>NW_011888812.1:8501295-8515420 GCF_000151845.1 Pteropus vampyrus
GGAAGGCAGCCGGCGCCCAGCAAGTTTCGAGCGCGCCTCTCCGCCCGGGGAAAGTTTCCCTCGCGTCCGCCGGCGGGAGTTGGCGCGGGGTCCCGCCGCTGCCTCCGGAAGGTAGGAGCTCTGCACCTCCGTGCCCTCCGTGCGTCCCACCGCCGCGTCCCCGGGGACATGGAGACCCACGCGCGCTCCCCCTGGGAGACTGTGGGGCACGGTGGGGAGGGGTGGAATTGAGGGGATCCCAGGGCGGTCTGGGGGAAGCCCTGGAACCAAGTTCTACTGAAACTAAATGGGGAGGGGGCAGGGAAGACGTGCTCGCTCCCCTCCCTGCCCCGAGTCCGCCAAGGCCTGAGGGCTTCCCCCCGGACAGGTGCAGCACCAGCCGGCGCCGAGCGCTCTGGGTGGGTGACTGGGGGGGCTCCAGCAGAATGGCGGGGGGTGGCAGGTGTGGTTACAAGGTTCGGGGTCTCGGCGAGGGCTGCGCCCTGAGGGAGGGGGTGCGCGCTTCGCCACTCTAGGGCAGGTAGACAGAAGGAATTAGGAGCGAAGATCTGGGCCGGGAGGTTGCTGGGCCCAGCAGGGCACTGAGGGCGGGCTGCCTTTGGGGTCCCTGGCAGAGGGGCGGGGTGGGAGCGCCACGCTTTCCTCCGGGGACCCCCCTGATCCCCCTACCCTGTGTGTGCGGTTCGCGGAAGCAGAGAATCCGTGGAGCGCTCGGTGGATGCGAAGCTTGGGCATGTCCAGATTTAGGGGGTGTAGTGGGCGTCCGCCTGGAAGGCTGACCGGCTCGGGTGGGTTCGCGCCAGCTTGGGACCCGGCTGGTTTGAGGCGAGTTAGCTCCCGCCAGGGGGCGCCCTTCCCTGGCCCTTTCACCCACAGGAACGCGAGTCCTGGCTCCTGCGAGACAAACGCGCGGAAATCCAGGATAGACAGCCACAGACTCTCCAGCACACGCGGGGCCTCGCCCAGCGGAGCACCCGGCCCCACAGCCCGACCCGGGCAGAGGGTCGAGTACGCGGGCGGGGTTCCTCAGTTGCAACTGCACCGTGTGCTGGGAAGCTTGGCTTATCCGGAGGTGGTTTTTCTTGGGAGGCTGGCAGGGTCTATGGATGAATAAAAAATTAACCACCCGAAAAATAAAAACAAGAGGAACTGTACACTGACAGCAAATTCGTGTGGAGAAAATGGATGGAAGAATTAATTTTTTGAGGTTTCTTTGGAGTCCGAATCCCAAACCGCTGAATGCACCCTTTCTGTAAAATTTGTACCTTTGTCCCCCGGATCTGGCCAGATCCTTTCCTGCTGTGGCCGGATGAGGGTCTTGAGTGTATCATATCCTCTCTTATCTGTCCTCTCTCTGGGCACAAATAAACGGAGGCACCAGGTGGCGACAATTGGGGCCCCTTAAAGACTTGAGCAGCCTAGGCTCAAGTGGTAAATGTCTTAGCAGTCAACAAGAACCCCCGCTTCCCCAATCTGGGGTCTACAGGCCACATTCATCTGGTCATTTCACAGTTATTGGTGGAAACCTGCTATGTGTCCTGTTGTCTGACCCCAGAGGCCCTGTATGTTGAGTCTGTGTCCTGCCGAGGCCTTGGGAAGGAAGGCGGCTGCTGGCATCTGTGAAGAGCATCTTCTTTGTCATGTATGGGGCTGTTTGACACTGAAGGGACACTGAAGGGATTGTTGCCTCATTTTGTTTTTCTCTAATTCCCTCCCTTCTCCCTGCACCCCAAGCGAGCACAAATGAGCAAATCAAAGACCGTGCAGTGGCTTCATAGTGGCTGGTGGAAGTTTTCATCTTTCTCTTGGCTGGAAACTGTGTGCTCATTGCACAGTCCCCCTCCCATGTCCCCCGAGTCCCCTGCAAAGGTGATGGAAACCACGAGGACCCCGAAAGAGAGTTGAGGTTCTTGCTTTTAATGTAGCCCACCTAATGTTTTCGTTAGCTGCCATCCAACATGCTAGAGGACAGTTGTTATAAAGGAAGATCAGCATGCTTTTCATTTTGAGTAGAAGAGCAGGCGTGGGGAGACAGAGGAAAGAGTGGGGGAGCTGCTGTCTCTGGATGTGTCTTCAAGACATTCCATAGGTCCAGAAAACAAAAGGGGTTTTTTTGTTTTGTTTTGTTTTGTTTTGTTTTTAGTGACTCTTGTTTTTCTGTGATGGGAAGCCTGCCCGGAACAGCCCTGCCCTTGGAACCTGGGTGTGAGCACGAGGCCCAGAGGGCTGGCAGCTCCTGTGTTCCACTCATTCTCTCTGCAACCCCCCCCCCCACACCCCCCACCCCACACCCCCCACATGCTCTGAAGAGAAGAGGGAACTGAGACTCCAGGGCTGCTGATGTCCGTGTGTTGACTTAGCATATCATGTGTGGATTCAAAGAGTTCCTAGGCAAACTCCAAGATCTCCGAGTCAGCAGAATTTCAAGTCTTGGTCACTCTGTACCCTTGCTGCCCCTGTCCCCAAATCCATTCAAATGGCTGTCCCTCAGGGTATCTTCACCCAACCCGAGGATGAAATGGCAGTGCATCAGTGAAAGTTCCAGGGCACTTTCTAGAAGCAGAAGTTCATCTGCGGTTGGTGTTAGAACACCTTAGGTTGATCCAAAAAGTACCTTCCCCTCTACGGCCATGCCACCCTGAATAAGCCCGATCCTGTCCGATCTCAGAAGCTAAGCAGGGTCGAGCCTGGTCAGTACTTCGATGGGAGACCACCCAGGAAGACCAGGTGCTGTAGGAATAAAAGATAAAAAATAAGGGATCGTAAGCTGACAAGGTCCTTGCAATCTGTGAGGTCAACCAAGGGTTGCTTTGCCTAAAAAAAAAAAAAAAAAAAAATTACCTTCCCCCATAAAAAATAGCATGTTGGTTGGGACTAGCTCCTTGAGTTGCTAAAGGAGGTTGTCATGGTCTGAGGGGTGGGTTGGAGGTTGGCGCTGTGCAAAGACAGGTGTGCAAGGGTGTATCGAGGCAAAGGCTCACGGCAGGGATTTGTGGGAGGAGGTTAGGAAGGGAGGAAACAGCAGATTCGAAATATAACTCTTCTGGGTCATCAATGTGGCCTTGGGTGAGTCACTTCCATTCTTGAACTTGCTTTCCTGTCTGTGAAATGAGAGTGCTGGGCCAGAAGACTCTGAGGGCCTTAGCAACTTAAAGTCAGGAAAGGCTAACCTATTAAGGTGTAAGGGCATCTCTCCTGGTTGTCTTGCCCTGCCCTACCCCACACCTGCTTAGCAAAGTGAGCCAGGCTACTGGCCTCCATCAGATTGTACTTTAGGGGCAGAGAGGGCGACATGAGTGCCCGCTGGGAGCCTCATACCTGTCTGTTGGTTCGCATGTTGCCTTTCCCCAGATGCCTGTCCAGCGCCCACTCTCTCCCCAGTCCTGGGAAGAGCAAATGTTGGTGGCTGGGCCACCCCTTTTCAGGACCCCTCTTTATAGAGGGCTGCTCTTCTGGCCTATTTCATCAGCTGTTAAGAAGAAAATCAGGAACATTTGTTCATGTTTGGCTGGGACACAGCAAAGGGAGGGGCCTTGGAAATAAGCACTTTGCACGCCCCCCACCCCCCTCGCCAGGAGCAGATGATGGGTTGAGCGGGTATTTCTGCAACCTGATGCCATTGAACAAACCTGCCAGCTTGGGCTCCTCCTGCCGCACAGGCTGGCACCTTGGACCTGCATCAGCGCTCTGATCAAGGGCGGGGGAGCAGATAATGAAACACTTATTAAAATAAGAGAGAGTGAGATGATGAGCACCAGCGTTTGCAGCTGGCAAAGCAGGTCTTTCATCTCAGCATTTGTTATCTTAAGGTCCAACCCTTACCCCTTGTCTGCACCCCAGACGGCTGCTTTAATTAGTGATTTAAACAGCTTGGAGATGAGCAGATACATGTTCACTGTGTGTATATGTGTGTGTTTGTGTGTGTGTGTGTGCGCGCGCACGTGTGTGTGTACGTGCATGTGTACATGTTAAGAGACAACGGGATGGAATGGAAGGGTCACTGAATCAGGACCTAGGAGACTTGTATACTAGCCCTCATTCTATTACAAAAAGAGCTATGTGACTTCAAGTGAGTCACCGCCCCTCTGTGAACTTCAGTTTCCCTATTTCTATAGAGGCAGCATTACATGGTGGTTAGGCTGCCTGGGTTTGAATGTTGGCTTTCTCCCATGTATTAGCTGTGTGACTCTAGGCCATTCAACCTCAGTCTCCTGATCTATAAAATGGGACTAATCATACCTCATCCTATTTGGGGGAATAGTCAACGAGATGAAACACGTAAAACACTTAGCACCTTGTCCGGCACTTGGTAAATGCTCAGCTGATATTCACCATCATCATTGCCATTATCTTCATTATCACTGTCATTGTGGAGTGAGAGAGATCAACGCTGATCCTTTCCAGCTGTGAGCTTCTGGGGCACCATATAGTGTGTGTGAGTGTGTGCGCGCGCGTGTGTGCGCTTTGGGGATGAAAGACAAGGGTACATAAAATAAATTGCTTTTTTGTTTTGTTTTCCTTTCTCTGCCTCACTGAGGGACTCCTGAATTAAAATCTTGTGAATATTCTCACGATAGCCCTATCCCCATGGCAGGAAGCCCAGTTTGACGTCACTGAAAACATCCCGGTTTCTGGCACTTGAGGGACGATATTTCATCAGCTCGTATTTGCCCGTCCTTTCTCTTCCACCCTTTGTTTCCCACCCTGAACCAGAGTACGAAGGCCATATGTGCAGATAATGAGTTTAAGCTGATGCACAACTCCCAGATTCACCCAAAGAAAAGGCCATCTTCCTGGAAGCCACTTTCGACTTTAAAATAAATAATCTGGCTCCTCCGTTATGTTGCATTATGTCTGGCCAGCTCTGCTTCCCTCTATGTTCTGCTCCTGAGTCTGTTGCAGGAACGTGGGCCTGGCCAGGTCTGCGGTCTAAGGCTCTGGGCTCACTCAGCCATCTTGGCTAAGGCAGCCCCTCCCCTCCCCCATCGTGCTGCACCCCTGCTTCGTCTCCCTCCATCAAGGCTGGTGCTCTGTGCCATCCCAGCGATGCTCTTCATGGTGGCAGACACTTTGGGAGTGCTCACCATCAGCCAGGAGCTAGACAACGCTTGCTCTCACCTCTACCCTCAAGATTGGTTCAGATGCTGTCCCCATTTTACAGATTAGAAAGGAAGGCTCAGAAAAATCAAGAGAGTAAGTCGTGGGACTGGGATGTGATCCTAGGTTGATCTGATCCCCCAGCCTGTGCTCTAAACCACTGTGTGATCTTTCCTCTTGTATCAAAACCTCCTGTGAGCCCCAAAGCCCCTGGGAAGATATCTCTGAGATTCAATCAGGTCTCCTTCCTCCCTGCTTTTGATCATCTTCCAGGCTCAGAATGCCTTACAGGAGTCCCTCTTTCCATCCTGCATCGATTACTCAGACATTCTAGGGACAGGGAGGGGTAGGAGATTTTTGGGGCAAGACTGCTTCCAGGAAGGGAATGATCTTATTAAGCAACAAAAGGTTGTAATTGAAAGAGGATGTGTGTTGGAGTCACAGATCTGCATGTGAATCTTGTTTCTGCCACTTATTGGCTATGTGGCTCTGGTTTCCTTATCTGCAAAAATCAGAATAATAGCAACGATGATACTGTTTGATGCTGTTAAGCTAAGTAACACTAGCTGCCACAGCAGATGACCCCAGATTCTCAGTGGCTTAACACTGCAGTTTGATTCTCGCTCACATTACTTGTCTAACGTGTATCTCTGTTCCACATGGGTACTCAGGGACCCAGGCTGGTAGTCACTCTACCTTCTTTGTATTGGCACCTTCTGAATTATGTGGCATAATCCAGTTACTGCAGAAGGGGAAGAGAGAGATGGAAAAGGCACACTAACACTCAACTATCTCAGCCAGGAGGTGACACACATTACTTCAGCTCCAGTACATTGGTCAGAACTGTCACATGGCCCCCAACCAGCTGCAAGGGAGGCTGAGAAGCAGGTGGATATTTGCTGAGCACTAACTCCCTGCATTTACATTTCCTGAATAGAATACTTTGAGAATAGCCCTTAAAACATGGAAGCTTCCTTTTAATCCCTGAAATGAGTTGCTCTTTGTAAATTCAGACTGTGTATACGTAGATGTATCTCCGGGCAGATCATATAGTGCCTGTAATACACTGGAGGGAGGTGAGGCTTAGAGAGGTCAAGGGACTGGCAATATATACAGAGCAAGAGCATTAAACCAGCCCTTGACCTTCAGCCCATTGCTCCCGTGGCCTCCTTTGGCTTACTGAAATTTACTTCTCTGAGAACTCCCAGAATCCTCCAGAACCTACTTCTCCTGTCTCCACCTCCCACGCCCCAATGGCGCGGAGCTTCTGTATTCATCTTATGTGTGTACATGGGGCAGGAGGAGAAGAGGCTGGGGAGGGGAGGCTGCCGGAACTATCTTGAAGCCGAGGGAGAAGCCTAGGGTCATGAGGTGAGAGAAGCCATAGTTTTAGATATTTGTAATGAAAACCATAGGAATTTCAGCCCCAGATACACTGCTTTGGGAACTACTGTGCATTCAGGCTTTGGGGTGTCCCCCAAATGACAAACAAGGTTACCCACGTTTCCTCTTCCACCTATACGTCCCCCACACTGGCCCTTGTGGGCAGGGAGGGAGAGGGGCCCTGATGAGGCTCTCCAACTCTGTTTTTCTGCAGACAGTGAGATGGCCAGACAAGCGTTTTAATCCCAACTCTTCTACTTAGCACTTGTTCATCTCTCTGAGCCTGTTTTCTCCTCTGCAAAATGGGAAGAATATGGGAAAGCTGTAAAGCTAATCAAGTGGCTGGCACATAGTAGGTGCCAACAATACCTTTGCACATGTCTCCTCTCCCACTTGAGTAAGAAGGAAGAGATGCCTTTGGCAAGGCGCCCCGCCTGTAATGACTGTCCGTTGGGTGGAAAGGCACTGGGCATCCATTCCCGGCAGCCTCGGACTGAGCTCTCATGTTGAACTAATACGGCTTCCATCTGAAAGAGGAAGAATGTGGAGCTCTGGCCCTTGGACTTAGGCCCATCTTTTCATGTCTAATTACCACTGTGAGTGCGGAGCCTGGGGGTGCTACAGAGAGAGGCCCCCTCCCGCGTTGCCGCCTCTCTTGCCAGGACAGATTGCAGCACTCTCCCTGGCCAAGTACGCCTCAGCTCCCTGGGGGAGCAGCCCCGCAGCCACCTGGTGCCTGACATTTGGGGCTTCCTCCAGCAGGGTGGGCCCAGGGTGCTCATCTGCTATGGGCTTTTAGCTCCCCAGGGAGTGAAGAACTTCTGCAACCAAAACAGAAACACCCCTGGGGTAATGGGCATTAACTGTCCACCTGACCGGGCCCTATGGAATTCGCTGGTGGGCTGGACACTGGGGTGGAGGGGTCTTTGGGAAAGGATGGCTCCCCAAGACAGGGTTCTGAGGTGGCCCATCGCCCCCTTGGGCATAATGGACACTTGTTTCTGGGGCGCTACAGAAATTGGGCTTCCACTCCAGCTGCCACCAAGACGCTAGGGAAGCACGCTGACTCCTGGCTTCCCTGAGAAGCACTGGCTGGCATGCAGGCCGGTTAGGGCAGTGGGTCGGCATCACGTGGTCCCCCAAACACACCTCATTTACTCCTGCCCCCAGACCTCGGCTTCTGCAGCCCCTCCTGCCTGAAACACTTGGAGCTGGGCTTTGCACCAGCTCAGGAGCCCTCTGAGGCAGTGTGTCGGTTTCCTAGAGCTGCTGTAACAAAGTGCCACAAACTGGGGGCTCAATGCAGCAGACATTTATTCTTTCACAGTTCTAGAGGCTAGAAATCCAAAATCAAGGTGTTGGCTGGGCTCAAGGGGAGGGTCGCTCCTTTCTCCCTCCTAGCTTCTGGTGGCTGTTGGCAATCCTTGGTGTTTCTTTGCTTGTGGACACATCACTCCAATCTCTGCTTCTGTCATCACAGGCTGTTCTCCCTGTGTCCATCTTTCCTCTTCTTATGAGGATACCAGTCATATTGGATTAGGGTCTAATGACCTCATCTTAACTTGAACTTGATTATATCTGCAAAGACCCTATTTTCAAATACGGTCATATTCACAGGAACCAGGAGTTAGAACTTCGACATATCTCTTTGGGGTTCACCAATTCAACCCATAACAGGTGGGAATATATTGCCTCACTTTACAGCTAAGAAAACCGACTCAAAGAGGTTAAGTAATTTGCCCAAGTTCATAAAACTATACAATTAGTAAGTGTATGTTTTCTGGATAATGATTTGAAACAACTGCCTGAAAGGCACCATTTACATTCTTTCAACATCTTTCTGGAGTTGCCTGCCATCTCCTCCATCTCCTCTCAGGTAGAGAATCTCTGGTTGAGATGAATTGTTCTCGCTTGCTATTTATCCTGGGTTCACATTTAGCACCGGAAATCACTGTGACTTTTGCAAGTTGGGCTTCTCTCTCCAGGGGCAGCATCTGGGTATCTCTGCATGAGCAGGGGCCTCAGAGGGAAAGCAGATAGCCCTCAGCTGCAGAACCCCCGCCCCCGTAGGGGCTCAGGAGGGTTGGGGGTTTAGCTGTGGAGGCTGAGGGTTCAGATATGCACCTTGTCCGCAGGCAGTGAAAGCAAAGGCAGCAACATGCCATAGAGGGTTAGGAGTGTGGCCTCTGGACATTACAGCCTGGGTTCAAATCCCAGTTCAGCCATGCACCCTGACCTTTGCTTGACCCTTGACAAATTACTTAACTTCTCTGTGCCACCGTTTTACCTCATAGGGTTTTTTAAGATAAAATATTAAAACACAGAAGTGTATCTCTTAGAATTGAATGTGACACTTCAAAAGTATTCAGTGAATGTTAGAATTATTCTAATTATTTTATTTATTATCTGTTTCCCTCAGTGGAATGAGGACAGAGTTTTTCTGTTTCATTGTCTGTGGCACCTGCAGGGTATGGCTCAGTGCCTGGGGTTGAATAGATGTTCATTTCATACATGCTGAATGAATGAAAGAGCGAAGGAATGAATTCTTAGTTACAGCTTCTTTGGGATCACATCCTTCCTTGCTATGCACCAAGGTCTCTTCCTCTTATCTGGGGATACTGCAGGAACCAATCCAGTTGGGAGCCCCAGGATGCCATGAAAACTCAGGAACATACTGACATCTGGGGTCAGGGGCAGTGCAGGCCTCCCCATGGAGTCAAGTGCAAGTTGAAGCTCGAAGGATGAGGAGATGCTGGGGAAGGGGAGCCTGGAAGGTTGTGTCACCACAGGAAACAGGCTGTGTGGTGGCCCGGGGGGGAGAGCCACGTTCTGCAGTGTCGGGTTTTCCTGCCACTTATGGGGGAACAGAAGGACACAGGCAGCAGAGACACTGCCCCACACTCTGACACATGGAAGGAAGGCCACTCCTTCTCCAGGGTTATTACCTAACAGGTGTACCTCCTCGGGGCAGCCCAGATCTATACAATGCCAGCTGGATCAGAGGGTCCTCATTCAATTTACAGATAAATGAACTCTCAGATTCCCGTTGCTCCCTGCTGCCTTAAAAATAAAATTCGATTTACCGAAGTTCAACTTACACACTTTGTTAGGGAAAACATCTGTTGTGTAACATGATCATCGCCTGGCTGAAAACCCTCAATGGATTCTCACTTGTGTTCAAAAGACTTTCCCCTCAGCCTCTGCCCCTCCCGCATCCAAGCCCTTCTGCCTCTGTTCCAGCCCCCCTGCCACCTTGCTTCCTTTGGTTGCCCCCACCCACCCACACAGGGCCACTCTACAGGCTCTCCCTCTACCCTCTGCAATGCTTTTTTCTCCCTTTTTAGCTACCTGAGTCTTCCTCATCTTTTGGGTCCCAGCCCCTGCATCACCTCCTCCAGGAAGCCCTCCCTGACTCCTGAGTGGGCCAAATTCTCTTTTGGCTCCAATTGCTCCACCATCCCCTCTTTAATGTGGTTTAATCACAATTGGGTGATTGTTGACTTGTCTTTGTGATTATTTAATGTCCTTCTCCCTCACTCTTGTAAGCCCCGGAGGGCAGGGACCCTGTCTCTCTTTGTTCATCCCTGCATCCCAGGTACCTGGCAGGTGCTCAGGAGATGCCTCCCTCCATTTTCTCCCCTGCAGCCCAGTCTTTTTCAGGTAGTTTTGTGTCAAGAGGACGGCTAACACGTACTGGTCACTTGCAATGTGCCAGGCGCTTACAAGTTGAATCTCGTCCAGCAGAATGGCTTACAGTCCCAGCTCTACCACCCATCACATCTCCATAGCCCTGGGCAAGTTAGTCGGCATCTCTGTGCCTCATTTTCTCATCTATGAAATGGGACTAAAACGAATGCTAATGTATTGAGCCGTCGTGAGCATTCGATAAATTCGATTTATGTCAAATTTATTTTCTCACCGTTTTGGAGGCGAGGAGGTCACGATCAAAGCGTCAGCAGGTCTGGTTTCTTCCGAGGTCCCTCCTTGGTTTGCAGATGGCCGCCTTCTCCTCGTGTCCTCACGTGGCCTTCCTTCTGTGCACGTGCATCCCTGGTGTCTCCTGCGTGTCCAGATCTCCTCTTCTTATAAGGACACCAGGCAGAATGGATTAGGGCCCACCCTAAAGCCCCATTTTAACTTAATCACTTCTTTAAATGCCCCGTCTCCAAATACAGTCACATTTTGAGGTACTGGGATTAAGGCTTCAACATATGAATTCAAGGGAACACAATTTAGCCTGTCACACCTTCTCGTTTGGTACTGTGATTATCTCCATTTTATGGCTGAGGAAACTCGGGCACAGAGAGGTTAAGTTACTCGCCCAAGATCACACAGCTGGTAAGCAGAGGTGTAGAAATGCAAATGCAGGTGGTCTGAACTCCAAGCCCACTTTCGAGCGTTAGATAGCCTGTTTCTTGGCTCTTCTTCTCTGCAGGGCACCAGGGTGTCTTCCCTCTTGGAACCGGTTATGTCTGAACAACCAGGGCTGGGAGGAAACAGGATCCAGCAGAATCCACCAGGATCCAGCGGTCTCAGAGGCCTCTTATCCTGCCCTTTGCTTCCTTCCAGCCCTTAATCCCTTATTCAGTGGCAGCTACCAAGCCGTTCATGGAATCGGGATCTATCTTCCTGAACCCGGGCTGAGAGGGAGGCCGCGAAGGGATGGAAGGAGGCGAGAGGGTCCCAGGAAGTGAGGGAGGTTGCCAATTCCAGGGTTTTCTCCCTCTCCAGAAGTCATTTATTTGATTTTCCAGTTTTCAGAAGCTCTTCGAAAAGAATGATGTTTTACTGGTGGAAGGCTTAGAAAGAAAATATGGAAATAGAACAAAAGCATATTTAGCGGAAACTAACTCTCAGTCTTAAACCAGTCTTCTCGCCCAGAGACAGCCAGCGTTGTTACCAGCTTCCTGTCTCTCTCTGGGTAAATGAGCGCACCTGTGTATACGACACCCTTCATTTTATATACCTGGTGACGTTCCATACCTTCTACTCTGCATCTTACATTTTTCACTTGTTCTGCATTAGCACATATACATCTGCCTCGTTTTATTTGGGTGTCTCCAAAAGCCTACCGTGAGCAATGACCAACCTCTCTGGGAGGTTGGTCCCAGAGAGGTAAGTGGGCTGAGAGGGGAGGAGAGCCAATGAAAAGTACGATAACTTGCTGCTGTGGGCAACTGCGGTTCCATCCCACTGGGGACCTTCCCAGTGACTATGTGGACTCACCTCAGAATCTACCAGCGCGCGGTCACCAAATTCCGTCTTTTATGGGTGAAGGTTGCTCCTGGGGACATCAGCATCCACATACTTCCAGCTTTCCTTCAGGCCAAAAGACTGAAAGAAGGGCTTGAGTAGGGTCTACCAGAGTGAGCAGAACTGTCTCCTGAGGCTGTAGGGGGTCTCTGGGAGGACCACAAGATATGGGAGAGGCACAGCTCATGCGTCTGCTACTTGCACATCCTTTTGTGATGGATGCCTAGTATTCCTACAGTGATAGTCATGATGCTTTGTCTGATACCCTAGTGATGAACCGGAATTTCTTTCTCACAAACACCCCTTTTCTGCCCTCCACCGAGCAGACAGTCTGTGGAGACCACTTATTATGGAGTGGCTAGCTGAGCCAATAGCCATCTCCTCTCCCACAGTTGCTTGGCCCTCTCCAGCCTCTTCCTGCCCCCTGCCCATCCCTTCTTGGTCTCTACAGATGTCACTTTGACCAACCCTTTCATCTCATGGGGTCCATGTGCCTGGGCCAGGTGGGGATCTGTGAAAGAGACTTGGTCGCTTTGCAAGAGGACTTGTGAGAGAGAGGCCCAGCAGGTCATGACAGAGGTGATTTCCACCTTCCTCCAGGGTCCTCTGTTGGCAGATCAAAGGGCTTTTTGTTGTTTTATTTTCCTTTCCAGTGGCTTCTTGTTGGGGAAGCAGGCTGCGTAGCCAAGGCAAACAGAGTGACCTCTGAGGCTGCTGCCTGCTTGTTGTGCAAGGCGGAGCGGGATGGAGGTAGGGCTGTGGGCTGGGGAAGAGCTAGAGCTGGGGCCACAGGTGGGAGCTTTTCCAGAGCCCTTCCTGCCTCTGAGCCCAGAGACCAGATGGGGAGACCAGGGGCCGACCTCAGAGCCCGATGGGCCCCAGGAGGCCCGGGAATGTGGTAACACCATGGAATTGGGGGAGTCAGGTAAGGGAGCCAAGAGAGCTGGATCACAGCCTAGACCCATCTGGTGAATTGCCACCCCCACTGTTTCCTAAAAGAAGAGTTGAGGACAGCATTGGAACGGCAGTCCAGGAAGTCAGAGTTTAGAACCCAGTTCTGCTTTGGCTTGAACTAGCTCTTGTTTCTGTCGCCGACTTCTGACATTTTACTCGAGAGTGGGGCTGCTTGTTCTCTGGGTCTCCTTCCGACTTTAGAGTCACCCCTTGGAGTCTTGAATTCCCTGGAGAAGAGCTTTTAGGAAGCTGAAGCGTGGTTGTTGATGGAAGTGAGGGTGTTGTTTAAATAAATTAAGATCAAAAGAAGAAAATCCATCAGCATTATTTTCAATAGCTGGGATGATATGCATAATATTTCCTCCCTTTCATTCGATAATTTTTCCTTCTCAAAGTAGTTTGAAGAAAGAAAGTGTCTGATGGTTTGCTGCACAATGAGCTCAAATAAAAATATTCTTTTAAAAAAGTGGTTGCTATGTAATTGAATTTAAATTATGGGCAATTTTTATTTCTACGTAGCCCAACCACTATTTAAACACCATTCAAACCTGTTTGAGAGGTCCTTGTGTGTTTGTGTGAGAGTAAAGAAGAAAAGAGCTTGCCGATGAGAGTCTTTTTTGGCAAAACAATAATAATGATAACAATATATTAAATAAAGTTGTGTGCATGAGTTTGTGCTGGTGAGAAATGTACGGGGTTAAAATTAAACACTCTTCTAGAAGGAAGAGATGCAAAGGCAGCTGTAGAGTCCCATGTGAACGGGGCTGTAAGGAGGTGAGAATTCTGGTTTCTGAATCCCACAGATCTGAATTCAAATTCTGCCTCTGCTCTTCACCAGCTGCATGGCATTTGGCAAGTTTCTTAAT
Organism: Pteropus vampyrus; assembly: GCF_000151845.1. Lineage (NCBI taxonomy): Eukaryota > Metazoa > Chordata > Mammalia > Chiroptera > Pteropodidae > Pteropus > Pteropus vampyrus. Next base: position 8,514,849 of record NW_011888812.1, read on the forward strand.
ACTAAACAAGTCTCATTTTTTCCCCACCTGGAGAAAAGGGGCAGCACAGGCCGGATCGGGGCCTAGCCTGGTGCTGGGTGTGGAGTGACCTGCCATGTCGGCTCTCTTGCCTTCCCTTTCTGTCCAGAAGCACAGCAGACTTTTTCCATGTACACACCAGACTCATAGACATTATCTCATTTGATGCCCAACAATCCAATTGGGATGAGATCCTTGACCCCCATCTTGTGGAAGGGAAACCTGCAGTGCTGAGGTTATGGAATTCTGTCCATCACCCAGTCGGTGGAGAGGCATATGAGAAACTGGAGGATTTATCTCAACCACCCAAGGCCTGGCCTTTTCCATTCTAAGGTGGTTTTTTTGTTTTTTTGTTTTTTTGTTTTTGCCTCTGAGCTCTGAATACAGAATGGGGCTCCTGGTGTCACTTGATGGAAGCGTTCGTGCATTCTTTCCTTCTTCCATTGTGTGTTCTATACTTTTACTGAGTATTTGAGGCTGAGGGTGGTACATGCAGAGGGAGGGTGTGTAACCATCCAGCCCAACACTGTGTCATGGAGACTGTTCTTGATCTT
>NW_011888812.1:8515470-8537914 GCF_000151845.1 Pteropus vampyrus
CCCCATCTTGTGGAAGGGAAACCTGCAGTGCTGAGGTTATGGAATTCTGTCCATCACCCAGTCGGTGGAGAGGCATATGAGAAACTGGAGGATTTATCTCAACCACCCAAGGCCTGGCCTTTTCCATTCTAAGGTGGTTTTTTTGTTTTTTTGTTTTTTTGTTTTTGCCTCTGAGCTCTGAATACAGAATGGGGCTCCTGGTGTCACTTGATGGAAGCGTTCGTGCATTCTTTCCTTCTTCCATTGTGTGTTCTATACTTTTACTGAGTATTTGAGGCTGAGGGTGGTACATGCAGAGGGAGGGTGTGTAACCATCCAGCCCAACACTGTGTCATGGAGACTGTTCTTGATCTTAAAGCCCTTAGCCAAACCCACCCGCCGACAGGGGCTCTCTCCCTATCCCTAACTTGGGCTGGTCCCTCTCAACGGCTCCTCTCATCTCTTAAGCTTCTTCCAAGTCTCAAGTCCCTTCTGTCCCTCCTCTGAGGACACAGAGTTTCTCTCTCTTGGTCTCACCCAGAGGTGCCCCTCATGTGGATGACTCAGGTGGCAATCCTACCCCACAGAGTAATGGAGGACAGAGCCTGTCCAGCACCCAGCTTATCGTCTTTTCCTGCCACATAAACTCTCCCTCTGCCAGAAGACCTTCCTTACCTGCCCTGGCAAGAAACCTCGGTACACAGAGGTTTCTTAGAAGACACTGTTCTTAAGAGCCTTCCTGTGGGGATGGCAGGTCATCTGCTTAGCTCACTTGTATTCTTGTCTCTCCTGTCAGTTAACAGGAGGCTGTGAACAGAAGTTGCATTTTTTTCTCCCTAAAAATAATTCAGGAGCTGATGATGTGTATATTTGTACACAGGTGCACTTATATGATTTCTCCCAGGTCCTGAACCTGTGCCTTAAGATGTCACTAAGGGCTGTGTCTGAAATAAGTGTGACACTGGAGGCAGCAGATGACTCTATCTATGAGGTGAAGAGCAACAGGATTAAGGCAAGGCCTGCCCAGCCCAGTTCGGTGGGTCCTGGGAAGGGAGTCACGTGGTGCAGTGGTTAGAACTGGGGCCCGGGGTCAGGACTCATGGGTGCATTCTGGCCCTGCCACTTTTTGGCGTGTGTGACCTCGGGCTGGTGAAGCCTTGATACTTCCTTTTCCTTCCGTATGAAACAGTGCAGGTTGGTGGGAGGCTGAAGTAACTGAGTATGCATGGAGCGCGGAGCACAGCACCGAGAGGTCTCTGCAGGGCTGTGCCTCGTCATGAACAAACAGCACGTCCCCAGAAGTTTGGGCAGAGGGGTGAACTAGACCTTATGGGAAGATGTGTAGGGGAGCTAGGCATTCCTCACATTTGGAGTTGGCGTTACGTCTTTTTTTTCTGTTACATCAATTCTGCCACCTCTGGGAGTAGCCAGAAGTCTCCCAAAGACTGTGACCATTTCTGGGGTCCTGCCTTCACTTCCAGGAAGTGGACCGGCGTGCTGGATGCCTTCTGCCCCCACCCCGGAAGCCCCAAAACTCCACAGAAGGAAAAAGACTTTGGAGGTGAAAATAAAGCTGTCCCAAGAGAGTAAATGCCCTGGGAATAGTCTGAGGACCCAGTTTTGGGCACATTTTGCTAAAAATGGCCTCGAAAGGCAGATTTGCAGATGTTATGGAACTTTCCGTTTTGTTTTTGTTTTTGTTTTTTAGTTTTGTTTTTTAATTTCTAGCATGAGCGAGAGGAGAAGAATAAGAAGGAGCCATCTGGCCTGGTTGAAGGGAGAAAATTAGATTGTTTGGTTTTCATTTGCAGCAAAATGCACTGTGAGTTTTCCTGCAAATGTTAATAAAGACAGAAAGTGATAAGATGGCAGAGGCCTCCTGGGCTGCTGCTGGAAACACCTTCGTGCCGGGGTCCCTCTCTGGGTTTGTGTGTGTCATCACTTTGGAAAAGGGCAATTTTCAGCCATGTCAGATCACCTGTATCAGCTGCATTAGGGAAAATCTCTATCTTCCAGCCAGGGATCAGCGTGAGAATGATGCCTTGCCTACTCTGGGCTGCAGCCTTGTCTCTGTGCTGAGCTCCCAGCCCGCAGCCAGCCCGGGCGCTGTCTCCACTGTTTACTGCTTCGCGGGGAGGAAGTAAAACAGATGTGATAGGTTTGAGCTGAATGAGGTTACCATCATGTTTCTGGCTTACAGTGGTTCCTCATTGTGAGAGGCCCCATGGAGTGCAGAGAAAGCGCTTTAGATTAGAAATGGGGCGGTAGGTTCAAGTTCCAGCTTTGCTATAGCCTCACTGTGTGACCTTGGGCAAGGCACTAGTCCTCTCTGGGCTTGTTTATGATCTAGGAAACCCCTGTGTGGTGCTAATGGATGGAGGGTGAGCAGTAGCTGCCCCCTTTGGGTGAGGTGTGTCTCTCTCCTATTCTCCTTCAAAGTCTTTGTTGAGATTTGCCTTTGGAACCACGACAAAATGCTGCCTTCCGGGACGGGACACCCAGCCTGCATCAGAGTGAAGGGGTTTGCAGATGAGTGGTGGGTGACTTAGAAGGATCAAAGTTCTCCTGGTCATGCTGGGGTTCAATCCTGACTCTGCCTGAACTTACCATTGTGGTGACTTTGGGTGAGTTATTTTGTCTCTCTGAGCTGCAGTTAACTCATTTGTAAAGTGAGAAGAGTAGCACCCACCTCAAGGATTGTTTTGAGGTGAAGACAACATAATGATTAGAAAGTACACAGCATGCCTGGTGGCCGTGGATGTTTGGCAGAGCGGCATTTGCTATTCCTCCCAACTGGCCTGGTGGTGTCCCCTCACACCTATTGGAAGGGGAGACTTGGTGGTTACTAAGGTGTGGCCACCTGGACCCAGTGCTCTCTCTGCTGATGTTGGGGTGGGAGGTGGGAGTTTTTTGGGGCCCTCTCTGTGCACCAGGGCCCGGCTTGCATGGAAAGGCAGGGCATTCTTCTGGCCAGTCAGGGCCGGACACCAGGCGAAGTGGTGACCGCAGCTCCTAGCAGCTAATCCTGCCGGTCTGATGCCAGGCACTCCCTCGCAAGCAGGCATCTGCTTTGCCTTGTGGACCAGCTGATGCTGGGGACATGGTGTGTTCACTCCCTGCTCTTTGGTACCTTCCTTCTCCATTCTGCCCACAGCCAGGAGCAGCCCCGCCTCAAGGGGACGGCTCTCAGGCACACAGTGTGCTGGTTGGATCTTTGCTGCCTACCGGGTTTCCTTATCCCAGAAACCACTTGGGAAGGTATGGGGGCCACGTGACTTTTGCTCTCCAAGCCTCAGTAGCCTTATCTGGGAAGTGGACGTTAATCCTACCCGACGCACCACTGCGGCTCAGGAATCCTAAATACGATTGTGCGTATCACTGCCACCATGCTCTTGTTGGTGGTTATGAGAAAGCATCTAGTGGGCCGTGTGGGGTTGACTTCGGTGTAAAGGATGTGGTTGGAAATGGCCTCTTTGTCTCCGAACAATCTGTTTTGATTTATTCAACTGTGGGAATTTGAAAACGGCCACATGTTTTTCCCCCTCTTGTTCTCTCTCTCTATTCAGCCTCTGGATTTCCTCTCTCTCTCATTCGCTCGCTCCTCATTCACACCCCTCTTGCTCTCTCATCCACTCTCACACTTGTTCACACTCATCTTCTCACACTCCGTGGAAGTGCAGGTGGAACTTCAAATGGCCTCAATGTTTTTCCTTCTGCCTCAGAGACTCACACTGTCTCAACCGCACGCACTCAGACGTGCATGCAGTCAAACGCACACTTAACCGTCCTGCCCTTTGTCCAGCTCCCTCACTCCCCTCCCCGACTCCTACCCGACCCGCCGCAGAGCCTGAGGTCAGGAGACCTGGTTCTCATTCTGTCTCTTTTTACCAACCAGCCCCATGGCTTTGTGACATGGGCCAAATCGCTTAGCTTCTCTGGCCCTCAATTTCCTCCCTCCCAACAGAGGCCACGTTACCAGTTTACACTGAGAGAGACGATCACTTTCTTATGCCGTATCTCAGATGCTCTGAGATAAAGTCCCTTTTGCATCTTAAATTCCCTGACTCCGCAAGCCAGTGCATTCGATCTCATCAGGCAGACTGTATGCCGACCTGAAATTATGTTTTAGCCTTTTCCTGGTACTGAAGAGACATCATTTTATTTTGAGCTGGAAATTAACATGAGGTCAAGAGAAAATGGAAAGTTCAAGACGATGAATCACTCTTGACTTGAGAGAGACACACCGTCATAGCATCTCACTCGGTCTCATCCCTCTGCCTTGCTCCTGATGTCCCTGGCAGAGAGGACTAGGGAAACAGGGCCAGTGGCCAGTTTGTCACTTCCAGTAGGGGAGGGGTGTTGGAACTCAGGACAGAAACCCTATGTTCTCTGCCCCAAGTCCACCAGAAGGATTCACTTTATTTTCTGTTCCCCTCTCACTCTGCCCTGGGATCCATGGACGGAGAAGCTAGAATTTATTGAGAGCACACCACGCGGGAACACTCTGTTGTACTGAATCCTTGCAATAGCCCTACAGGTTAAATGCAGATATCATTCCCGTATTAGGGATGGCGAAACTGGAGCACAGTGAGGCTGAGAGTCACACAGCATATTAGTGGCAGAGTTGGGTCTATAACTGGGCGGTGGTCTGCATGTGAGCTAAGCTTTTGACCACCAAACCGTGCTGCCCTGAGTGACCCAGTGGTGCCACGGTGGAGTGGAAAGAAACAGGATTTCAAAATGAGAGTCCGAATTTTAATCCTGCTCCACTACAAACTCATTATGAACCTCAGGCGAGTCTCTTATCCTCTCTGGCCCTCAGTTATTCATCATAAAATGGAAGAGAGGGATCACTGATCCCCAGGTTCCCTTCCAGTGTAGTATTCTATGGCTTTCTGGGCCATTAGATTTTAAGCAGTGATTAAAAATCAAGATGCTGGGGTTAAATCTTGGCTTAGGAGCCGTGTGGCCTTGAGAAGGTTACTCGACTTCTCTGATGTTCAAATTCTCCATCTGCAAAATGGAGAGAAGCTCAACACCTATTATGTCAGGTGGCTGTGAGGACTGAGAGAGGTAAAGTGCCTTTGGATTTCCTCTCTCTCTCATTCACTCATTGTCACATCGCCTGGGACAATGTAAATGCTTTCGTGCGTGCCAGCTCTTACGGTGGCTTTATGATCTGTCTTGGAAGACCCTTTTGCTAGGGATATGGGCTTACAAACTGGCATGGAAAAGCCTCATCCCAGAGTTAGAAACATCACATCCCCAAGTGACATTGTATGTGAGTCTCCACGATGCCTTTGGATAAAAACCATTTGGCCACAAGAATGCCTTGGGGTTTCTTAATCGAGGCACCATCTTGGGTACTGTAAATGCTAGAGTGAAAATAACCCGGGATGATTAAGTCTAGTGGCATTCAACTTACCTGTAGCCATGGAAGTCAAAGAAAGTTCAACACGGAGCAGCCAATATGAAACATAAGTTCAACATGGAGCTGCCGTGTTGAACTAGGATGGACTAGGGCTTTTCTGCCCTCCCCACCTCCTCTTCACTTTGGTATCTCCCGAGGAACCCATGGGGAACCTGTTTTAAGAAACACAGGCCATGAGGTGATAGGATGAAACTGAGATCCCAAAAGGGGCAGTACCTCACCCAGGAATCAGAAGCAGCGTGTTTGCTAGAATCATTTTCATTAGCAGCATCATTTCCCGTTTTTATAAGAGGGCTCTTCTGTGCTTCTTTTGGCTATTGATCTTAATTAATCACCTAGAAGTGTGTCTTTCAATATTGACACTTGGCAGCTGACATTTCTGAGTTATTCTCTCTCCTGCCTCCTCACGGCCATAGGTTAAGGCTGGATGGATATTTATTGTTCAATCAAGGAAAACGGGGCTTTTTATTTGGAAGCTTTTGAAACACAGTATTTACCCAAGTAATCCTGCCTGAGTCTGCAGGTGTTTGGAGACCTAGGAAGATGTATTTGACCAAAATAAATAAATTGTGATTAGAATGAACCCACAGATGGGGTGGTTTGTAGGGGCTCTCAAGAGCCCAATTTAAATGAAGCATCTCTCCCCACTCCCCACACTCCCCCTTTTGCCACCCCTCCCCCCCCAATTTGGCTTTCCAGATCACATGGTATTCCTCAAAACCTAATTTCTGCACTGATTTCGCCCACAGTGACCTGTCACATGAAGAGCTTTAGTGAGAATCAATAGGCATGGGTCGCTGGCGAGGGCTCCATGTCCGCTGCACGTAAAATACCCCGGCGGCAAAAGCGAGACTGATTCTGGGGCGTCAGAGCAGAGTGGGTCCCCCGCCCATTTTAAAGATGAGGTGCTGTGGCCCAGAGAGGCTTGCTAACTGGCCCGAGGTCACACAGTGATTTACAGGCAGAGCCCTGATCCTCCAGGGTTCCTAGGCTGAGGCCCTTTCCAACATACTGGACCCCCTCTTTGCTGAAGCCAGGTTGCCCTCTGCTTTATGATGTAGGTAATAAACCAGTTCCATAGTGCCTGTGTGGGCGAAGAGAGAGATGGAGTGAACTGTTAATCAGAGGCTGGCTTTTAGAGTGCGTAAACGGGTTTAGCTAGAGGCGCTGCTCTCGGAGCAGCTCGTGAGGTGCTCTGAGACATTTCGGCAGCACCCCTGTGCCCCCATCCCAATGTGATGAGGAGTTCAAGAATGGGGAAGACCTGCTTCCTGCCTGCACGTGTGGGGGTGACACATGTGAATTCAATTCAAGGCTGGCAAGGCTTGCGCTTGGCTTCCCAGCACGCTGTGTGCTCTGGGAGTGAGTGGGAACACAGGCTTCTCCAAGCCTGACCCTGGCAGCCCAGCATCTGTGCGTATTTCTTCCTTTTCTATGTGGGGGGCCGGCGTCTGGCAGGGTGGTTAAGCAGGCAGCCTCTGAGGCCTGGGATTCAGATCCCCTTCTTAGACCTATGATCCGTGGCTAACTCCTCGTGTGTCTGTTTCCTCGTCTGTAGAATGGGGAGAGTTATAGTTCCTTTCACAGAGGGTGCTGGTGAGGCCTTAATGAGATAATCCACAGAAAGTGCTTAGCGCCCTATCCCACAGATAGGAAAAGCAAGGAGTTTGCATGAGCTATTAATTCAGGGAATTTTAGATGGGGACGTTTAGATTGGGGGGAGGGGGATTGTTCTCTGTTTAAAAAATAATGTTTATCACTTTTTCCCCCCGATTATTAAAGTCACATATATACATATGCCAACTGCCTAAAGATACCCATGGGTAACATTTTGCTATATTTCTTTCCAATTTTTTCTCCTGTGTAGTGTGTGTGTGTGTGTGTGTGTGTGTGTGTGTGTGTGTAATTGGGCATGTACTGTCAAAGTACAAATTTCAAAAAATTAGAAATCCTATAAAACCTCATATAAATGTAAAACAAACATGGGTCAGAGATTGATTTAACTCATTAATGAGGGAGCTGGCAGGATGGTAAAGCTGGTTCTCAGGAGAATTAGAGAAACAGTGGTTATATAGACATTGGAGAAAGAATGCTTGACTAGATGGCTGGATCGGATGAAAAACTGGTTAATGCCCTACAGGGCGATAACATCATAACCTTTGGGGTAATCTTTTCTACACGCCCTACAAATAGGTATGTAACTTCACCCAAGTTAAAGCCATATTCCTCTAGAATCCCCTAGATAAATAATCCTTGATGGGGCTTGCTGAACAATACCCCCATAGGACGTAGAAAAGACAGACCTCTCTTTGCTTTATTTCCAAGTTTTGGATCATTTTTCTCAACAGTGTATATATATATATAGTCTTTCTGATCATACACTAGAAAACATTGTGCACCTCCCCTTCTATACTTAATATTACATCACATTAGTTTTCAAAAGGAAGTTTTAAAGGAGGACCCAGAATTCTCTACAGGGTATGACCCGCTCGTAAACTCAGCTCAATTGAGGCGCCTCCCCCATTCCCTCCCCAGCATGCCAGGGCAAGCACACTGTCTTCTGTCACCATGTTTTATTGTAATCATCAATTTCCCTGTCTCTCTCCCGTGTAGACTGAGTTTCTTGAGATCGGATATTTGTTGAGCTGAACTATCTTCCCGATCCTTCTCTTCCAAGCACCTATATGCAGCACATAGCAATTCGCTTCGGAGATGCTTGCCCAGTGGGCACCGCGGATGTCAGGTCTCTGTCAGTTACAGAAGGTGAAGCTTGCTGCCGGGAATCGGCAGTCTTCTCTCCTGGACTCAGCTCTGCTTCTGTTGAGTCAAGGATGCTCTTCCCACACCATGCAGTGCCACAGCCTTTTCACCACCCCCACCTCTGATCCTGCCTTTTAATTGTGTTTGGAGGGCTCTACGCACTCAAGTCCGGAAAACCTATCTTGTCTTTTCTCTGTAGGAATCTTAAGACTAATAAGCAATCTGAGTTCCTGACTTTTTTTCCTAATCAAGGTTTAAAGGGGTAAAAAGTTCTTGACCACCTCAAGCTGGGGAGAGAGAAGTGTGCCTGGAAGGATTAATCTCTGCACTATGAATTTTAAAGCTCTTGTGTTCCACCTATCGGGAAAATCCATCAAAATGCTAATGGCTCTGCAGTCCCACCTCCCTCCGATCCTTTTTTGCCTTAGTATATTTACATGGACTTAAGCAAAGAAGAATTACAGAGTTGGGGTTTGGTTTTCCCAGATTCCGCCACAACAATGCACAGTTATAAAGTGGGAATTAATAGCCCCAGGTTGAGGGGGAAAGCTGCAGTTAGCAGTGGGGTTGGGCCACCCACTCCATTCTGGTCGTGAGTTCTCGGCTTCCAGCTTCTTTGCTAGTAGTGCAGGGGAGCCCCGTTTGGAAACATCTCTGTGGCCGTCACATGACTTTTCAATACAGCCATGTGTCACTTAATGATGGAGATACGTTCTGAGACATGTGTCATTAGGCGATTTCGTCGTCGTGTGTACAGCACACAGAGTGCACTTACTCACACAAGCCTAGAGGGGTCTAGTCTACACACCTAGGCTGTGTGGTATAGCCTGTTACTCCTAGGCTACAAGCCTGTACAGCATATTACTGAACTGAATACTGTACCCAATTATAACACACTGTTAAGTGTTTGTGTATCTAAACATATCTAAACATAGAAAAAGTACAGTAAAAATACCCTATCAAAGATAACTAATAGTACACTTATATAGGACTTACTATGAATGGAGCCTGCAGGACTGGAAGTCGCTCTGGGTGAGTCAGCGTGTGAGTGGTGAGTGAATGTGAAGGCCTAGGACATTACTGTACCCTAATGTAGACCTTACAAACACTGTACACTTAAGCTACAGTAAATTTATAAAACAACACAAGGTTAAATCCAACGCAAAAGAAAATGATGCAATCAAGAGACACGGTAAACACAAGATGTATGAGGCTGCTGCCAGCCCAACATGGCACACTGTTTTACAGCACACTTTGTTTTTAATGAGTAGAAAGAGTACGCTCTAAAGTAACAATAAAAAGTGTAGTAAATACAAACGTAAATACGAAAACCAGTAACATAGTAATTTATTATCATTATCAAGATGAAAACCAGTAACAGTAATTATCATTATCAAGCATTATTTACTGTACGTCAGTGTAAGTGCTATAGTTTTATACGGCTGGCAGCACAGTAGGTTTATTTACACCAGCATCACCACAAACGCATGAGGAATGCATTGCATTGCAACATTACGACAACGTCAGGCAGCCACGATGTCACTAGTGGATGTTATGATGGGTACGATGTCACTAGGCGATAGGAATTTTTCAGTTTCATTATAACCTTATGGGACTACCATTATATATGTGGTTTGTCATTGACTTCCCCCCGCAAAAAAAAAAAAAAAAAAAATCATTAAGTGATGCTTGACCGTACTGCTTCTCCCAGAGGCGGAAGGTCCTTGGATACATGTCCCTCTGTGTGTAAGACTGCACAGTGGACCCATGTTCAGGTCAAGATCTGGAATGTGTGGAGACATAATTCATACCAAAGCCAACTTCAGCACTAAGAGAAGCACTGGTTACTCTTGTAGACTTTGAACCCCCAGGTATCTTTGCCTGAGAACCTCTCAGATGCATCCCAGGGAGAATGGACATTATGGGGTTGGCCTAATGCCGGCTGGACTCAGGCTGTAGACAAGATTGTGGGTTCCAGTCCTCCGTCAGCCTGGTTCAGCTCTGTGACTACAGACAAGCCCCTTGGTCTCTCTGAGCCTCAGTTTCTTTCTTTGCTAGAGAGGAGGAGGACACTGGTCACTTGGTAGAAGAGTTATGTCTTCATGTCTTCCGTTTGTTCATTCAGATGACACTGTGGAGTAGGGATGGGCAGGCCAGATGCCACCTTCAGGGACAGGTCCCTTAAACCATCAGGCTTCCAGGTCTCTCTGGGACCAAATGCCCTGGTCCCAGATGCTGTGTGCTTACTGGCCAGTCTGCTGCACTTAACCTTGTGAGAATGAGTGAGCCTTACTTATCAGACATTGTAGATAGAATCATTTGAGTTTTCCGTTTCTCTTTCTCCAAGAACAACATACCAATGTTACGTTATGTAAAAATGCTGCTGCTTACCGTCCTCATCTGGAAAAGGGGAAGAGCGATAACACTTCCCTTGCAGTGTGGGAGGAGGAAGAGTGAAGATCAAGTGTAAAGTGAGCTCCAGTGGATGGATAGCTCTTGTCCTTACCCCCTTCAGGTAACAAGAAAGTACTTCCAGACAGGGCAGAGGGGGAGCAAATGCAGGACAGTGCCCGCTGGTGACAGGGGGTCTCAGGTTCCCAGAGGCTACATAGTCAGTCTCCTTCTTGCTCAGCTGAGCATCGTGGAGGTGTCTGTCTCATGCAGGTTCTACTAGGAGGGCACAAGAGACCTTGGCTGGCACGTGCCATCTGCAGAAAAGTCTCAAAACCGATGGGAGGTGCAGATGTGGGGAGATGATTACTAATGACAGTTGCGTTGAGAATAAACAGCTTCATGTACCTACTTATGGGTTGCTACATCCCCTTCACCTTGTCCCTTCCACCCTCCCCAGGCCACCAAGAGCTAATGGGCTCAGATGGGAGTTCCTTGCCACTGGATCCCTTGCGAGCAGGGCCAGCACCCACTGGGCTGTGCCCTTCCCTGAACAAAAATAAATCCCAATCTTTCTGAGGCTGTCACGACTCCCACCTCAGCCCCACTGTGACTCTGGGGTACGATTAGCAGGCCAATTCAGAGACTCATTATGGGAGCAGAGGGTGATGGGGCTGAATGACAGGGCGGGTGGTGCTGGGAAGTGCTCTCCCCCAGCGAGACAAGTGCAGGTGGAGAGAAGACACAGAGACAGGATGCTGCTTCATTAAGAGCGGCCCAGGGGATGGTTGAGATGCAGGACACAGCAGGAACGCCTCCTGAATGAGCCTTGGCTCCTCTCCCTCTCTCCCACCCCCACCCCAACCCCCTGCGTTGCTAATTTAAAACAAAGCAAAACAAAGCCCTGGCTTTGCTTTGGAGCCATAAACTGCAGAGCTTTTATCTGTCAATGAGCCATGCATCAGCTGGCAGTGGCCCAGCCTGGATCCTGTGGCCTGGCATAGGTGTGGGGAGAGGGGCCTGAGCTGCCTCCAGGGTCTCACTGAGGATCCTGCCTCTTCTTGGGGCACAAGACCAAGAGTCTTTGTGGTCACAGGGCTCAGAAGGATGGCAGTTCCACCTAGGGGCCAGGAAGAGCTGTAGGGTGGATGCGGGGAGGAGGGAGAGAGAGAGAGAAAAAGGTGGTAGCAGGAGCTAGCCAGGAAAAAGCTCATCATGTCGGCTGATCGCCGACCTCCCTCCATCCATCCTTTCCTTGCTGCTTCTTCCAGGAAGACTCCCCAGCTCTCCTCCTTCTCTGAAATCCTATTGACTTGGTATTCTAGGATATCAAGGGACTCTAAAGCAGTGGTCTTCAATGTTGTCTAGAAACATAGTATATAAAATATGAGAAAGTCCAACTGTTATGAAGTAAGTAAATCTTAGCTTATGTCTGGTGTGTAGATCCCATCTGAGGAGAGAGGGAAGATTCTGAGAAGTATAACTTGAAACCTCTAATCACGGCCACTATAGTCTTACAGAAAGTAGGAAGCAGGTTCTATTTTACAGAATTCCTGCTTCCTCTGTTTATTGATTGATTGCTTATTCTGTGCCAGGTCCCATGGGAACACTTATGATTCATTAGTTCATCTAATCCCCAGCTCAAGCCAGTGAGGTGGACTACGATTGTCCACACTTGGCAGGTGAGTTCAGTTTGACTGTGAGGTCTATACATATTGTGAGGACCTGAAGGTGGGCCTGGAAAGATTGGCAACCAGGGGTCAGATGATAAAAGGCTCCATGTGTACGCAAAGGGAGGCCAGAAGAGAGACGTGGTACTCTACATTTATGAGCTCAGTCTTACAGCAAAGGAGAGAGTAGGTCAGAGGGAAATTCCTCAGCCACCGGCTGGCAGATCAGCCAGTAGCCCATTTGTAGCCAGCCAACAGGCAATGATAAGGCTGAGCCCAGACAGGGCAGGGCAGGGGTGGTGGGATGGAGAGTAAGGGATGATTTGAGAGACATGGGATGGGAGAGAAACAGTGATTGATAAATAGAGAGGAATCTTTGATGTGGGTGTCGATTATGCAGAGGTGCTGTGTTTGTGAAAATTCAGTAGGCTGCATACTCATGATGTGTGCTCTGCTGTGTATATGTTCTATTTTATATTAAAAACAGAATAGGAAATATCAGGCTAGAGATTAAAGTTTCTCAACTGGGCCTCATCTAGGACACCAAAGTTGCTCTCAGAATTTTTCTTGTAACCTGAGAGCTGCTTTCCCTCACATGATGCAGATCTGCTTTGTTTGGAAGAAAGAAGAGAAAAAAGATCTGAGTTCTGATCTGGACCTTGCAAAATGGGAGGACTTGGCTAATAATTATCACATTCACTGCCATTGATTAAGCTCTTACTATAGATCGTGAAGTCAAAGGCACACTTTATTTTTTAATATTTTAATGTCTCTGAAACCAAAATGCATCCTATAAAAACTGACATGTCATAATTAATTAACTGTCAGTGTTTTCTTTCTTAGAAGTCCATAAAATAATGGCGTGATTATAATCCATGGAGTTTTACATTCAAGAAATAGGATATCGCATGGCGGGCTCTCTGCTAAGTCCTGTGCACACATTCCTCATGCAATTCTCACACATCTTATAAGTTACCAGCTATTGTTAACCCTGTTTCTCAGACGAGGAGTTGAGACGCGGATTAAGAAAGAAGGTCAATTGCCCAAGGTCGCAGAGGTAGTTAGAGGTGAACTCAGGATTTCAACCTGTGCCACTTCAAACTTGGGGATCTTTGTCGAAAGCAAGAACGAGTCTGGGGCCCAGAGGGTGGTAGCCTTTTCTTTCCACAGCCCAAGACAACCAGGTCAACAGCGACCACCATCGCCCAGCCACCATCCATCAGTGCTGCCTCTTGTCATCCATCCCCTGTCCCTCTGTTGGCCTAAACCCTGGGATTCTTTTCTCCTTCTCCGAGAACGAGAGCGCTGAGTCTAACATCTGCAGTGACCTCCCTCCCCCATGGAGAGGAGGGGGCTGGAATGAGATCTCAGGGGAAAGAAGGAAGAAATTCCGAGCCCAGCTGGTTTCTCTCACACAATGCAGATTTGCTTAAATAGGAATTAGGATTAGTGCTGGATTTCGCTTCTCCTGGAAGACTGGTAATAAACTAATCTCCTCTCCTGCTGCAGGAAGGCAGAATTCCTCTGAAGACTGGAGACAGCTTCAGGCTCAGGAGTGCAAAACCTGGAAAGTAATTCTGTTATTGACAGGCCTACCCGCTCCACCTGACACGCAGCCCGCAGCTCCTTCCCGGTGTGGCCACGGCCTTTAATTTCGTTAATGTGTGACATTCACCCAGGCTGCGTGGCTGACAGGCACGCTTGACATTAATGCTTGTTCCTCGCGGTCCCCAGAGCTCATAAAAGCTCATTATCAGTTCTGAGCCATAAATGTAGTTCCTGGCTCAGGTGGGCTGGAGTTCCTCAGAGATGCCCCCAGGCAGGGGAGCAGTGGCCATCTATGTGAGCCAAGAAATCAGCTCCTTCCTTTGTCCAGAGGACTTGGCCTCCCAGGCTACTGAGAGGTGACCAGAAAAGTCCTTCTGAGATGGAACCCTGGGTTCCAATTTGCATCCAGGAAAAGGGGCTCCTTCTGCCCTGCTTCGTGAGGGGGATCGATCCAGCATTTGGGGATGACAGTTTGTCCGCATCTATTCGGAGGTGGAATGTGCGGAGCCCCCGCCCAGCCAGCCCGCTTCTAGGCATCCGGGCTTCGGAATTGCATAGGCACTGCCACGCAGAGGTGTGGGGGTCACTGCAGCAAGGCTGTGATTATACTGGCCAGAAACAGAGGTGCCCCACATATCCATGGTCGGGGAGGAAAATAAATTATGGTTCACATCTACTACAGGGGACTGTGCAGCTGTGAAGAAGACTCGAGATCTGCGAGGTCTCACAGCCGTGGGTAGACACACTATCCTTGATAAGTGGCGTCATAGAGCACGTGTGGTAGGGTCCCATTTATGTAGTCACACCGTCTGTGTGTGGGCCCACATGGGCACATGCTTACACACATGCATGCACACACGTATGTGATTACACAGAATGAGATCTAGAAGGTCACAGTACAAAGTCTTTGAAGTGGTTCTCTGTGTAAAATAGGATGCCTGGGTGAGGAAGAACTTTCATTTTTGTAGTTCAAAAATGAAAAAAAAAATACACACACACACACACACATATATACATGTATATGTATGTGTATGCATATTTATCAGGAATTCCTCCAATTGTAGCCTTAGTCTGGCTCAGGATGCATGAGGTCCCTTGGGCTGATGCTGACTGGGTGGATGTCTGGGGCAGAGAGAACCAAATAAACTGAGGTCGCATCCACCGACCAAGCCCTGTTCCCCTTCGGTTAGCAGGGGCTTTTGAGAACCTCTCCCGGGCATGGGGTGCCCTGATGCTGGGATCCGTAGAGCGGAGCTGGAACTCATTGCTCTCCTGCTTGCACATCTCCTGCTGTGGAGGTGGCCCTTGCACTGGGCTTGACTTCCCAGGGTCCTGAGTTCTAGTCATGGTTCTGCCCCATTGCAGTGGTATGACCTTGGGCAAGTTGTTTAACCCCTCTGAGTTCATGATCCTCATCCCTGAAGTGGTGGTACTTTCTCACGGGATTGCAGAGGGTGTCAGGATTATTGTCACAATTAGCTGAGACAACCTGAAACTTGATCAGGGCTTCCATTGTGCAGCCTGTTCATTGAGGGCAGACAGAGTAGGAAGGGATAAGTCGGGGAACTGGGCTCTCCCCTTTCTGCTATAAATTTTGCCTTTGTTTCTCAGCTGTGCATGTGAATAAGCTGGTTCCCCTAGAACTGGCCTAAGGTTTGCCTGGCAGGTATGTAACCTGGACATGGTGCATTGGATCCTTCTTTTGTGACCTAGGGACTCAGTCAAACTGACAGAGAAGGAGGAGGAGAGAGGCTGGACTTTGGCCCCTGCACTCTGGGCTGCATTGTTTTTCTCATCACCAGAGACACCCCTCCTCTTACTACTTATCTCTTCATGGATACCAGATCTTGAAAGTATTGTTTTGCCCAAAGAGCTTGCATTCATTAGACAATGATTAATTCTCTTTCGCATTCTCAAAATTACTCAGAAAGCCTTTTTTCTGCCTGAGGGAAATGGAGATCCCACACCAAGTTGATAATATTCTAGCTAGAAGCAAAGAAACGCATGGGATGTGATTAGCATGCTCGATGTCATCTCGTGTGGACATTGCACAAGCTACCAGGCTGATTTTGGAAGACTGAACACATGACCTGATCTGTAGGCACTGGGGACGCCATTCTGGGGGCCTGTGTGGGGCTAGGTGCTTAGTTCTGTCTTGCTGGCCTTAGGGACCCTGTCTGGCTTCTGTGTCTGCAGAGGTGGAAGGAGGGAGCAGACACCTCAGGGGGTGGGTGCACATCTGGAGTGCGGTGGCCCCCAGAAGCTGCACTGGCCCTTGCCTCTTAAAAACTTATTTCTCTCTCTTTTCCTTCTAGAGTTTATCCTGAAGCCACCATCAAAGAGAGACCTCAAGAGAATCTTGACAACCTTGAAGGGAAAGGCACCAGTTGAAAAAGGTATGATTTTGGCAACATGGTGGAACGGCATCTCAACTCATTCAATGGGCCTTATCTCTTCTCTCCCTGCCCTCCAAACCCTCCCTTTCTGAGTGGGAGAACTCTCAGCTCGTGCTGGGGCGGGGTGGGGTGCAGGGCAGGGTGCAGGGCAGGTGAAGGGTGGCTTTAGTCTTGTCCCTGCTCCCAGGAGTTTGTTTAGGGATGGGGAACAAAGGTGAGGTGTGGAGAGAGAGAAGCCGAAGCTGAAGTGGGGTCTCATGAGTCTGGCTGCTGCTCGGTTCGGGGGGCTGTGGGTCAGAGTTGTTCCTGAGTCCATGCAGGGAGTGAGGGTTGAAGGACTGGAGGGAGTGAGCCCTCCAAGGGAAAGAAGAGATCTTGGGGACTCGTGGAGGGCTTGCCTGTGTTGATGACACCTCCCAGACCCCTGCCACACCCACTATAGTCCCACCTCAGGACTCTCTCTTTTTTTTCTTTTTTGGATAAATTTTGTATTCCATGATGGAATTGAGAATGGAAAAGCCCTGGTCAGCTTCTGGAGCTCTGGGAATGCCAGGACATGTGATAGGCTGAAGGCCTCATGGAAAGTTCCTGAATGGAGAGTCAGGACATCTGTCCTTTGGTCCAACCTGTGCTACCATCGTCCCTCTGAGTCCTTATGAGCCATTTCCCTCTTTGGGCCTCATTTTCTCCTCTGTAAAGTGGGGCAGCGGTGCCTTCATGTCTTCAACTCCCGAGGTTCCAAGGCCAGGGCTGACCTAGAGGAAGCGAGGGTCGTGGTGGGACAGGGAGGCCCAGACGGAGGGGAGGCCCAGGGAAGGCTTTGAAGAGGAGAGGGGGATTTGAAAGCCGCGAGATCTGGTTGCCAGTCCTGGGCAAAGGATGACTCAGCCCTTCGATGGAATAACTGTAGGGTCTGAAGGGCAAACGGACCTGGCTTTGAGTCCCAGCTAATCAGAAGAGTCAGATTAACCAGCATCGAGGTCTTCTCCATGCCACGCGCAGTGCTAAGCACACTCTCCGAACTGTCTCACTCAGTCTTCTCCACAGCCCTGCGACGTGGCATTCTTAGCACCCTCATTTTAGAGAAGAGAAAACCAGGTCTCAGAGAAGTTTAGTGACTTCCCCAGGGTCACACAGCAGTGAGTAACGTGGCTGAGATTCGAAGCCCTTGCCTGAACTACCCTACAGTTCTTATGTCCTTTGCTTACCAGCTTTGTGACTTAGAGCTTAAGTTAAAAAAAACAAAACAAAACAACAAAAAAAAAACCTTTAAGGCAAATTACCTCTCTGAAATTCCATTTCCTAAAAAGACATAAAAATGAGTTGTTTCTTTGACCTAGAAATTTTTTTTTAAATTTTGAGCTCTTCATGAAATCTCTGTGTGTCTTGGTTGTCTGATCTCTAAAATAAGAGCGTGACATCTGCCGTGGGGGTTTCTCGGGGAGAAGATGAACTCGCAGAAAGCTCCCGACACTGTTCCTCCCTACATACCCTCCCTGCCTGCCTCCCCACCCCTGCGCTGCTCTGAGAGTGGGTGGGGTGTACAACTGTAAAGTGAAGTGGTGCACCAGCTGCCTTATGGCATCTGCAATTTCGATTGCCTCTGGTGCTCGTGGTTGGGAAGCACTTGATCACTTTCTTAGACACTGATCTGATGTTCTGGTCTCCCAGATCCTCCTCTCAATTTTGGATTGTGCTGCTGGCTGGCTGGGATATTTCAGGCTGGAGTCCCAGGCAGGGTATTTGGCTCCCAGAGCTTCTAGCCAGGCTGAGGCCCGAGTGGACGGTGGCACAGGAGCGGCAAGGCCGGGGGCCTGCGTGGGCTCTCTCGCCCTCGTTAGCATCTGTATCCTGCAGCTACAGGATACGGCGCCTGGGCCCGGGTCTTAATTGTGAGCCTCCTGGCAGTGGCCGCCCTGATCCCACAGGAAGCTATTGCCTTATCACAAAGCCAGGATCTTGCGTGGTTTTCTTAATCAGGGGAAGGCTCTGAAGCGAGTTGGAAAAAGCTTAACTTCTCCAGGACCTTTCTGCTACGGATGCTTCTCTAATCAGAGGAAGCCATGGGCTTGGGTGAATGCGGGGAAAGAATCTCTTTAGGTACCAAAAAAAGCAGCAAGAGTGGATTGCTGTTGTTCCTGAGTTACCTTTGGGGTCGGTGGGGGAGGGTTTCCAAGGGAGCAGAGGGATTAAGCCTCGCCCCTCTTGTTAGACAGGAAACAGATAAACCTTATAGAGTCGCAGGAGAAATACAAAGATGACCGTAAGTCCACAGGCAGCCGGGCATTGTTGTGGGAGACATTTGCTGGGGTTTGGGAGCCAGACTGGTGGAAGCTGAATCCCAGCTCTGCTGTTTGACTCCAAGGGAGAGATTTGATCCCCAAGAGCCTCAGTTTTCTTATCTATAAAATGGGGAAACAGCACGCGCCTCACTGGGTGGTCATGAGGGTGAGGAAAGCGCCAGCAGATATACCTGTTTGCTTTGAACGATGGCGGCCCCTGGAATGACGTGGCCTCCCAAGGTGACCTCCTTGAGGAGGCTTGGAATCTTGGGATGTGAGAGCTGGGTGTTTGTGACCAAACAGTAAGGTTACCCTGGAGACACATACCTCCTTCCGTGCCTGGTCTAAAAAAGGGTTGAGTGTAGGGCCTGGGTTGTGTCAGCTTTCTGCTCTGACACTCCTGGCGTGTGGGGCCACCTCGGTGTGAACATTCCTCCCCAGCCTTTATCCCACGATTTACACTTCGCCCTGATGGTCTTTACTGGGCCCTTTTTGTGGATAATCGCTGACCCTCCCCACATCCCAAGAAGCAGGTATTCATAAGTTCTTTAGAGGTGAGGACAACTGGGATTCAGAGAAGTTATAAATTACTCCAGGCTTTACCTCTAAAAAGCAGCAAATTTAGGACACAAACGCAGGGCTCTTACCCCAAGGACAGTGTGTTTACCATAGCACCCCACAGAACCCACGGTGCCCACATAGTACCCCTCCACACCTCCAGAGGCATGCATCACAGCTGCGCCCCACAGTACCATGGCGGCTTCCCACAGTGACAATGACAGCACCCGCACATCTACTGTGGCTCCCCACAGTGCCCAGAGAGGCCCCCCACAGTGCCCAGAGAGGCCCCCATGGTGTCCTTGAGGCACCCCACAAGACTCAGCATCACCCCATGGCACTCATGGTGGTGCCACACTGCATGCTTAGAATGAGACCAGCTGTGTCCTCGGTGGCACTCTTCCCATGTTCTCCACCTAGCCTTTTATAGAGTTTGGAGCTCAGGCGGAAAGGGAAGTCCCTTGATATCTAGCTCTCAGCGAGCCCTCTGCAGCAGGCTGAGCTAGCAAGTGAAGGCAATTTCTGTGAAGCATCAGGGTCTTCCTCCTGCTGAGATCTGACAGCGGGAAGCAGGTGGCAGGGAGTGAGTGATGGAGGCCCGGCTGCCCCAGGAGAACCTGTAACCCAGGCTTCGTCTTAATCTATTTTTTTCTTTCGCTGTTTGTGCCTTTGGCATCATATCTAAGAATCCATTGTCAAATCCAAGGTCATGAAGATTTAGCCCTGTGTTTTCTTCTAAGAGTTTTCTGGTTTTAGCTCTTATATTTAGGCCACTGCTCCATTCTGAGTTACTGTTTGTATTTGGGATGTGGAAGGGGTCTGGTTTCATTCTTGAGAATGTGATTATCCAGTTATTCCAGCACCACTTGTTGAAAACACTATTCTTTCCCCCATTGAATAGTCTTGACACCTTTGTTGAAAATCAGTTGGCCAGGGATGTATACGTTTGTTTCTGGACTCTCAATTCCATTTCATTATATGTCTGTCCCGATGCGAGTACCATGCTGGTTTAATTACTATAGCTTTATGTGTAACTTTTGGAGGAAGATTACTATATTTTAAAGCTCCCCAGGTGATTGCGATGTGCAACCAAGGTTAAGCACTACTGGTTTTTAGAGGGAGGTGAGGCACTGTTAGCGGGGCTGGTTGGGAGCTAGAATGATCCAGGGAAGCGCGGGGTAAGAGGATGTAGCCCTAAAGCAAAGCCGCAGTCATGGTGGTGAAAAAGCCATGAGGGAGTTGACAGAGGCTGGTGAGAGGGACATCCTGATCCTCCCTCACGCTGGGAAGGCCTTGGGGATGCCAAGGATGAGAACAGAGGCCAGTGGTCTAGGTGAGCTTCGCTAACCTTCTACCCACCCCCAGGGTGATTTGGAGGAAGACCTGTCAGGTCCCAGTCACAGCTCTGCTCTACTGTGTGACCTCAGGCAAGTCGTTCGACCTCTCTGAGCACCCTCAGTGCCTCCATAAGGTAGCTTAGTGTTCTCTGCTATTCTCAGGGTCAAACAAATCTAAAGGGCTTAAAGGCAACTAAATGCTTGGCAGAATCTCTGCCCCAAAGTTCCTGCCAGGTGGCTGTCAGTATCTGCTTAATCACCACCAGGGATCTGAGGTTCATGGCCTCCATTGCAGTCTGTGCTGCCTTGGGCTGCCTTGGGCTGGGTCTGATGGTCAGTGTCTCCCTGCTGAGCTGAAATCTACTTGTTCTTGTACCCTCTGCATCGCCCCCTTTCCTTCCAGGCTGTTCTCCTGCGTCTGCACCTCTCGTCTTCTTCTCCGCCATCTGAAAGGTCATAGTTACCTCTATCTCCCTCTGAGGATGCAGTCCAGGTGCTCTCCTGACTTCTTGCTCACCCTTCTCTGTACAGACTCTGGCCTGAACGTGACACTTTCACAGTCCAGAACTCAGAGCCAAGGCCGGAGCTCCAGCTGTGTTCTGACCCCAGCCTAGGCGGGTGGGACCATCACCTCCCTCAGTCTAGACCTTTTACTTCTATTCATGCAGTAAGATGCTGTTGCGGTCCAGTAATTTCCCCCTCCCCTCCAATCCTGGTTGGATTCAAGCTCCCAGTTTTTCATTAACCAGGTAGGAAAGAGATTCACTGTTGCTAAGTACGTTGCAATTTCCATCTGGTATTTATAAATTATAAAGCACTTTAATGCAGGAGGGAGAGCATAGCTTTGGCACTAGATGAATTTCAGGGCTATTTTGTAGCTAGTTATTCGCTTTGGGCAAATGAACTCAGTTTACTCTCCCATTAGATGAAGAGAGTCGTGGCAGTTGTAGACTTCATGGTCAAGATAAAATGAGATGATGGATGTCAGATGTGTCACTCACTTCCCAGGAAGAAAGGAATCAACATTCTGGAAAGTGATGGGTATCATTACCATTATCATCCAAACGCTGCCCTTCATTTTTCTCCATTTCTGACAGGTGAGGTGCAAACCCTGAGTTTAAGCACAGGAAGGGGCAGCAGCCCCCAGGCCTCATCTCCCCTCCTGGCTTCCCCCTCACTCTGTCTGGTCCATGTCTGTGAAGGGGCAGGATGACAGGTTCTCACCACCTCAGTTTCCTGCTCACTCAGCCCAACTTCTGCTAGAACTTTCTGGCCTCAGGCCAGCCCTGAGTCCACATGTGACTCATGATAGCTTTCTGGTCCTTTTCTTCCTTCTTGGATATTTTCCATCTCAAACCTTTTTCTTCTTTTCTTTTTCAAATTGTTTTAAATTTATCCAAAAAGGTTCATCCCAGGGCTACATATCTGTCAATCTTGATGGGAGGCTAAGCTGGTGGAGTGGTCCCCTCAGAGATGCCACATCTCCCTGGCACGGTTGGAGGTGAGGGCAAGTCCAGGAGACCCATTTGCTCTGTGGGGTGACCATTCCTTGACATCATAGAGTGAAAATAAGAAGTCTCCATTTCCTCATCAAAAGAATGAGAAAATTGTTGCTTTTTTCTTTATGCAGCAAAAATTATCAGAAAGTCCTCTTAAGAGACTTTATTACGGTTTTTTAATGACAAGTACCCGCATTGTGATTCGCAGTGGAAGAACTTTCAAATAGCCAGGGGTGGCAAAGAGGGACAGAATAGGAACCCCATTTTCAGATGCCATGTCAACATCAGAGAGGAGAAGTGACTTGCCCAAGGCCACATAGCTATGGAATGGTAGAGATGGCCCTACCATTCTGACCTGGAGTAGTGGTGGTTCTGCCCTACCCAGATGCTTCTTTTATTAGTTAAAAGTATAAATAACATATTTTAATTAATAGCCCAGAAATAAAGGAAAAAGTCTAAATCCGCTGGCAGTGCCGCTTCGTTAGCTGTGACAGTTTATGACCTGCACATAGCTGCTGATGCGAGAAGAAATGACCGATGCCATTCCTTGTGCTTTGAGGTTGCCAAGATGTCTCCTTTACGGGGTTATGGGC
>NW_011888812.1:8537964-8542678 GCF_000151845.1 Pteropus vampyrus
CTGCCCTTCATTTTTCTCCATTTCTGACAGGTGAGGTGCAAACCCTGAGTTTAAGCACAGGAAGGGGCAGCAGCCCCCAGGCCTCATCTCCCCTCCTGGCTTCCCCCTCACTCTGTCTGGTCCATGTCTGTGAAGGGGCAGGATGACAGGTTCTCACCACCTCAGTTTCCTGCTCACTCAGCCCAACTTCTGCTAGAACTTTCTGGCCTCAGGCCAGCCCTGAGTCCACATGTGACTCATGATAGCTTTCTGGTCCTTTTCTTCCTTCTTGGATATTTTCCATCTCAAACCTTTTTCTTCTTTTCTTTTTCAAATTGTTTTAAATTTATCCAAAAAGGTTCATCCCAGGGCTACATATCTGTCAATCTTGATGGGAGGCTAAGCTGGTGGAGTGGTCCCCTCAGAGATGCCACATCTCCCTGGCACGGTTGGAGGTGAGGGCAAGTCCAGGAGACCCATTTGCTCTGTGGGGTGACCATTCCTTGACATCATAGAGTGAAAATAAGAAGTCTCCATTTCCTCATCAAAAGAATGAGAAAATTGTTGCTTTTTTCTTTATGCAGCAAAAATTATCAGAAAGTCCTCTTAAGAGACTTTATTACGGTTTTTTAATGACAAGTACCCGCATTGTGATTCGCAGTGGAAGAACTTTCAAATAGCCAGGGGTGGCAAAGAGGGACAGAATAGGAACCCCATTTTCAGATGCCATGTCAACATCAGAGAGGAGAAGTGACTTGCCCAAGGTCACATAGCTATGGAATGGTAGAGATGGCCCTACCATTCTGACCTGGAGTAGTGGTGGTTCTGCCCTACCCAGATGCTTCTTTTATTAGTTAAAAGTATAAATAACATATTTTAATTAATAGCCCAGAAATAAAGGAAAAAGTCTAAATCCGCTGGCAGTGCCGCTTCGTTAGCTGTGACAGTTTATGACCTGCACATAGCTGCTGATGCGAGAAGAAATGACCGATGCCATTCCTTGTGCTTTGAGGTTGCCAAGATGTCTCCTTTACGGGGTTATGGGCAGGGCCATGTTGTGAAAGAAAAGCATTGTGGGATCACGGAAGGATACTGGGTTCTGAACTTTGCAGGCCTTTTTTTTTTTTTTTTAATTGACATTTTTTTAGAGCAGTTTTAGGTTCACAGCAAAACTGAGGGGAAAGTGCAGAGTTCTCGTATTCTCCCTGCCCCCACACGCATAATGCAGCCTACCCCACTACTGGCATCTCCCACCACGGTGGTTGCCTGTATTGCAGTCAGTGAACCTGCACCGACACATCATCGTCACTCAAAGTCTATAGTTTACATCATGGTTCACTGTTGATGATATGCCCCTTTTGCGGGTGTTGACAAATGTATAATGACACGTATCCACCATTAGAGTATCATACAGATAGTTTCACTGCCCTAAAAATTCTCCATGCTCTGCCAATTCAACCTTCCCTCCCTCCCAAGCCCTGGCAATCGCTGATCTTTTTACTGTCTCTTTGCTTTGCCTTTTCCAGAATGTCATATAGTTGGAATCATACAGAACGTGGCCTTTCAGAGTGGTTTCTTTCACTTAGTAAGATGCATGTAAGTTTCCTCCATGTCTTTTCATGACTTGATAACTCTTCTTTTCCAGTTTTTTATTGTGGTAAAATATACATAACAAAATTTACTGTCTTAACCATTTTTAAGTGTACGGTTTAGTGATATTAAGTACATTTCTTTTATTAAGTAGCTATCACCACTATTCATCTCTAGAACTCTTTTTATCTTGCAAAACTAAAACTCTAGACCCATTAAACAGGGACTCCCTATTCCTCTCTTTTCCCAGCCCCTGGCAACCACCGTTGTACTTTCTGTCTATGATTTTTGTTACCCTAAGTAACAAAAATTATAATTATATAATTGGAAGCCTACGGTATTTGTTTGTAACTGGCTTAGCATAATGTCTTCAAGGTTTATCATGTTGCAGCATATGTCAGAATTTCCTTCCTTTTTAAGGCTGAATAATATTCCTTTATATGTGTAAACTACATTTTGCTTACCTTCATCTTCATTTGCTTACCTTCATCTTCATCTTCATTTTGCTTACATTCATCTGTCAATGAAAACTTGGGTTGCTTCATGTTTTAGTTGTTGTAAATAATGCTGCTAAGCTCATTTCTTTTCAATGCTGAATAATATCCCATTATCTGGATGTATCACAATTTGTCCATTCACCTACCAAAGGATATCTGGGCTGCTTCTAAGTTTTGACAATTATGACTAAAGCTGCTCTAAATATTTGTGTGCAGGTTTTTGTGTGGACATAAATGTTCACCTCATTTGAATAAATACCAAGAAGCACGATTGCTGGGTCATATGGTAAAAGTATGTTTAATTTTGTGAGAAACTGCCAATCTATCGTCCAAAGTGGCTGTATCGTTCTGCATTCCCACCAGCAGTGTATGAGAGTTCCTCCTGCCCCACATCCTCTCCAGCATTTAGTGTTGTTGGTGTTTTGGATTTTGGCCATCCTAATAGCTGTGAGGTGGTATCTCATTATTATTTTAATTTGCAATTCCCCAATGACATATGATGTTGAGCATCTTTTTATACGCTTATTTTCCATCTGTGTATCTTTAGTGAGTTGTCTGTTCGGGTCTTTTGCTATTTTTTAATCAGCTTGTTCATTTACTTATTATTGAGTTTTATAAGTTCTTTGTGTATTTTGGATAACGGTCTTTTACCTATGTATCTTTTGCAAATATTTTCTCCTAGTCTGTGACTCCTCATTCTCTTAATGATCTTTCAGAGCAGAATTTTAAAAATTTTATTGAAGTCTAGCTTATCAATGATTTCTTTTATGGATTATGTCTTTGATGTTGTATTTAAAAAGTCATTACCATACCCAAAGTCATCTAGATTTTTCTTCTGTGCTATCTTTTATGAGTTTTAGGGTTTTGCATTTTACATTTAGGTCTGTGATCCATTTTGAGTTAATTGTTATGAAGGTTGTAACATCTGTGTCTAAATTCACTTTTTTGCATCTAGTTGTTCTCGCACCATTTGTTTAAAAGACTACCCCTTCTCCATTGTATTACCTTTGCTCCTTAGTCAAAGATCAGTTGGCTATATTTATGTGGATCTTTTTCTGGGCTCTGTTCTGTTCCATCGTCTATTTCTGTATTTATTTTCCACCAATACCACACTGTCTTGATTACTATAGATTTATAGTAAATCTTGAAGTCAGGTAGTGATAGTCCTCCAATCTTGTTCTTCTCCTTCAATACTGTGTTGGCTATTCTGTGACTTTTGCCTCTCCACATAAGCTTTAGAATCAGTTTGTCCCACCTAGCTGGGATTTTTATTGAGATTGCATGGAATCCATAGATCAAGTTGGGAGGAACTGACATCTTGACAATACTGAGTTTTCCTATCCATGAACATGGAACACCTCTCTAATTATTTAGTTCTCCTTTGATGTCATTCATTACAGTTTGTAGCTTTTCTCATATAGAACTTATGCGTATTTTGTTGAATTTATACCTAAGTATTTCATTTCTTCTGGTGCTAATGGAAATGATATTGTGTTTTAAATTGAAATTCCACTTGTTCATTGCTGGTATATAGGGAAGTGATTGATTTTTGTATATTAACTTGCATTCTGTAACCTTACTTTACTATAAATGCTTTTTAGTTCCAAGAGTTTTTGGTCAATTTTTTTTTTCAGATTTTCTACGTGGACAATCAGGTCACCTGTGAACAAAGACAATTTTATTTCTTCCTTCCCAATTTGTGAAAATAAAACCCTATAAAAATAATTTTAAAAAAGCTTCCTTCCCAATCTGTAATAATAAAAAACCTTTGTCTTATTGTATTAGCTAAGACTCTCAGTACAATATCGAAAAGCAGTAGTGAGAGGGGACATTCTTACCTTGTTCCTGATCTTAATGGGAGAGCTTCTAGTTTCTCACCGTAAGTATGATGTTAGCTGTATGTTTTTTGCAGATGGTCTTTATCAAGTGGAGGAAATTCCTCTCTATTCCTAGTTTGCCAAGGTGTTTTTTTTTTTTTTTAATCATGAATGGATATTGGATTTTGTCAAATGCTTTTTATGCATCTGTTGGTATGAGCATATGATTTTTTTTCTTATTTAGCCTGTTGGAGTGATGGATTACATTAGCTGATTTTTTAATGTTAAACTGGCCTTGGATACCTGGCATAAATTCCACTTGGCCATGGTCTGTGATTCTTTTAATATATTGTTGGATTTGATTTGCTATTATTTTGTTGTTAATGAGAGATGTTGGCCTGTAGTTTTCTTTGTCTGGTTTTGGTACTAGGGTGATGCTGGTCTCCTAGAATGAGTTATTTAATATTCTCTCTGCTCATATCTTCTGAAAGAGACTTTAGAGAGTTGGCATAAATTTTTACTTAGATGTTTGGTAGAATTCACAAGTGACCCATATGGACCCTATGCTTTCTGTTTTGAAAGCTTATTAATTATTGATTTAATTTATTTAATAGATGCAGGCCTATTCAGATTTTCTATTTCTTCTTTTGTGAGTTTTGGCAGATTGTGTCTTTCAAGGAATTGGTCTGTTTCATCTAAGTTAATCATAGAATTATTTATAGTATTCTTTTATTATCCTTTTAATGTTCGTGGGAACTATGGCAATGTCCCCTCTTTTATATCTGGTATTAGTAATTTGTGTCTCCTCCCCTTCTTCTTCTTCTTCTTCTT
>NW_011888812.1:8544293-8548140 GCF_000151845.1 Pteropus vampyrus
ACTGACTAGCAACGATCTGGAACTTGGAGCAACAGAAGATGTCTTTTAAAGGCAGAGTTTTATCACGGACATTGTTTAGACTTGTCAGCTTTTAGTCAGTTTTATGTTTATTTTTTAATTCTCCACAGAGAATTCGTCCCCTGTTGCCTACATCTGCACAGACTGCTCCCTCTGCCCCATCTTGGCACACCAGTATGGAGGTGTTTCTAAGAGGGTTGTTGCTGGGGGGTGAGGGGAGGGGCAGAAGGAGCTCAGAAGACCCAGAGGAGGAGGCCCTGTGTCTGGTCCTGCAGGGTGACCAGGTAGCTTCCAGGTGGCATAGGTGTAGAAGGGCCTTATAGGGGGTCCAATGTATGCCGAGCCAGGAGGCAGGACAGAGCCTGGCATCCTGGGCCCATCTGATTTGATAGATATTTAGCTCCAGTTCCTGAAAGCCCCAGTTCTGAGCACCATCTGTATACAGAGTCTATCTAGCATTTCAGAGGCTCAGACTACCGAAAGCTTCATCCTGAGGGTGAGTTTGCCCTGGTGGATGTGAGACCGTACCCCTCCTGGGGACACATCCAGCCCTGCTCAGTGGGATCCCCTCCCTCCCTCCTTTTCTCTCCTTCCTTTTCCTTTTCAGCAGTACTGTCCGTGGAAGTGGCCGTTCTAATGAAAAATCTCATAAATACCAGGAGATAAAGATCCAGGGCTTTTGGTTTTTTATTTCTGTTGAGA
Source organism: Pteropus vampyrus (assembly GCF_000151845.1). Taxonomy (NCBI): domain Eukaryota; kingdom Metazoa; phylum Chordata; class Mammalia; order Chiroptera; family Pteropodidae; genus Pteropus; species Pteropus vampyrus. Next base: position 8,545,014 of record NW_011888812.1, read on the forward strand.
CTCCCCGGAGAGCCTCTTCAGGAGGAAATGTCCCTTCGGAGCTGAGATTTTCTCCCAGACTTCAAAGACGCACGTCTTAGGAACACATCTGTTTAAACTGAACTTGAACCAAGAGGCAGGCGTGTCCCATAGGAGAGGAGCAGGGCAGAGCAGGAGGGTACAGAATCTGTCTTCTGTCTCAGGGGGAAGCCCCCTAGGCCTGTTCCTGTGTCCTCCAGTGCTTCCCCATGCTGGGCAAGGCTGTGAGTAAATGCAGAGCACCCAGGAGCCAGCGACCTCAGGCCAGAGCCCAGGCTTCGCACTGTCTGCTATCCAGACAGCACCCAGGACCATGACTGCAAAGGCCTCCCCACCCGGGGGGAACAGAGGGCCGCCTCCAGCCTGGGAGGGCCTGCGACCCTCAGAAGTCACTTTCTAGTTGGAGATTTCCCAGCTCTTGGCATTGGCACTAACAGGTCCTCCTCGCCTCCCTCCCTTTCTCCCTTCCTCCCTTCATTTCTTCCTCCCTCCCTCATTCCCGAGCATCCACTGGCATACAGAGATTAACAATCCCCCATCTCCGACTTCCGTGAGCTTGAAATCCAATAGTAGAACAACCCGATTATGCTCAAAGATAAGAAGCGTCGCGCACTTTGTGTGCGTGAGTGTGTGTGCGTGCTCACGCTGTGATGGCGAAGACCAGAAAACATGACCCAGAGCTAGGACACTGGAGGGAAAAGAAATGTTCTGTCCTCCTCTCAGGACAAGAGGCCCGCTCGTTTCCTGCTTTTGTTCCCGCTCCTGCGCACGTTCAGCAGAGTCGCCTCTAGAAAGTCCGTGCAGTTTGGCTTCCTGCTTTTCTTTGCTCCCCATCTCCGGCGGCCTCACAGCTGCGTGGGACCCTGTCCCAGGCCGTGCTGGGCAAGGGAGGGGGGCCCTATTTTTGACGTGCAGCTCGTGAGATGCATGCTTCCCGAAAGAGGTAGCTCGGTCTAGCAAATTAAACTACAGGACACCCAGTTAAATTCGAACTTCTTATAGACAATAATTTTTTAGCATATGTCTCATCCACGTCAGTCCCATGTACATTTGGGACATCCGCTAAAAAATTATTTGTTGTTTATCTGAAATTCAAACTTAACGGAGGATCCTATATTTTATCTGGCAATTCTGTGTCCGGAGTATCTTTTTGCGTGGGTGTAGTCGATGCTGCTTTATTTAATGACAGAGAAAGCTATCTGGCTGCTATGTTTTCTTTCCCATTTTGTGGGGAACACTCTCCCTAACTTGAGTCTGTCCTTTTCCTCAACCATGCCCCCCTGACCACTCTGATCTCCACTGCTCTGTGGCTTAGCACACTCGGAGGTCACGGAGTCCAGCCCCCACAGCCCCCTCTAAGCATGTCCCTTCCTCGCCCTCTTTCTGGAACTTCCAGTGACAGTAGACGTTACATTTGCCCCCTGTAAGGGATGGCAGGGGGTGGTAAGAGGTGTGAATTAGCTCCCACTTTTGGGCCCCTGAAGCTGCTTTCTCTAGAGCCCGCCAGTATCTTTGGCAGCGATGGGTCTAAGCAGCGTGTCTTCCTCGCCATGTTGGAGGGAGCAAAGGTTTGAGGGCGTTGGTCCAGGGTTGCAAACCCACAGAAGCTTTCTTTTTTCCCCCAATATCTTTCTCTCTATCAATGAACTTATTTTTATTTTAAGGTAGCTTCACAGTGATAAAAATATAAATCTAAGTGGCAGACAGTAAAAAACAAAATAAAACCAAACGTGATTGGCGACTGGGAAGACAGCGTTGCCTTGTGGTAAATGGATTTTCTGTTTAACTGAGGGTTAAGTAGAAAACTCGTTTTGATTCAGCTTCTGTTGCTGCAGTTCTTTCTCAAATGTATTAGCCTGCTCCCTGGTTTTCCTAAGTGCACCATAATGACCGTGATTGAATCTCTGTGCTAGCAGAGCATTCTGTGGGGCGTCGGGGTGCACTGTTGGAAAGGTCAATCCTCTAACTGCAACCAGTCCTCAGGCTTTCGAGCCTGTGGCATAGGCTGCGTGCTTTGCAACGGTCCTTGTTCACTGCCATCTCATTCTGTCTGCCCAGCCATCCTGGGCTGGGGCTCAAATGGGACCAACCATTTTTCAGATGTGGACATCGAGGTCCCCCAGTGGAGGACTTGCTCCAAGTCACTCTCTGGCTGGTGGAGGAACTGGATTTAATCCAGCTGGTGGTGAGTTGGACCAGATTCAAATCCTGGCTCTCACTTGCTAACTGGAAGACCATTAAGCTTCATGAGCCTCAGTTTCTTCATCTGCGAATCGGGCGTAAGAACCTTTCCTTGCGGTGCTGGCTGCTGAGATTAAGTGAGGTAATGATGTGGGTGGGCTGTACACCAGGGCTTTTATAGATTGCAGAGAGAAGCGGCACACACAGACCCCTCCCCCTGAAACAAACAAACATACCTGGTGCTGGGACCTTGCGTCCTGCTGCTTTCCACTTTCCTGTCTTCCCTCCTCTCTGCACTAGTAGTTTTGCATACAGACCCCGGGGACAGAATGTCTGAGTTTGAATCCTGACTCTACTCTGCACTTCCTGTGCAACTACATTTGTGGGCCTCCGTTTTCCCATCCAGATGATGGGGATGATAATAGTAATGTGCCTCTTAGGACTGCCATGAGGATTAAAAGCAAAAGAGCTCATCCTGGGGCAAGCGTTTTGCCAGGGTTCGCCATTGTCATCCCAGGACTTGGTTAAGCGAGTCCAGCTTAAGCAGGCTTTCCGGGATGTGGTTCATATCCTGAGCAGGATTGGACTCGGGGCCTAAGCTTCCTGTTGGTGCCCCTGGAGTTTGCGTGGTCAGTTCGGAGAGGGGGAAAGAAACCCCCTCATCTCGAGTTTGCTTCTTGCCACTGTCTGGCTGATGTGCACCCCTTCTGGGGTGCTCAAGAAGAACCTGTGGGTAACTTATGAGGGGCCCTGGTCGCTGGATGGAAGACTTCAGGATCCCCTGCCCAGGGGATGCTGGCCTCAAACAGCCTCTCTTTCTGGGACCCTCTGTGTGCCCTTCTCTGTATGTCATGCGTTTAAGAAAGCATTTGTTTTTCTCCTTGGAACACAGATGCCTATCTGTCTGACCTCTGGACCCACACACAGT
>NW_011888812.1:8550175-8555884 GCF_000151845.1 Pteropus vampyrus
ATCTTATACTTGTTTTTGGAACCAGAAGCTCTGGAATCCAGTTTCTGCCACTTGCTAGCTGTGTGACCTTGGACGTGTCATGTCATCCCGAGCCTCGGTTTTCCCATCTGTAAAATGGGGATCGCGGTGCCTCTCTCTCAGGAAGAGCCCTGGGCCCTGTGGACGGCAGTCATGAGCACCAACCTGGGGATTTCCGTGTCTATCAACAGAACCTTCCTTAAAAAGAGGGGCAAGATGGGGTGAAATAAACTGCCAGGGACCTGCCAGCTTCCTGGATGTGGAGTGAGAAGTAGGGATATTGGTGAGTGAAGAGTTTCAATGTACTGGTAGGCTTTTAAAACCCTTTGTTGAATATCTACTTTTCAGCTAGGGTTGGTCAGTTTCTTTTTTCTGTCGCTTTACAAAAGAGCGATTGAGAAACGACTAGCTTATCACACACATTGAGGAAACATGATGCTCTAGAGGTTTCACGAAGGGCAAGAGGAGTAGCGAGAATCTGGTGGCTCGGTCACTGTGTGACTCAGCTGCCCTGGAGGGCCCTGGCCAGTCCTGTCTCTGTGGAGGAGACACAGTGAAGCCTGTTGAAGGCTTGGAAAACCTTCCTGGCGTCTGCGTGCTGGGTCTTGTTGGAGGGCATCTCACAGTCACCACATTCCACTGAGAGTCCCCTCCATTCCTCACCTGGTTTCTCTCCCTCGCCAGCGGGGCCACTCCTTGAGGCAGAGCCAGATATTAAGGCTGCCAGGGGCCCGAGGGGACCAAGAGGTGGCTGAGTGGCTGGGTTTTTTTTTTTTTTAAATATTATAACACCTTTATTGATCATTGGAAAATGTGATGGCTAACTTCTCTCTCTCTCTCTCTCTCTCTCACACACACACACACACACACACACACACACACACACACACACAAACGCAGGATGACTATTAGCTCCTTGATGGATGGGACACAATCTTACCTGCATTTGTTGCTCCAGAGGCTGTAATAACACACAGTAGGGTCAACAGATCTTTGTTGGATGACAAATGAATGGAACCTTCCAGCAGCACATACGTGCCTCTGTCGCTTCTCCCATATCTCTGGGCAGGTTTGGTAACAATGTAGGACTATAGAGAAAGTATAAGTTCTTTTATATACATTTATCCAGCTACTTTTTCTTTTCCACCCAAAGAACCTCTAATTAATTGAGAGACAATTTCTGTATACATCTAAAGTGTTCAATTCATTTTGACCTTGTATATACCTATGTAATCCATACTCCCAGCAAGATAGAGAACTCTTCCATCAGCCCAGAAAGTTCCTACGAGTCTCATGAGCCCCTTCTCTGTCAATTGTTCTTTGCTCCTCAGGGGCAACCACTGGTCTGCTTTCTATACCTATAGGTCAGCTTTGCTTGTTCTAGAACTAAATGGAATGCTACAGTCGCATTCTTGCATTTGACTTCCTTCACTCAGGTTAATCTGAGATGAATCAGATTCTTCCATGCAGTTGCCTGCATGGGTAGCTCATTATTTTTTATTGCTGCATAGTATTCCATCTTATGCCTCTACCTCTCTCTCTGTCTCTTTGTGTGTGTGTGTGTGCGTGTGTGTGTGTGTGTGTGTGTGTGTGTGTGTGTAGAGAGAGAGAGAGAGAGAGAGAGAGATAAATTGTTTATCCATTTTGTTGATCCATTCACCCTTTGATGGACATTCAGTTGTTTCCAGTTTGGAGTTTCTATGTAATTAAGCTACCATGAACATTTGAGTACAAGTCTTTGAATTCATCCTTTTTATTCTCTTGGGAAATACCTAGGAGTAGAATGATTGCATCATAGGGTAGGTGTGTGTTTAACTTACAAGAAACTGCCAGCCATTTTCTAAGATGGGTGTGCCTTTCCACACTTCTGTCAGCTGTGCTTGAGGGCTCCAGTTCTTCCACAGCCTGGCCAACACTTGGTATGGTCAGCTTTTTAATTTTAGATATTCTGTAGTTGAGTGATGTTATCCTATTGTGATTTTAATTGGTACTTCCTTCCTTGGCTAGTGAATTTGAGTATCTTTTCATGGGCTTATTTTCATGTGAATATCTTCTTTTGTGAACTATCCTTTCACAAAGTCTTTTGCCCGTTTTTTGTTTTTTTGTTTTTGTTTTTGTTTTTACTGGAATGTTTGTCTTTTTATTATTGAGTTAAAGGAATTCTCTAATTTCTGGAAGAAAACATAGCAGCATATCTTCACGACCTTGTGGTAGGCAAAGATTTCTTAGACGAGACATTAAAAATAGTAACCATAAAAGGAAAATTTGATGAATTGGACTTCATCCTTCAAAATTTAAAACTTCTGTTTGTCAAAGACACAGTTGAGAAAATGACTAGGAAAGCCACAGACTGGAAGAAGAAAATCATAACACGTGTGTCCAGGATATACCACAGCTATTTCTGAGGACTTGCCGACGCCAGGCACTTGCCCGACCTCATGAGGCCCTACAGAGCCTGCTCCCTCCGCAGCCAGAGTGGACCATGCATCTGATCACGGCCGGTCCCTGTTTAACTTACAGCACTCGCAGGATGTGGCCTCAAGGCTCTGCCCCGCACCTTGCTGTCTGTAGTGCGTGTAGCCACCTTCTCTTAGTCCCTCCAGGCTCGAGACTCTTTCCCCGGGAGCTGCCTTCACATACGTAGGCTGTTCCTCTAGGACATGTTTCCTAGCTGTTCACACTACTTCTCCTTGCCCCTCAATGTGGCTGCATGAGGGGAGCTCTGTGGTGGGGGGTTGGGTGGGAGGGATGGGTCAGGACACAGCCTGCGTTGTTTGCTTGTGGGGAGAGATTGAGGTACAATTTAGAACCCCATCCTCTGAGTCAGGATCAAAGTACAAACTTTTGAAGGACAAATCGGTGCTGGCACTGATCAGCCAGAGTGGACACTTCATAGTGCTGGGTCCTAGAGGCCCCTGCTGGCCAGACGGCCCCCTTTAGCTTCTGAGTATGGGAAGGGGCTGGAGAGGCTGTGGCCAGAGCAACCACTAATTATCAGCCAGTGCCAACCATCGTAGGGCAGGATTTTGTTCTGGTGTGTATGGTGGGCTCTTGGCCCTACTGTGTCAGCCTTCTGTTCCTAGTTCATGGACTTGCTTCTAACCCATTTTCTCTAAAACCTTTTTATTCTTATCTTTACGACAATCATGTCAGCTCATTACCTTTCCAGCAAGACCACAGGTTATAAGAATGTGTTCAGGCGTTAATGGCGCCAGCTCTCTGCCCCTCAGACCTATTCAATCCTTTACCATAAGCTCTCCGGGGACCTTGTGCAATCACTTCTCCTTTATCTTTGTCCACTATCTGTCTGTCTCAGGACAGCAGACTCCGTGAAAGGGGCTGCCACTTCTGCCACATCTGCTGTCATGTCCCTAACGCTTAGGGCTGTGCCTGGCCCACAGGAATTGCTCAGTGAATACTTGACCATTCAGTGAGAGTTAATGAAGAACCGCCAGCCAGATATACAGCCCAAGCCCACGCTCCCGTTTTCCAAGTCGGGAAACCAATACTTCATGAACTTCAATGGCTCGTTCAGTGTCTCACAGCTGGTAAGAGGCAGCATCGTGAACGAGTGGCAGATCTTTTGATTTCCAGCATTTTCTGCCCTAGAACGGCTGCACTCCTTACTTCTAAGTATAAACCAAATAACGTGAGTGGCGAATGCTATAAAATGTGGAGCGCTATATAAATAAAAGGTATCGTTAAAAATATCTACGGTGATTTTAATCATCCCTAACCACGGTAATGAAACAAAGTGTTATTCTAAATACAGGCCAGGCTTGTGCTAAATTCCAGATGTTTCCTAGGGGCTTGATAAATTTTGCATCATGAACGCTTCTGTTAAACATGAATGAGCTGTAAAAGGCTATTTATAAAATAAATGTAGGGATTGAATTATAACAATACATTGAGCACATGAGTATCTACTGCCCAGGAATACCAAAGTTCCCGTGTGCCCTGCCTGAGCCCGTCGCTTCCCATCCTAGATTTTCCATTTATCCTCCTCGTGCTTTTTTTTAATGGGTTTTCCACATCCGTTACTTTAATATTTCCTTTTATATATTAATTCAGCAAGAGCTTGCAGAGCTTTACTGCCACGGGTAGAGTTACAGAGCTCCCTGTCCCGCCCCTGCAGCCCTACAGTTATTACAAGGAAAGAAAGATAGGTGATTTTGTTTTCTTCTGACCAAAAAAAAAAAAAAAAAAATTCTCCTGGTGGTTTGTGCACCCCGCCCCCAACCATCCCCCGAAGCTAGTTTTTCCCATCAAATGCCTCGTTTGTGTTTTGGGCCCCACTGCAGCCCACAGTGAGTTTTTCCACAAAATATTTGTGGCTTTGGCAGGGTAGTTGATATCATTAATAGTGTTCCCTTTGTCTGGAGGTTTTATCCGCCCCCGCCCATTTCGGTCTGTATGCATCGGGGTGTTGACCTACCTGGCAGAGCAGAACTTTGCTCCTGGGGCCTCTCACTCTTGCTGCTTGCTCAGTGGTGGTGCCAGGGCAGCTGCAGTGCTAGGGTGGCCGTGGTCAGAGGGCAAGGGTGGCAGGCAGAGGACTTGTGGCAGAGAGTTAGGAACACTGGCTATTTAATATCTGCGTGACCTTGGGCAAGTCACTTAACTCCTGGGTGCAGTAGTGCCCACTGACCACTGACGGGGCTGCTTTGAGGATTAGGAGGGTCCTGTCTAGTTAGCTAGACGAGGGCACCAACGGATGCCACCCGCAGGCCTTCACTGTGTTTGATGGTTTGGTGTTTTCAGACCTTTGCACACCCACCATGCCTATGTGTTATGTCCCTATGTGACAGGTAAGCAGACTGAGGCTCTGAGAGGATGGGATTGGCTTGTGGTCCCCCACTGCTAAGTGGCAGAGCAGAGCTGGAGCCTCCTCGTGGTTCTGTGGGCTGCTCACCCCAGCCCTCCTCATGGCGTGGGGCTAGGCGAGCTTTGGGGACTGGGGTGGTGGGATAGTCTGGCAGGGAGAGAGGTTCTGTGGTTCTGTGCTTTGAGACCTGGGATTGGGTAGGTTCAGAGTGAAATTTGGTGATGTCCTCAGAGTCTCTTCCTGCCAATTTTGTGGCATCTGTTACTTCTGGGGACAATAGTTAGGGCCGTCCTCCTCTGGGCCCCCCTGGTGGGTGGAAGTTGCACAGAGATATGGGATGCTGACAGGGCCGTAGCCACTTCCTCATTACCTACGCTTGGATTGTCATCGTATATTTTCAACCCTTGTCCCATTTCCCTCCATCACCGTTTGGGGCAATCTTAGGACCACAAACCATTAATTAATTAATTTATTATTATTATTATTAGTGCCTACAGCACCTGGTCTTCCTAGGTGGTCTCCCATCCAAGTACTAACCAGGCCCGACCCTGCTTAGCTTCTGAGATCAGACATCAGGCTTGTTCAGGGCTGCATGGCCATAGACCATGGACTGTGGCTCCACTGGAGCATGAACCCAGGACCTTCTGCATGTAAAGCAGATGTGTTAGCCGCTACACTATGGAACCACGTCCAACACGGGGGGCAGTCTTGAACTGTATGAGCAATTCACTAAGAAGAACAACTTCAACTTATAAAGGGTCCCCCCCCAAAAAAAAAAAATCACTGAAGCCCAGAACCATGGACCAATCTCTTTTTGATGCAGTCTGATTATTAAGGGTCCTATTTATTCACAGCTGTGCCCAAAG
>NW_011888812.1:8556249-8568335 GCF_000151845.1 Pteropus vampyrus
CACGCCCAGTACCTTCTGCGTGTAAAGCAGACGTGCTCACCGCTACACTATGGAGCCGCGTCTGCAAACCATTTTCATTATTAGCCAGAACAGGACCTGTTTAGGAAGGTGTGTACACACTGCTTATGAGGGGCCTGACAAAAACAGAGTGGATTCTAAAGCTAAACACATTGTTTGATACAATAAGTTCAACTTTTGAAAAGTAAGGATGTAAGCAACCATTTTCGAGTGTTTCCTGGGTGTCAAGCTAACATTACCTGCACTGACTCACTTAATCCTCCCATGAGGATTAATCCTCACCCCTATGACGTACATCCTATCATTACCTGCACTGACTCACTTAATCCTCACCCCTATGACGTACGTCCTATCAGGGTTCCCATTTTACAGAAGAGGAAATTCGCTCTCACGAAGTTAGTGAGGAAGCAGTTGGCATTAAAAGCCATCCTTGTTGGATTCTAGAACCTGGAGTTACTTCCCCTTCCCCACCTATAATTTGCATCTTTCCATGGGTGGTGCAGACCTGACGAAATTCACACAGGGGGCCCATGGCAGTTCTATCCATGTAGCTGGCTGCTAGAGGTTGGCTCACTCTTTTAGCACAGGAAGGCAGAGTGCGGGAGGCAGCGGGCTCTAGAGGGGAGGAGCCAGACTGCCTGGCTTTCTTAGCTTCTTGGTGCCTCGGTTTCCTCGTCTGCACAATGGAAATAATAATCTGATCTCTTCGGGTTTTTGTGAGGGTTAAAGGATATAAAATGTTTAGCACCTGGCCATGACTAAAGCAAAGATATTGGCAGGTGTGAATATCATCTCTGTCCTGACGAAATCCAGAGATCAGGCTAACCCAGCCTCCAGGAAGTTTGGGACGCTTTTGAGCTGATCAGTAATCTCCTGTTCTTTGCTGAGGCTACTTTCCGGAGCTCTCGGAAATCTCCCAGTCTCATCTAACTCACCGTTCCCAGGCTGCGTGTCTGCCCTAAAGCCCCTCACTACAACACAGGGCAAGCAGTCACACCGTGGACCAACTAGATGCCTAGCTCAGGCTGGGGTCCATTTCACCCACTTTCTCTGGCAGAGCAGATACCATTATCCCCATTTTGCTGATGAAGAAAAGGTCAAGAAGCAAGAGTATGGAAATAGGGGCTGACTGGGTATACCTTTTATACACCTCTTCTTCTATGTGGTATGCAGGGGCCCAGACGCCCTCTGTAAGCAGTTGGCAGGCTGATGAGGCTCTCGCAGAGCTAGGGAGCCACAGAACAGCCCATGTCCCAGGACCCATGTCCCAGGAGCAGCCCATGTCCCAGGACTTTAGCTCCCCAGAGGGCAGTGATTATTAGCAGCATGTCTGCCACAGTCTCATCAGCTCTTGCAACAGCGCTGTTCCTTGGAACTTTCTGGGAGGATAGAAATATGCTATGTGTGTGCCGTCTCATAAGAAAACCACTTGCCACACTCAACACTTGAAGCGTGACTAGTGTGATGGAGGGACTGGCGTTTTAGTTTTTAAAAATTATTATGGATTTACATAGCCACAGATAGCTAGTGGCTGCCTATTAGAGAGTGCAGGTTGGAGGAGGGACCTCCTGCAAAGAGACATGTTTTCCAAGACTTGGTGGCACCTCTTCTCTGTGCCTTTGTTTCTCTTGTACCTGGAAGAGGTGGCCAGGATTAAGGAGGTCGTGTGTCCAAGGTGATTTTGCACTAATTCCTTGCCCACCACTCCAGGCAGAGGGGAGGGCTGAGAAATCCATGCATTTGGCTACCTTTGCCTTTCTGCAAATCAGGCTACGCAGGGTGCCTGGGTACAGCATGTGGAGCAAGCCACAGTCATGTTGGTGGAGGGCCTTTCTCCCCAGCTTCCTGTTAAAGCCACGCGTGGCTTCCAGAGAGGGCTGGGAATGGCAAAGGAAGAAAGATGTGCCGATTTTCCCTGTGCAGCAACCTTTAGTAACACCCTCATGTCAGTCGCTGGATTTCATTCATCCAGGGAGAAGAGCGTGCATGAATTCATCAATGAATTCTTTTCACAGTTTACGAATGTTTACATGAGGCAGAGCTGGATCATCAGAGAAGCTGAGATTCTCACTTCCCAACAGAATAAGTCACGGGCGGGGGAATTAAACAACCAGCCGATGTCAAACCTGGTAGGGCTCTTCCCATCTTTAGCCAGCATCGGGATTAAATTGTCTAATTTGGAGCTTTCAGAAGGAAAATAGCTCTATTGGCTTTTGTGTCTGCTAAGGAAAGAGCTTTCCATGATTTATCTGTTCCTTTGCGAACTTGCTATGTGGCCTAAGACAAGTTATTTAACCTCTCTGAGCCTCAGTCTCCTCATCTGACAAAGCAAAGATGGACAGTGATATCTTGAAAAGGGCTTGCAGGAATTCGGTGAGACAAAAAAAAAAAAAAAGGGACTGGCCTTGGCAAATAGCAAAGCTATGTTGGCCCTTGAGAGTGGCTGCAATATGGCGGGGGGAGGCGTCTCTCGATGATCCAAGACTAGAGATGCTGATCCAAGAGCAAGCCAGGGGTGAATTGTGTGCCATAAACCCAGAATTATGGTATTCGTGGAATGAAAAAAAAATACTTCAGATCAGTAGGAAATGAGTCTTTATTTTCATAGTCTGTCAGCAAAACTCCAAAAGCACTGGAAAAAGAAAGACAATACTAGTTCATGTTCAAAGGTAGCCTCCCAGTCCTCATCAGTGTAGGACTGTGCATGGAGCTGAAAGACCCCTTTGAGGGCCCTCGCCCCATGCCAGTGCCCCTTTTTGCGTGTTTTGGGGGACCTGAGGGATGCTGGCTGGTATATACTGGGGAGCAGTGTCTCTTGGAGTTTCCTGAGATGTCAGATGGATATCCATTATGACAGTGTCTTTATCTTGTCCCTAAGTCTAAAACTTCTGACATCATGGATTCACAGCCCTTGGTCAGTCACCCGGGCAGCAGCTTTACTGCTGGACTCTCAGGGGCTAGGAAGGCATCTGGTTGCTGTGTATATGTGTGTGTGTGTGTGTGTGTGTGTGTGTGTGTGTGTGTGTGTGTGGGCATGTGCGTGCTTGCTCTGAGCTACAGGAAGACAGAAAAGAAGGTGTGATATCTCAGATCTAAGGAAACCGGGAAGCTGGTCAAGTAGAGCAAGATAACTCAAAAGGGGCACATCGAGGTTTAGAGTCCTACATTACCCCTCTGAGCCTCCGCATCCTCATCTGTAAAGTGGTACTGCTGATAGCTAGATGATGGGGGTAGAGAACAGGTCAGTGCAGGGCCAAGTGCATAATGGGTGCCAAAAAGAAAAAAAACGGTGTCTGGAACAGGATAACCTGGCGATGGTCCTAAAGTCAGTTTCCTATGGTGGTCCCTTTAGGAAATGGCATTTCTGTGGTCTGAGGTGGGAGTTTTCCTTCTGCTTGGGTCCCTCCTTCTCCTGGGGACATCTAGTGTAGAGTCTCTCCTGAGGCCCTTCTCCAGGCTCTCAGAAAACAAGGGCCCCGTCCCCATCGGAAGGCATTCAGCCCTCTGCAGTCCCAAGCCAGGCGTGAGTGGCGGCCTTCTGAATGACTCCATTCTCCGTGAGCTTTTGGAAACTGGGCCTGGGGTGGCCTTCTCCCTTCCTCTGTCTCCCCTTTTACCGCTGAACCATTCGACAGGGATGGTAGTCGGCACCAGTGGAGAAGAACCCTGGGCTTGGCCCTCTGCAGGGTCAAGGGTGTGAGCAATGGGACCAACCTCATTTGTCCCCTGCTCCTCCCACCTTTGTGGGGAAAGCGGAGGTATGCCTGAAATGTATCCGTAATAATTTCCATTCAAACTTTTGAACTAATTGGCTTTTATGTTTAATTAATAATGGACCTGTTGAGTCCCCTGAGGAGTATGGAGCACTTCCATCTGGACCCCCAGTGTGGGGAGGCTGGAAGCCCTGGCAGTAATTAAGGGGCCGGTGGAGGAATCTTCTCATTCTGAATAATTGCTCATACTGCCACCAGCCCCAACTCATCGTGGACACCAACAGGTGCTCAGAAGCAGCCTAGTTCCTCCCTTCTTCTGTGGACCATCTCCTCTTCCTGGTCCCTACTGCATCCCCAGTCACAGGGGAGCCAGCCACCAAAGTCTGGGTGTCTGCTCTGGAAAGAGGGCACTGGGAACAGTGTGCAGGGTGTAGTGATGCTGGAGAAGTTTCAAGGTCAAGGCTAGATAGCAGCTTTGGAGCTCAGAGAGCCCTTGGTTCTCAGCTGCACAGCTTGGGCAAGTAGCCTAGTGAACTTCAGTTTGTAATAGCACCTACATGAAAAGACTCTCGGCTGCCAACGAGGGGGCAGGCATTTTATTCATTCATTCTAAATATTTGTCGAGCATGTACAGTGTGCTGCAGACACCGTTCTGGATACTGGGGTTATAGCAGTAGACAAAGTTTTCTCTCTTGTAGATCTTACACTCTAGTGGGAGAGACAGACAACTAAATAGATAGTCAGTCTGAAAGGATTTACATGTTATATAATATACTTAATTATATTATATAACTTAATCGTATGCATATAATTAAATATGCATTTATTATTGGCTCATATATTTTATATAAATAACTATATATTTAAGGTAGCAAGAAATTCAATGAGCGGTGATGGGGGAAGCCGATAGGGAGATCAGAGGGACCTCTCAGCTTGACATTTAAGCCCAGACCTGAGGAAGTGAGGGACGAAGCCGCAGTGTCTGTGTCAGACAGCTGAAGACAGAGGGAATCAGTGGCTTGGGGCAGTGATAGGCTGGTGACCCCCAGGACTGAAGCAGAGTGATGGGGGGCCCGTGGAGGTAGGAGGGAAGCAGTCAGGGGTCCTCATGGAAGGCCTCACAGGCCTCCTGAAGACTGGGGTTTCCCTTGCTGATAGCTTGGCACAGAGTAGGTGCTTCCAAAGTGCTTTCATCCACTCATTCAGTGTTCATTAGCACTTCCTCCGTGACTAATCCTGGGCGGGGTGTAAGGAGGCAGAGATGAAGGCCTGGTGCCTGCCCTGGGGGGCTCACAGCAGGCTCCAGGACAGCAAGTTCATTCTCTTTATGCTGGGGCTTTGGTGGAGCTGCGTGGGGGCGATGTAGAAACAATGAGATCCCTGTGCCCCACTGAACCCCTTCAGTGCTGCCTGAGACCAGGGAAGGCTTCTCAGACAAGGAGATGCCTCAGCTAGCTCTGGAAGGGTGAGCGGACCTCTGCCTAGGAAGCAGCTGGGGGAGGGAGGCGCTGAGCAGAGTGCACAGACAAAAGTCACGTGCCAAGGCCCAGAGGTGCAAGAGAGTATGGCCTAGAGAAAGGGCTTTCTTTCAGTGTGGCTGGAAGTCCATGGCTAAGGGGGGTGGGGAAATCATGAGAGCCAAGGCCGGGTATGGGAACTGCTCTAGCACATCCTACTGTGTGACCTGAGGTCAGGCTGTCCTAGGAGCCAACTCTGAGAGGAGGATTCCTGTGCAGTGATTTGTTAAGGATCTGCTCCCAGGGGATCAGCTGAGGGGGTGGGGAGACGGAGGAAAGGGGATCCCAGGCACAGTCCAGCAGAAGGTGGCTTCAACTCTACTCCTCAAAGGAGCTCAGGAATTGTCTTCAGTTGAGACTTCCCTATACCCACGCCTGTCAGGCATTGGCTCAGGGCCACCTGGTGGGAAAGCGGGTGGCTTAGAGTGCTTCCGACTCTGCTGGGGGAAAGCTAAGGTGACCCAGGACCCAGAGGTTTCTTGGGATATGAGACTTCAAGTACTAAAGCCAGGATGATAGGTTGCCAAGAGCACCAACAGTGTTCACCACAAATTCACTTGCTTGAGCCTCAGTTTCCTCTTCTGTAAAACGAGGATCGTAATAGTGCCAACTTTGTAGAGACGCTGATGGATTCATCACAACGAACCCAAGCAGAGCCATTGCCTAGCCTCAAAACCACTTGAAGAATGTTCATTCTCTGAGCCTCCCTGTCGCTGGCCGGCACCAGGTGACCCTGGAAGGATGAGAACTGACATTTCCAAAACCAGTTCTTTGCCGTCCATCACACGCCCCGCCTACCTACCTCCTCTTCAACCCTTTGACAACTGCCCATGGGCTGAGGCCCTGAAGAGGAGGAGGCTGTGTCTTTAAGTGTTCCGAACAGCACTGAAATGTTATGACAGTGCATCTCACAAGGGATGCAGTTTCCACGGCAACCCTACACTAAGATAAGCAAGCCGCCTATATTTTTTTCTGAAAGGTTCAGGAACAGGGAGGGGGGAATTAGGCGATCTATCAGCGGGTGGGACTTGAAAGTAAGAGCCACATCCATTAATCCTTGAGCTCTAATTGCGTTATCCTGGAATGAACGTGGACCATTAGAGGAGGGAGAAGCAGGGCCCCTTCCCCCTGCACCCCATCTTCTGGACACAGGGCAACAGGAAGAAAGAGAAAGAGCCACAGTCAAGTTTTGTTTGAGAAATTGCAGCCCTCTAGACTCCACCAGTTCTGCCCACACCGAGTGTTTCCTAGTACCCAGGGAGTTAAACCCAAGCATCCGGGAGCTTCGAGTGTGTGTGTGTGTGTGTGTGTAGAGTTCAAGCTGGTACTTAGTATTAAAGACTCAGACTTTGCACTCAGACAGACACAGGTTCAAATTCTGGCTCTTCCGGTAGCTGGGATATCGGACAAGCTGTTAACCTTTTGGAGCCTCAGTTCCTTCATCTGTAGAATGAGACAATAAGGATAGTACTTGTGTCATGGGGTAGGCGCGAGGATTGAGTGAGAGAATAAATATATGTAACAATGCTCAGCACAGTGCCTGGCACATAGGAGGTGCTTAATAAATGCTAGTTATTAACATTTATTATTAATAACTGAATCAATGGGGGGAAATGGTGCCACTGTGGTTGATGCATGAATAAGAGGTCATAACTGGCTTTGGGGAGAAACTGGCATTATCCAAGCCCACACACTCAGGAGCGGCTGCCATATCTGCCATTGGAACCCTCCCAGGGTGTTCCCATCACACGTCAAGTCAGATTCAAACTCCTCACCGTGGGCCAGCTCCTGCCAACCTCATCTTCACTACCTCCCCTCCCTCACTCTACTGAGCCATACTGGCCTTCACGCTGGCCCAGTTCCTGGCCTCGCACCAGCTGCTTCTCTGTTGGGACCACCCTTTCCTCACTGGCCAGCTTCATTGAGAAGTATTTGACAATATCCAGTGGATGCTGCTGCCCAGCCCTGTAGTCCTGATGGCATCATATGATGTGTAGGATGCTTCCCTGGAGCCATTCTGCCTGAGTTCGAATCCAGTGTCCCACCGCTTACCCTAGTAAACGTGGGCCTGATGATTTCTCTAAACCTCGGTGTCCTCATCTGTAAAATGGGCACAGTGACTGTCCTGCCCCCACTCATCCATTCAGTCTACCAAACAGTAGGACAATGGTGCAGCAGCAGACCAGGTAGGAGGCTGCTGCAATAGCCCCAGCGGGCTATGGTTGTGGCCACCTGTGGCACACAGGTGTGAAGATTAGGCATGCGACCAGACTTCCAGTAGGTTTACATAGAGTAACTGCCTCCCCTTGCTCCTGCTGCTTCTGGTTGTCCAGGTCCCTGGGGCCTGAGACCCCACTTCTTGCCATAGGATCGAGGATAAGGGGTTCTGTCTAGAACCCCTGGAGGAATCAGTCTTTACCTCTTGGGATCTGATTAGTTCCCAGGTGGTTTGGGGCATAAGGATGTGTAGCTGTGGGATGTACCTAATTTTTTAGTGGAGACACATGGGGCCACCTCCATGCTACACTGCAGACTTGCTCCAGGGGCCTTCTGTGACTCCGGAGTGATCTGGGACAAGCCAGAGCCCTTGCTCTCAGGCCTGCTGAATGTAGAGCCGTAGTCTGCAGACACGACCTGTTACCTGTCCTGCCCACCCCAAACCACAAGGCTGTGCCACAGCAGCGTATGCACCTGCGAGACTTGGTGCGTACCCCCAGTCCCCTCAGACCCGCCTCTCTCCCTTTCGCTTTGCCCCTGCATCTCACTGCTTTGTCTCAGTGTCCTTTGCCGCGGTCATCCGCTTTTACGGAAGAGCCAACTGAGAGCTCCCAGGACGGCGAGGAGGAGGAGCAAACGGAGGCTCCCGGTTCTTCGCTAATTTATTTTGACAACTGTAATGCCATTTTAATTATTTATGCTCGTGCTTCAGAGTTCATTGGCACATGACCCAGCGGTGCATGTTTCCTGCAGGGGAGGAGGCATGGAATAAGAGATTTGTTTTTAGCTTTTATCGCTTTTTGCCGATTCGTGGGAAACGGCCGTCAGGATCCTCTGTCCCCTCCCCCACACCATGGGTTCCTGCACCGCTGAAGCAGTATTTTATTTTCACACCACAGAGATAGAAAACAAGAACCCAGCATCCAGAGTCATGTGGGTGGGCTGAGCTGCTGTCCCTGTTTCAAGCTGGGTCTCTTCTTGGATTTTATGGATAGCCCTCTCTGGGGTGTGGCCTGCTCGCCATGCCCACACTGGAACCTGGAATGACCGGGTGGGTGGTATGCTGGTGATGACTCGTCTCCCCCTCGTTGTGTGTATGAGAGAAATAATGACCAGAGAGGGGCAGGGATATCCTCAGTCACACAGCAACAAGCAAATCGCAGACCTACCGACCCCAAGACAGGGCGAGCCCACTCACCCCTCCTCTGTCGGCCCCCTGCACTCCTGCCCAGCTGCCAAATTAAAGCAAGGGCATCTGTTAACATGCATGTATGCCTAGGCCCCAGCCTCAATCTACAAGGGCTTTCTCAAGCCAACGGTCACTCTTGAGACACCGGCTTAGAGGGTGTCCTCAGGTCCATGGCTGGTGGGCTTCTTATGAGGTAGGTAGCATCCTCATCTCATTACAGGTGTCACCGGACCTGAAATTCTACCACTGGAAGGTCTTTCTTTGGGGGTGAGCATTGCCTTTGGTATTCTTTCCAATGTGGATATCCCTGGGAGGAGTTGCTCATTAAGGCCGCGAGGAAGTCCCTAATAATGACCCCTCACGTCTGCCAAGCGCACATTGTGCTGTCCGCTCATCAGATTTCTCACAACCTCCCAGGAAGGCAGACAGAGTAAGGCTCACTCTGCCCATTTCACAGAGCCTCCAAGAAGCTGACTCCTCTGAAAGCACATGGCCAGCGAGTTCACAAACCAGACTCTAGATATTTGGGCCCCCACTGCACCCTGAGGGGGTTCAGGGCTCAGGGCTGAGAGAGGTAAGAAAAGGTTCCCCATTCTGGCAGCTTGGAAGGTCCATTCATTCATTCATTTATTCATTCATTTATCGATTCATTCATTCCTCACAGCGTCTGTTGGTGATCTACTATTTTACAGACTGGCTGTGTGACTTTAGCTACTTCTCAGGGTTGACGTGAAGCATTTTAAAGTTACCGCCTATGTGGAAAAGTGCCTAGCACAGTGCTTGGCACAGTACATGGTCTCATCTACAATTTTCCAAGTGGAACAGACTCCTGGCTATTTGCTCAGGACCCAGAGCCCAGGTCTTTGTCATCAGTCACAAGACTGATGATGTGCAGGAATATTTTCCCAGTTGAACCTGGACCAGGGACCATTCTTTGTAGAGCCACAAGCCAGTGACTGTCCCTATCACTCTCTACTGAGAAATCTCCTTCACTCATCCTTTCAGCAAATACTTTTGGAACACCTGCTATGGATAGGCATCATTCCAAACACTGAGACTAGAACAGTGCATAAGAAAACACTCCCGCCCTCATGGAGTCTCTTACCTTCCTGTGCAAGGAGAGAGAAAAGGAACAGGAAAACAAACTGAATACAAAACTTTCAAATGGATATAGTGCTGTGATGGGAACAGGAAGGGAAATATGGTAGCAGCTGGTTGGGATGGAAGGAGCTTCTTTAGATGGGGTGGTCAGGCAAGGCCTTCCTGGGGAGGTGGACAGTTAGGCAGACTCCTGATGTGTGTGTGAAACTCCAGGGCAAGAGCACTGCAGGCGGTGGGACCAGCATGTGCAAAGGCCCCGGGGGCGAGATCTGAAAGGAATCCATCATGGCTGGAGGAGAGTGAGTGGCAAGGTGAATCGTGAGCAAGTCGATGGGCGAGGTAGGATCGTGGGGGGCGGCTCTAGAAGACAGAGCAAAGAATGTGGTTTTGGTTTCGTGTGAGAGGAAGCAGTTAGACAGTTTTAAGCAGGAGAGTGCGGTCATCTGATTGTATTTAGCTCTGTGGAAAGGACTGGTGGGCGAGAGTGGAAGCAGGAGGTCAAGTGAGGAGGCACCTGCAGCATCCAGGTCAGAGATGATGGGGCCTGTAGTCAGTGCAGTAGTAGTTAGAAATGGTGAGCAGTGGTTGGATGTGGGACATATCTTGGGGTAGAGCTGGTAGGACTTGCTGATGAATGTGAGGGATGATGGACAAGAGAGATAGAGAGTGACTAATAGATTTTGGGCCTGAACATCTGGGAGAAGTGTCTTTCCACTAATGAAAATGGGGGAGGGGCAGACACACCTGCAGTGTCTGTCTCCTCGATGAGACTGAAAGATTCTTCAGGACTGTTTCTGTGCGGATTCATCATTTTATCACCCTTGTGCCTCGTGCAGGGCCTGACAGGATGAGGTTCTCAGGAATGGTTTGCAGGATGCATATGTACATGAGGGAGGAGAAAGGGCTCGGGAAGAGATGAAAGTATGAATAAATGAAAGGAGGAATAAAGAATATTCCCATATTTAAGGTGGAGCAGCATCCAGCTTTTCCCTACATGGCGACACAGAGCACTAACCCTTGGCTCGAAACGATTATACAGCAGAGAGGTTTGAGAACCAACATGTATTCTGCCTTCCTTTCTGGAGATTCAAGATGCACACTGGGTCGAATAAAGGCTCTCATAAGTCCCACACAAAAGGTCCTTTTTTGAAGTTGGGTTAAGCTAGCATATCCCAGACTTCACTGATCACAGAGCCTTTTTTTTTTTTTTTTACTTGTGCACTTATTAACATCTGAACCCAGTTTAAGAAAAGCTCTCAGGCCAGCCCCCTTCATATCTGCTTAGTTGCTGGCGGTCACTGAAGTGGGTCAGAGGGGTAGAGTGCCCTCCCACACTTAGCTCTTGGGAAATCTCTCTCTGTGGTGGAGGATTATACTGAAGAGATTCCATCATTAGCATCATAATAACACTATCCCTTACTCAGGCCTTGCCCCGGCCAGGCACTGTTGTAAGCAGTTTCCATGCATTTTTCATGGAAAGCTCACAGCAGCCCTGTGACATGGGTACTGTCATCGCCATCCTTAATTTACAGATAGGGACAGCAAGACTCAGAAGGATTAGGTGGCTTGCCCAAGGTCACGCTGGGAAATAGCAGAACTAGGATGTAGTCACAAGAAGGTTCCAGAAGACCCCTTTCCCCAGCCTAACCACTGACCTGTCCTGCTAGGGACTGGGTACCCTCCCCCATCCATCCTGGACCCTGGCCGAGCCACACTAGAGGCCCCCAATTTACTATCTGCATTGCTAGCTTGAGTCTGGACTCCCCTGGGCAGCCCCCCACCCCCAGCCCCAGTCATCCTGGAGCCGATACTGAGCATCTCAGAAGGCCGTGGAATTGGAGACTTTTAAACAGGAAACTGGTATAATTTTGGTCAGGAGCTCAGGCAAGAGAGAGAAGCTCTGCCAGGCAGAGCAGCATCCAAAAGAAATAGAGAGGGAGGGTTTAGGGTTTCAAGTTTGTACGTTTAAGGGATATTAAGGCAAATAAAGAACTTTTATTTAGCCCTGTCCAGGCTTGGCCATCTCCTGTTTTTCTAGTCTACCGCGTCCCTCCTTATTGAATTGAGTGGGAGTGGGGTCAACCAGGGGAGCCCAGCACAGTGCAGCCCCACCTCCCACCCGACCTTTGCGACTTGGCACAGGAGCACCCTCTGCCCTACCCCCTCCGCCCTTTCTCCCAAGCTCTGTCCCAGCCAGTGCGTCCCCCTCCTCACCCTTCCCCTCCCTCAGTTTTTGTTCTCATGGGAGCTCCCCAGAGACTGGGCCACTGTGGGGGCTGCCCGTGCAAGGAAGATACAATAGAACCCTTGTGAGACTATAGACCCCTCCTG
>NW_011888812.1:8569390-8573233 GCF_000151845.1 Pteropus vampyrus
GACACTGGTCAGGGCTTTTCCTGACTGACAAATGGACTAGTATTTGCACAGCTTTGGGGAGCTCTGTTCAGAGTGCATTTGCAGCTGATCTCCTGGGGGAGCCTCTTCCTGGGCTGTTCAGCAGAACTCTGGGTGACACCTGTCTGCAGAAGTTTCTGGTCTCCCCACCTGGGCCAGCTATCCCTCAGGCCCCTTGTGGCCCCCGTTCCTGAAAAGGGGGCTGCCCAGGATTGTGGGTAGAGGTGGGCAGGGACTTCTCAGGCCTGTCTGTCAGATCATAAATCAGAGCTAATTGCAGAGCTTCCACCCACAGAGGCTCAGTGTCTGCCTGGAAGGACATCTCCTGGGAAAAGGAAGCTTCCGGAGGGCCATAACTGCTCTCTGCCATGCAGGGACCCCGTCTGGGCTGCTGGCCGCAGGGGCCTGACCTACAGCCCCAGGCCACACAGCCTGTCCAGAGCGGCGCCAGGACCAAACCTCAGATCTTCTGACCCCTAGTCTGACTCTTTTAAAACTATGTGTGCTCATTTATTTATTTTTAAATAGCATCAGAATCAGAATGGCAGGATTGCTGAGGCTGAGGGATTGGTACCTGGGGATCATTGTGTTATCTTCTCTGTGTGTGTACATTTGAATATTTGCAGAATCGTCAGTTAACCCATAAACTAAATGTTACCTCCCCCAAAAGGAAGGCCTTCACCCAAAGAAAATATTACATTTATCCTCTTCTACAGCCCTCTCTTGCTTCCTCCACAGAACTGAGGATAACTCACAGTTCTTTTATGATTCGTCTGTTTCTGTCTGTTTCCGTCTGTTTCTCGGTGGAGTGTGAGCTCCCGCGTTGCCTCTGTTGACGTGGCTTTGTTGCCTGGTGTATCCGTGTCTGCTAACACAGAGCTGGGCATACGGAAGGCACCCAGTAAACACCTGCAAAATGAGATGGTGTGCATATGGCATCTGGAGAAACAACACCAGCTTCTGGGAGTTGGTGGGACATAGTGGGAGGAAATGGAAGGCATATCTCCAGGAGATGGTGCTTCAGGGTGGTGGTTAAGAGCATAGAAGACACAAGGAAAATGGTTCAAAGCCCACCTCCGGTCTCCCCCTGCTCAAAGCCACCGTTTCTTCGCCTGTAGAATGGCTATTGTAATGGTTCTAGTGTCATCCATGCGTGTGGGTAATCTTGTTGCTCCAGGTCCCCCGACTGCCTGCCAAGTGGCCACGGGAGTGTCATTTAACCTCTTGGACTTTCTCAGCTGCCTTCACGAAGCAGGGCTGTTGTGCCTTATTTATCTAAAGGAAAGAGCTGGCCACTTCTCGAGGTCCTGGGCTTTGGAAACGCACTGCTTTCTTCTCCATAGAAGGTTTTTATTCGTGGCTTGGCTCTGGCTGGAAAACCGCCACTGTGTTCCCCAAAGTCTCACGCCCCCCCCCCCCCCCCCACCGCCAACCCTCCCACGCCGCCCCCACCCCATCTTTACAAATGAAAGAGAAACTCAGGTGAAGTAGTCCCTGGCCAGGGCGGGAAAGAGGCCTGTGGCAGTGCTGAGCTGGGGTTTGGAGAAGGCGGAATACCTCTCCAAGATGCGTTCCGTTCCAGAGGCCACCAGTGCCTGCACACCTGGGTCCAGATTAGAGGCTGGCTAGGTTTCTTCCTGCCACATGACTTGGGGCCACTCTCGCATAACCCCGTCCCCACTGCAGTCATGAGAGCTGAGGGACCCAGACTCTGATGTGGCTGCAAGGGAGGAAAGTTTGAGGGGTGAAAGGGCCAGCTCTGTGCCAGAGGGATGAGCTTTGGAGGGTGAGCCGGTGCTCTTTCTAAGCTGGACCCGGGGCCCGACAGGCTGCAGAGGGCCCTGGGTTGGTAGAAATTCTCCGGTGGCAGCAGTACTTGCTGACTGTGAGGTCATCTTGATGCCCATCTGAAGACAATCAATCTCCCATCTTCATCCCTATTTTATACATGAGGAAACTGAGCCATAGAAAGATGGAGTAATTGCCCAGATTATACAGCTACTAAGGTAAAACTGGGATTCGAACCCAGGCCGAGTGGCCAGCTCTAGACTGGAAAAGCTTAATGATAGTTCATTCTTGGCACCCGGTCAAGTGTTAGACAAAGACTGATTCCCCTCTCCCTGCCTTTTCTACTTAAACTTCCCCATTAGGAAGGGGGCAGATCCCTCGCCAGGTAGAAAAGGCAAAGCAGAGGGGTGTTTGGGAGCACTGGCGTCAGGCGGACTCCTGGAGGCCTCTGCCAGGTCCGAAACCCACCAGGAGAAGGAACAGCAAACACAGACGTGTCTTCAGGGACCCAGAGAAGCACAATGAGTCGTGGCTGGGTGGGTAGGGAGAACATCGAGGTGTAGGGGGAGAGTGGCGGGGTGGGGAGTGCAGGCCTTCGAAGAGTTCAGAGTTCGCATTTTATTTCAAGTGAAATAAGCCTTCCATGGGTTTTAAACAGAGGAGCTCCCCGGTTCTAATTTACATTTTAAGTAAATCTCTGGCTGCTGCATGGAGAATGGATTACAGGGGCCAAAGGAGGAGCCGCTAGACCAGAGGAGTGGAGACAGAACAGGACTGCCGCCCGGGAGGACCTGCTGGGGCGTGGGCATCGTGCACACATGCACACACACGTGCACACACACGTGCACACACGCACCTGTCAGGCTCAAGAACCCAGGGGAGAGGTGGTTGGGGATTTGTAGGTAGGGGCTACAGATGGGGGATCCCGGCCTCTATCTGGGTGGTAGGAAACCTCGGTGTGTCCAGACTGGTCCCCAAAATAGTGGGAGAGAAGAGGAAATTACCCTGAGGGCTTTACTAGGGAAGCCCTGCCCCGAGTCTGCTCAAGCCCATTGATTTTATTATTGTTCGTGTTATTTTTAATGTTATTATTTAAACGTGAATCAATAATAAACATTATTTTCGATGTTATCGCTTTACCGCTGAGCTGGCGCACCCGCCCCTCGGTGCTAGGGGCAGTGTCGGGACAGTGTATGGCGAGAGGGACGCAGGGTCATTTTATTTACCGCCCGTCAACTGAGTTCTTGATATTTCCCAGGCTCTAGCAGGCATTCAGTTATTCACTGGTCTATGTGATCACATTTCTGCCCCCTAGGAATTCAGCACCCTAAGAAAATAAAAGGAGTAAATACAGACTGTAACACAAAGGAGGGTGTGAATAGTGCCAGAAGCAAAATCCGCAGAATAGTTCAGGCCTTTTAGAGGACGAAAGTGGAAGAGAGGTGGGGACAGCCTTCACGGAGGTGGCCTTGGAGGACAGGTCGGGGGGAAGGCAGTCCAGGTGGTGGGGCAGCATTTTCCAGTGCTTGGATGTGGGAAAGCACTGAGCGTATATGTTCATCAAAGAAGGAATAATCCCTTTCGATGGTCAGCCTGAGAGCATGTGGAGGAGTAGTGAAATACTGAGTCTGAGAGGTTGGTTGGAGCCAAATTGTAGAAGTCCTCAAATGCTGAACGTGGACTTATTTGTTCAGCCTTGGGAAACCTTTGAAGGTTTCGGATCAGGCCAGTGGTCTGAGGGATCTTGCTCTGATAGGGGCGTAGAGAATGGATAGAAGAGGTGAGAGACTGAACCAACTTGTCTACTGCAAAGATCCAAGCAAGAGAAGATGCGGGCGTCATGCCGAGCCAGGGACCCTGGGGCGGAGATAACAGGGCCAATGCAGGAGGCAACGGGAAGACTCCGTAAGACAGGAGCGAATTGGATGGGGCGGGAGCAGATATGATGATGTTTCTGAGTTTTTGAGCTGAGAGGCCTAAGAGGTTGTTAGGGCTTCTCAGGAAAATGATAGGAATGCAGAGGATAAGGAAAAGGCT
>NW_011888812.1:8574418-8577066 GCF_000151845.1 Pteropus vampyrus
GCCAGGGACCCTGGGGCGGAGATAACAGGGCCAATGCAGGAGGCAACGGGAAGACTCCGTAAGACAGGAGCGAATTGGATGGGGCGGGAGCAGATGTGATGATGTTTCTGAGTTTTTGAGCTGAGAGGCCTAAGAGGTTGTTAGGGCTTCTCAGGAAAATGATAGGAATGCAGAGGATAAGGAAAAGGCTAGTGGGAGGGGCCAGAGAGAAGACTGACTTAGCTCTGGGCAAAGAAGTTACGATTCTTACTCCCTCGCCCTTCCTACGTCAGAATCCCATTCCAGCAATATGCTCTCAGCACTCAGATGGATGTCTGACCAGCATTTATTAAACCTTGAAAATGAGAATAGAATGGTGCCAGCCCAGAGCCCGACGGCTTGGTCTTTATCAGATTACATCGTTATTCATCTTTATTCCGCTTCCTTGACTCTTTCTGCCTCTAGATGCTGAATTCACTTAGGGCCACAGGCAGGGGCCATATCAGTTCTTTTTTACTTCTGTAGACCCAGAGTTCATCCCAGTGCCTGGCGATAGAAGAGTTCGTTAAGTATTTGTGGCTGGAAAGAAGGGAAGGTTAGGAAGGGAGGGAGGGAGGCCTTATTCCTCTCAGTTCGGCACTGAGCCTAGCACGCGGAAGCCCCTTAACTAATATTTGTGGACCAGTGTGCAGTGGAGGAGGGATTCTTTGCAGGCTGAGGTTTCAAAGCTCCTCTCTGGTAGCCGCTATGCTTACAGTGGTATGTTAATCTCTAAGATTTGGATCTAAATTTTTCTTTCAAGTCCAAAGGCATTTATAAATCCCAGCCCAAAACAACAAGTGGACTGCATTTCTGAGGAGGACGGTTGGGTAGGGGAGAAAGGAGAGGGGAAGGCAAGAGAACCACACCCCTCCCCTGCACTGGTGAATTCTGGGATGGAGGTTAGAGCTACAAAAACAGCATGGGGTGTTTAAGTGGGGCACAGGCTCATCCTCCGGGGGTGGGGGTTGCCTGGGAAAAATTCAGGGCGGGAAGGCGAAATCAGGTTATGGAGAGGTAACAGACCTTCTCCTGTTTCAGCTGTGTGTAGCAATGACACTACGGCCATCCTTGGTGGCGGGGAGGGGCGGTGTTGGAAGTACTTGTCTGATGTCTCGGTAGTCATCTCGGATTTTCCTCCATGATCAAGTGAAGTTAGGGACGGTTGGGGGGTCGCGTCTGGATATCTACCTTGTGTTCTGGCTGCTGGCTTCTAGGAAGTTGACTGTTCTCAGGGTGAGCTCAAGACCCAGGCTGGGGGGCCAGAGTTCTAGTCCCAATTCTGCAATTAACTAGTCGCAGGACCTCAACTCGGTCACCTGCTCTCTTCCATACTTGCCTTGTGTATTAGCTTCCAAGGGCTCTATAACGAATTACCACAAACCGAGTGTCTTAAAACAAAAGAAATGTAATTTCTCACATTTCTGGAGGCTAAAGTATGAAATCAAGGCACCGGCAGGGGCCACAGTCACTCTAGGTTTCTAGGGAAGGATCCTACCTGCCTCCTCCAGCTTCAGGTGGTTGCTGGAAATCCTGGGTTTATAGCCACCTCGCCCCAGGGCTGCCTCACGGCTACAGCCATGCTGCTCCGTAATTGAGCTGTAACACTATTGAGCTGTTCCACAGCCATGTGTTCTCACAGCCAAGCAGTATTACAATCGAGCTGTTAGCACTGAATAAAGTTTCCTTGTTCAATATTGGGGATTTCTGTTGGTGCTGAATTGGTGACCATCGGTTGACATTCCGTGGGTTGACAGCTGCAATCTCTGCGTCCATCTTCACATGGCCATCTTCCTACTATGCATCTATCTTTCTGTGTGTCCTGTCCTCTTATATAAAGACATGGTCATTGGATTTAGGCTCCTCCCTAAATTTGTATGACCTCATCCTAACTAACTATATCTGCAAAACCCCTTTCCCCAAATAAGACCATGATCTGAGGCTTCAATGAGACACAAATTATTTTTTTTTGGAGGGGTGGACACTATTCAACCCAATATACCTTCCTCCTTTAAAATTTTGCAATTTATGAAGTTCAACATGTATAGTTCATGAATGATTATTAAGTGCCTGTTGGGGGCACAGTGCTGGGGAAAGGGCCTCCAAAGATAAGTAAGACACTGTTTGGGATTTTCCAACCTCATTCATAACAAGTCCACATCAGCTGAACTCGTTGTGGTCCCCGTCAGGGCGGGAGTCCAAGAACAGGACTTTTCCCACAAAATGTAGCTGATTAACTGTAACACCTGTGGTGTCTGCATTGACAGACTCAAACTTGCTTGGGCGTCTGCAGAAAATGGCCAACGGGATCCTTTTTATGTCACTTGTTCCACTATAAAAATTGTCTAACTTGCCTTGGGGCTGGAGGAATACTTTCTGATTCCACAAGCTCTCCGTCCAACAATTTTTGGAACTCGGCCAAACCATCGAAGAAGTCTTTGGCAGATCTAAGGCAAACATAACTCTGAGAGGCCACTTCCTTCGACACTTCCAGAGCGGGGAGGAAGTGCACCAGCAGTCAGTGTCATGTCAGACGGCTTCGGATGGAACTCGTACGAACTAAAAACACTTTCCATTTGAATGGTTATATAGTCGTTTGAATGAGTATTTGATAAAGTATATTTAACACA
>NW_011888812.1:8577116-8581576 GCF_000151845.1 Pteropus vampyrus
TGTTTGGGATTTTCCAACCTCATTCATAACAAGTCCACATCAGCTGAACTCGTTGTGGTCCCCGTCAGGGCGGGAGTCCAAGAACAGGACTTTTCCCACAAAATGTAGCTGATTAACTGTAACACCTGTGGTGTCTGCATTGACAGACTCAAACTTGCTTGGGCGTCTGCAGAAAATGGCCAACGGGATCCTTTTTATGTCACTTGTTCCACTATAAAAATTGTCTAACTTGCCTTGGGGCTGGAGGAATACTTTCTGATTCCACAAGCTCTCCGTCCAACAATTTTTGGAACTCGGCCAAACCATCGAAGAAGTCTTTGGCAGATCTAAGGCAAACATAACTTTGAGAGGCCACTTCCTTCGACACTTCCAGAGCGGGGAGGAAGTGCACCAGCAGTCAGTGTCATGTCAGACGGCTTCGGATGGAACTCGTACGAACTAAAAACACTTTCCATTTGAATGGTTATATAGTCGTTTGAATGAGTATTTGATAAAGTATATTTAACACATCAAACCCATGATTTCCTAGATAGTATTATTACTTAAGACGAGGTTAAGTTTAAAAATTGAGTAGGTTTTAAGTCATTTGAAAGAACAAGATTCAGTGAAAAATAGTACAGGGAGGATATGGATAAGGTAACATGGGTGAAGGTAGCATGCAGGGGCTGTGGATATTGCAAATAGGGCGAGTCGTTATGGGAGTTGTTCAAGTTTGGGGACACTGGTTGAGTGGCTTAGAGAGTCTGGCATTTATTCCTGGGTTTTGAATCTCGGCTGCACTGTTTACTGGCCTGGGAACCTCGGGCAAGTCAGTTAGTGCCTCGCAGCATCAGTTTCCCCATCTGTAAATTGGCGGTGGTGGGAGCCCCTGTGGCGCACAGGGAAGTATTACTGTGGAGTGTGGTGCACTAGGACCGGAGGGAGAGCTGATGTAGGCTGGCTGAGGCTATCAGATCAGAGGTGCCTCCAGCGGGACCCAGATTGGAAGACAGACCCAGACTCCAGCTGCCTCAGAGAGGGAACCATGTGGTGCCAGCTAGGTTCTGGGGCTCTGAGCTGGAGGGGGCCTCTAGAGTGCTTGACCCTGGAGGGTGTCCTGGGAAGTAGCCTTCTACAGGTCTGATGCTGGAATGGGGCTAGGAGGAGATACTGTTTTAGTAATTTGGAGGCTTTGGTTGGAGTTTTGTTTTTTGTTTTTTGTTTAAAGCTCCTACTATGTGCCAGGTGCTTCACGTGAATTTTTATTGCTCTTGCAACAACCCCATGAGAAAAGTGATATTATTCCCATTTTACAGATGAGGGCACTGAAGCTCAGAGAGGCGAAATAACTTGGCCAAGGCCTTATAGCAGAAAGAGGTGGAGGGAGGATTGGAAACCTCCACTGTTTTGCTCCATCCAGTACCCTGATCCTACCTCCTTAAAGACTGGTGTCTTTGAGTCTGGCTCCAGAGAACAGCTGTGATGATGGACAGACCCGGTGCAGGAGAGGAGACAGGAAATTGACTGGAAAATCCTGCATCTTTTTATACATCAGGAAGGATCCCCTGGGTACAAGCTTCCCACAGGCTTATCTTCTTCATTTCACCTGTCTTTCTAGAAAGGAGACAGCAGAGCTCATCACCTGACCTGTGGCTTTCACATTTTCTCTTCAGCATAGGAGCAGGTACTATTGTCCAAAGACGTCCTCTAGAGACCACGAGGGTGGGGGTTGGGGGATGCACTCTCATGGGATTAAAAAGCAATTTGAACATGAAATTTACTCCCCAAGGCCTGGCAGCTACACAGGGAGGGGGATATAATTTGACATTTCTTGGAAATTGATATTCACATCTCCCAACAGACCTGGGTTTGCAGACAGCCTTCTGGGTTATGTTTCTCTCACCATGGTTTGTGATGACTGCTGATTGCCCGTATTCAGACAGGGCTCGACTTTCCACGTGGACTTCCACCTGACAACAGGCCTGAGTTAGTTTGGCATTTGGATCTATTGCAGTTCACCACGTGTTTTTCTTGGACTTCATTCCTTAACTCCTTCCCATGCCTACACACTACTCAGACAGAGAGCACGGTAATAATAAGAGCCGATGCTAATCATATAGCGATGAGCGTGTGTCAGGCCTTGTTCTAAGCCCTTCACATGTCCTCAGTGATTTAATCCTTAGCACAACCCTTTGAGGCAACTACAGTTAGCTTTATTCTACAAATGAGGCACAGAGAGGTTAGGGGACTTGCCGAAGGTCACACAGATCAGCTGGGGCAGAAGCAGGATTAGAACCAGAGTCTGCCTTCTTAACACTTTGCCACACTGAGTTGCCTGTGAGTTCCTTTGACACACACCCAGCATGCCCTGAACAGGCATCTCCCACTGAGCTTATAATACTTGAGAGTACTTGTTTATTTTCCTATTTATTTCCACTGTGAGTTCTTTGATACTGGGGTGTGGGCTTATTCAGTTGTTTCTCCAGGACCCGCATGGCACTTGGTACATAGAGAGTGCTCAATAACATTTTTTATAACAAAGGATTTGAATTTGAAGTTCACTTTCAGGGAAATTCACATCTGTGGGTGCCAAGAAGTCAGGGAGAAACCATTAGAGAAGCAAAGAGCCACAAGCTCCCAAAATGCAGCTGTTTGATGAGACGTGGGGCAGAGAACTACCTTGCTTGATGCTCAACATTAGCGTGGAGCAGAGATGGGTTTGTGATTCTGGAGAGGGTTTGTGCTTGGTGTTTATCTCAAGATGCGTTGAGCGCCTCTTAGCCAGCATTCCTGAACAATTGTAACCAGTATGGCAGTGTTGCATTATGGTTAGAGCAGCCTGGGCTTCAAATCTGTCTCTATCTCTGATTTTCTTTCAACCTCAGCTTCCTCTTCTGTAAAACGGGTTTGTTATTGAGGACTAGATGAGATATACAGTGGAAAGTGTTCAGAGCTGTAACTCGACTCCTAAGTCCTCAATAAATGTCAGCTCCATACAAAAACGCACATTTCCAAAACCACGTTCCTGTCTAGCGCCCACTGGATCCCCACACATCTCGGCGAGCCCCCATTCTACAGAGGTGGAAATCAAGGCTGAGTGAGCACAGAAGGGATTGCCTAGGTCCCAGAGTAAGGAAGAGAGAGAGCGCGCGCTTTACCCACCTCACCCTGCCGCCTTCCTAGCATCAGGAAAGCCCAGTCTGAACTAAAAAAAAAATCTGTACGTGGAATTCACATTACCTTTAAAGGAAACCATTCAGTGCATCCAGTTCATTCACAATATTAGGCAGCTACGTCTCTAGTTCTAAAACATTTCCATCCTTCCAACGTCAAACCCTCACCCAGGAAGCAGGTCCGCTTCATTCTCTTCCTCCAGCTCATCAGTCTGCTTTCTTTCTCTATGGATTTACCTATTCTGGATAATTCACATAAAGGGAATCATAGAATATGTAGCCTTTTACGTCGGCATCTTAGTGTAATGGTTTTGGGGTTCAGCCATACTGTAAAATATAACAGTACTCCATTCCTTTTTATGATTGAATAATATGCCATGGTATGCATATGTCACGATTTATTTATCCATTCATTGGTTGATGGACATTTGGGTTGTTTCCACCCTTTGGCTATGGTGAACAGTGCTATTATGAGCATGCGTGTACGTTTACTTGTTTGAGGACCTATTTTCAAATATCTGGGATATAGTACTTTTCTTAAATTTTGAAGGACTTAAGCTGATGCATGCAGCATTGTCATTTCTAACTATTGTTAAACCAGCAGACCTCGATTATTAAAGAATTTGGTTAGTATCTGTCTCATCCCCCCAAAATAATAGACTTCCATCCTACAAAGATGGTTTAAATACCTCCACTTCCCTGAGTTTTACGCGCATACGCGCATGCACACACGCACGTGCGAGGGCACGCCTGCGCCTTCTCACACTGGAGCTATCGCTTTCCCGCTGGTTGCTGTCCAGCCGGGAGACTTTGTCCCTGTTGATGTTTATTGATATAATCCAATGTTTGGGTTTTTTAACTGCCTTCATTAGGCACTCAGCACCCTTCGTCAGATGTGAGAAAAAGAGGGAGAGAAAGACACACTCTACAATTTGCCTTGGAAATAGAATAAGAAATACCAGCACAATTAGTCTTCTCATGACAAACTCCTTGATGGCATTTGCCATGTTTTATGCCTTTAAAAAAAAACAAAAACACGTTCTTTAGCTCCAAGTGTAGTTTAGGGCTCTGCAGATATTTGTTTAGTGAGTTAATCACAGCACTATTTTGATGAGCTGACAAGTTCTTCAATGGAGATGTCTGCTGTGGGTGAAATAAGGAACTTCCTGCAGGAGATGGAAAGTTACCTCACTTCCCAGGATGACAGCTGTCACAGTTAACCCCATGAGTGGGCAAGGCAAGCAACGTCATGTGTTGCCATCGTCCTGTTTCTCCATGCTGCACCTGGTGGGGATGCCGCTCTCAGTG
>NW_011888812.1:8586331-8588401 GCF_000151845.1 Pteropus vampyrus
GAGATGTGAAAAGAGGACTCAAGGGCACAAAGATCCTGGGATGGGGCCTTAGAGATAGAGTCTTCAAAGATCATCAAACTTTATAAAGCAGCAAAGCCACTTTTTCAAAGGAAGCCCTAAATAGGAAACAGACAAAAGCAAAGAAGAAGACCTCGGGCACTTTAATTCTTCATTGTGTGGTGGAAAATGCCTCATTGTTTGTGGCAAGTCAGCAGAGCACCAGGGTGGAGGGTCCCAGACTTCATTTCCTTTACTAATAAAATCTTTTTTTTTTTTTAAAAGTCAGGACTGACATCTGTATCTGGTTGACAACCTATTCCTGTTGCAGAAAAAGACAGCTACCGTCTCCCAATACCATTATTATACCAAAGAAAGATTTGTCTCCTCTTTGCCCCAATTAGGAAGGACATGACTTTACAAGGAGGACATTTGGCTTCGTGAAAACTCGCTGCCTTGTTTTGAGTTTGCTCATTTATTTATTTCAAACCTGCAGCAGCAAAGCAGTGGTGGGAACCTCTCCCAGAGGGTGTCCGGTCACACAGTGTGAAGATTGTTCATTTAACCCAATGCCTCATTTAACAGATGTGGAAACTGAGGCCCTGAAAACAAGACAGTTCATTCGTTGAATGACACTTCCTAAGTGTCTGTTCTGTGCCACACTTCATGCCTGGGGTATCAGATCGAAATCCCATCCAGGAGGACTGGATACTACAGGGAGTCAGTGGTAGAATCATTCGTTCACTCGTTCATTCATTCATTCATTAATTCATCAACAACTTACTGAGCTACTACAATAGACCAGCTAAATAGAAATACAAACTCTGAACAGGGCCTACAAGATACAGCCTAATGGGATTTAAAGCCTGGTGGGGCAGACAGATAAAAGGAAAACTAAAGAAAGCAAATTAATAAATGATTTTAGAGGGTGAAAATTATATAAAGATATGAAACAAGATAACATGAGGAATGGTCAGGCGTTTCTCTGATGAGGTGATATTTGTATGAAGACCTGAACCATGAAAAGAACCTGGCTATGCAAAGACCTGGCAGAAGAACATTCCAGATAGAGGAAATGGCAAGCGCCAAGGTTTTGAGGTATAAATGGGTGTCGTGTAGGGGAGCAGCAGCTCCAAGTTTCCAGAGTGGCAGCTGGTGGTGAGTGAGGAGTGGGGAGGAGAGAAGGTGAGAGCCAGCCCGGCCGGCAGGCACTGGGGCTCCCAGAGGCCCCACGCTGGGGAACTGCCCGAGGTTTGGCCAGTGTGGAAATGGAAGCCCACCTGTACTCCAGCCTGTGATGTGGGGTGCGTGCTTCCTGCCCACCACTTGGGACCCGCTTTCCACCTTGGCACTTGATTTAGATACAGAATAAGGTGGACTGGGGGCTGGGAGCATCTCTCCCATCCAACATCTCAGTGTTTTTCTCAACCCATTTTGGCTCCGAAACCAAGGGACTGAAAAAAAACTCATTCCCAGCAGGTGGCCAATAATGAAGAGGCTAGAGGCTTAATTCCACAGCACCACTGATGACCAGCCCTCAGCAGGTCATCAGGGGCATCCTCAGAGTTAGGGTGGGGGCCCTGGAGGCCTGCCCTGCTGAGGTAGCACCTCCCACCCTTGGGGTGTGTGTGTGCGCGCGTGTGTGTGTAAAGGGGGTCTGGGTGGTTGGGGACTGATGAGATTCACTCAACAAGTATTTCTTGAGCACCTACTCAATGCTGGGGATTGTTTTAGGCGCCGAGGATGCTGTGGCGATGATGCACACGTACCTGAAGGAGACTGAAGTTGTGATGAGTATGCCGAAGGAAATGAAAGGTGATGCCGCAGAATGACGGGGCCACCTCAGCTCGAGTGGTCAGGGAAGACTTCCCTTTGAGGAAGGGCAGTCGAGAGCTGAACTTGATAGCCTGCCTGTCTTGG
Source organism: Pteropus vampyrus (assembly GCF_000151845.1). Taxonomy (NCBI): domain Eukaryota; kingdom Metazoa; phylum Chordata; class Mammalia; order Chiroptera; family Pteropodidae; genus Pteropus; species Pteropus vampyrus. The sequence goes on from NW_011888812.1 coordinate 8,588,249, forward strand.
GACATCAGAAGGCAGGGAAGCCACCAAAGGCCCCAAGGTGGGAACGAGACTTGCGTTCCAGGGACATGAAGAAAGCTAAGTGGCTGGAGCAGAGAAAACTGGGGAGCAGGGAATAGAGCAGAAGAGAAAGGGTCTTGCTGAACCGCACGTGTC
>NW_011888812.1:8589606-8593448 GCF_000151845.1 Pteropus vampyrus
GGGGAAGTGTGGGGCCAGAGGGGCAGGTGTTTGGGCCTGCTTAGCGCCTGGTAAACGTCCCCACCACAGTGTGCTGGAGAGGCGGCTGTGGCATGCCTGAGGGGGCCGTCCGGAGTTTCGGCCCTGACTTTGCTGTCTGCTTGTGCAAGTCACTCAACCTCTCTTTCTCATAGTAAAACGAGAGTTGTATTATCACCCAATTAATGCCACATAACAAAAGACTCCAAAGCTCGGTGACTTCAAACAACATTTATCTTCATGTCTAAAGGCTGTGGAGTGGACTGCAACTTGGCTGGACTGGCCTGGACTCAAGGCTGTGGGCTCCAGGCTCTGGCTGCAGATTGGGTTTGAGTCTGCCCCGTGGGTCTTTCGTCCTTCTTGGACCAGCAGCCGCTGGGCCTGTGTCCAGCTCTATGCACTTACTCCGGGGCCGTGGCTGCTGAGATATGTTCTCACAGCAGTTGACCAGAGTGTAAGAGGGCCATCTCAGCCATTCAGGGATATCCATGCCTCTACTCTGACATCCCATTGGTCAAAACCAGTCTCATGGTCAGGCCCAAGGTGAAGGTGTGGGCGGTCACTGCACACATGAGGCTGTGGCAAGGTTAGGGATGAGTAATTCTATTATAGAGAGAGCAGACTTGGGAACTCTAATACAAGTTAGCACTGGTGTGTGGAGGACTTGGATACCAACCACCGAGCACTCACCATATGCCAGGTGCCGTGTAAAGTGCCTCAGGTGCAAACCTGTGACATGGCCGGCCATTCGCTTTCCCATCTGCTTCTCAGATGGCGAAGTGAGGCTCCTGGAGCTGAAGTCTCACCAGGCCACCTGACCGTGGGTCCGAACCCTTAACCACTGTGGTCCAGGCACATCTTCCAGTGTGGTTTCTCTTACATGCAGCCCGATGGCAGTTCCCAGAGGTACCTGCGCTTATTCCTGCTTTGTAGGTGAGATGTCTGAGGCCTGAGAGGAGAGTCCCATAGCTGAGCTTACCCGTCCAGGAAGCCGGGAATCTGTCCACAAACCTCTGATCCTTTCCATGCTGAGTGCTAAGATCCATTCTTTTGAGTTTAAACATTTATTAGGCTAGGAGGGCAGGGAGCATTAGCCTGCAAGTCAGGATGTACACATTTTGCCTCTGCTAGGTGTAGTAGGGGCAAGTCTCTGTTGTTTAACTTGGCCCTTGCAGAACTGACAGTGAATGACAGGAAAGCCCGTTTCCTCCTCCAGCCCTGCCAATGCTGCCCTGCCCATCCAGGGGACGCTATTTCTATACATCCTCCCATCCTGGGCCCTGACCCTGACCTTCCGCTGCCCGGCTCTGAGGCTGGGGAGAGCCTGGGGCCTGGAGGGCCAGAGGATTTCCTGGCTCAGCCCCTCCAGCTGGCCAGAGAGCATTCAGCAGGGCCCCCACCCCCCAGCTCCTTGCTTGGGTTCTTTGTTTCCAGCTGATCCAGGCAGGTGGAGAGGGTGGCACAGGCTTGACTGAGGGGCAGCTTGCCCAATGTCCTATGTTTTTCTGAGACCCATCTCCCTGCTTCTCTCCTCTGAAAAGCAAGAGAGGGAGCCAGTGCCAGCTTTCCTTCTGGCAGAGCTGGATGGAGCACACTCCTCCCCCTTGTATTATACCCTGCCCGGCCCCGCCTCCCCAATCCCCCAGGGCTCAGAAACAGAGCAGCCAGCATTTCTTATTGCCTCTTATCCCTGCAGGGGAAGGGAGGAGGAAGTGAACTGTTATTTATTGACCTTTCATGTAACAAACGCTATATAGCAATAGTTATTATATTGACATGATATATGATATATAATATATGTTTGTGTGTGTGTGTGTATATATATATATATATATGTAATAAAGTATCCTAGAATGGCCTGTATCATTAGAAGAGCCCCCTGGCCAGTGCTCAAGAGACTGAGGCCTGAGTTCTGGCTCTTTGCTAAATCACATGGCTTGACTTCCCTAAGCCTCAGTTTCCCCATTTGCCAAGTGGCCTAAGTGATCTCTTACACCACTCCCAAGCCTGATATTCTAGAGTCAGGCCTGACGGACACCTCTTGGGCAAACATTATGGCCCTTTGCCCGTCTGAACAGGGAAAACCATCTTCTTAGACTGAGGTTTTGCAGATTGTTTAGAATATCCACTGGTATCTAAGCCATTGATGTTTCTGGTTTCTAGATGTGAATCTGGCTCTGAGGATGCAGTCAGCTTCGTCTGAACCCCCTTCCTTCAGCATTGCCTTAAGACGGGCTCTTCTCTTGAGTGGTTTGAGCTGGTTTTGCCAGAGGCAAGAGCCTGAACAAGACAACCCTTCTGCTTCCTTCAGGCTCTAGTTGTGTGCTTCTGTGCAGGAATTTGCACTTCGACAAGCTTCTTAAAGCTAATTAGAGACCTGGAAGGAGCAGGTAATTATAAGGACGGGGTTGAGGTATCTTGACTTTTGAGGGTGGGATGGGGACTACAGAGACTGCCGCATTTCATGCCAATCACAGGAGCCCAGGGAATCCTACTCACGTGTGTGCGCGCGTGCACGTGCATATGTATGTGTGAGTGTGTGTGAGAGTGCGTGTCTTTGAAACTGCTAATTGTCAGGGTGAAAACATTTTCACACGTTTGCTCTCCAGGAGGACGTTATTACAGAGCACCCTAGCAGCCTCCTTAAAGTCAACCGGCCACAGTCAACATGGAAATCCTAATTAATAGACATTCATGCTGCTCTCGGGCATGGCAGCGGAAGTAATTATCATGATTTAATTGACTTTTCTCCCCTCTGTTATGCACTCTGCTTTTTCCATTTTCTTGAGCTGGGAAGGTTTTTCTTGTTGTTTTTTTTTTAAACATCCTTTCTCTCTTTTTTTCTCATTTTATACAGACTCTCTTATACCTTTGCTCTATTTATCAAATCCTATTACAGTAAATATTGTGACAGCACAAATCTCTATATTACAGAAACATCCAGAGCCTGAGCCAATGGCTTACTTTTGGGGAACATATTGGTTTTGTCTGACATAAAGGTACAGTCAGACCCAGTGAAATATCTGGCAGGGACATGGGGAATCGATTTGTTCAGAGGTTCTGGTTTCAGCAAGCTTCTTGGGACTACAGAAGGCAGAGGGCCACCTGCACCAGCACTACTCAAGGGCGGTTGCTATCGGGATATACTCAGGGTTCAAGGAAATCCAAGGGACAAAAATGGGGCACTTCTGATTTCGTGGAGCCAGAAAACCATCTGAAAAATTCTCTCTGGTCAGGGTCTCTCAGGATGGCTCACTGCTCTCTTTGCTTTGACTAGTGCGGTCTGCTAATTTATTTTGACCATGACCATCTGGTGAGTGGACCCCAAGCCCTCCTAGGTTTCAGTTCAGCTCTCTACAGCCAACTGGCCATGCCCTCTGAGCCTCCTCGTATAAGCCTGAATGCCTTCCTCACCATACCTTATATTCTAAAGTCAAGGGGCTGCCCGGGGTGCAGGTGTCCTCCCTGGTCCAATCAGCTGTGGCAAGTAGGCAGGATCATGTGATCCATTGTCTACTCTTCAGGAGCTATGGACAAAGCCTTTTGCAAATAGATGAAACGAGAAGGTGCCAACATAGCACCGGGTAGCTAGACTGCTTCGGTTCACATCCTAGTTTAGCCACTTACTTGCTGTGCATCCTTGGGCAAATGACTTAAACTTTCTGTGTCTTGGTATTCTCATAAAAAGATAGCACCTACTTCACAGGGTTGTCATGAAAGATAAATGGCTTAAATCTTATGACATACTGGATAAACACTCAATAAAATATTAACTTAGTAGGGTCAGATGAACGGATGAGGCCAACCCTAATGTCTGATAAGCT
>NW_011888812.1:8593498-8595595 GCF_000151845.1 Pteropus vampyrus
TCCTAGGTTTCAGTTCAGCTCTCTACAGCCAACTGGCCATGCCCTCTGAGCCTCCTCGTATAAGCCTGAATGCCTTCCTCACCATACCTTATATTCTAAAGTCAAGGGGCTGCCCGGGGTGCAGGTGTCCTCCCTGGTCCAATCAGCTGTGGCAAGTAGGCAGGATCATGTGATCCACTGTCTACTCTTCAGGAGCTATGGGCAAAGCCTTTTGCAAATAGATGAAACGAGAAGGTGCCAACATAGCACCGGGTAGCTAGACTGCTTCGGTTCACATCCTAGTTTAGCCACTTACTTGCTGTGCATCCTTGGGCAAATGACTTCAACTTTCTGTGTCTTGGTATTCTCATAAAAAGATAGCACCTACTTCACAGGGTTGTCATGAAAGATATATGGCTTAAATCTTATGACATACTGGATAAACACTCAATAAAATATTAACTTAGTAGGGTCAGATGAACGGATGAGGCCAACCCTAATGTCTGATAAGCTAGTGAGAATATCCTAGAGTGACAGACGTTGAGTTCCACAAGGAGCCCAGGCAGTCATCTAGGTTAGCCCTCTCATCGTACACAAGGGGAAACTGAAGCACAGAGATTGGATGTAACCATTTTTAAGGTCAAATGTAATCAAGACATTTCCTTAGGTTACATTGGAGATTATCAAGAGCCCTTGACTTTGAATTAGAACATTACGAATAATAAAATACGGTAGAAGAGAAGATGACTCTGGAGCTCTTCTATTTCTTTTCTTTGTTCCCATAGGAGAATTCTGAGTTAGACTCATATCGAAGATTTAACCTTTTGAAGTACGTCATTTTCATCGATCATCTTTTTTCAGACGGTTCTTGAGCACTGGGTCGGTAGGCAAGATGTCACCAATCAGCTGAGAGTTTAGACACTTGCCTTCTCTGGCCTCAGTTCCCACATCTGAAACTGGGGATATACTGCCCTACGGAGACTGAAAGCTTCTCCAGGGCAGCGACGGTTTCTTCTTGACCTCCTTTTCCTCTCCTGGAGTGTCGTCTAGCACACAGTAGATGTCCGAAGAAATTTCTAGAAATGAGCTGAATAATCCCTTGAGGTAATTGTGAGAGTCAGGAATCAGGCGTGGAGACGGGCTGTGTGGACGACTGTGCTCCCAGAAGGTGAGACCATTAGATACAGGAACTGGGGTTCCAAGAAGTTAAGATACTCCAAACCATGACCGTAATGTGGAAGGGAGGGCTTTTGTTGGGTCTGTTTCTTAGGACGGTTGGGGACGGAGGCCAGACCGGAGGGCCTTGAGAAGTGAGCGGAAGGTGTAGAAATGGCAACGAGAGATGTAGATAACTTCTTGGAGAAGTCTGGCTGTGAAAGATGGGAAAGAGAGGGGGTCCCTGCTGTGCAGGAGGGTGGCGGGGAAATGATGCAGATACTGGAGAATCTTTAACAGGTTGATGAGACAGGGCCAGCGAGAGGAGGTACTCAGCAAATGTCTCCTGAATTAAATGAACTTCTGTTGGAGCTCTCGGGGATTCCAGGCTCTTTCTCAGCATTCTCAAGAATGATTATGGATGAGGTGGTTGGGAATACGGAGAGGCCAAGACTCGTGCATTGGTTCAGGCAGTGCTGGGTGCTGTAAGCGGTAAACTCTGAATCGCAGTGGCTTAATATAAGGCAAATTTATTTCTCGCTCAGCAACAGTTCAGTTGAAACTGGGGCAGGGAGCACGGTAGCTTTCCACACCCCATATCATCATGGAGGGAGGAGGAAAACAGAGAGAGGGCTCATCTGCTTTCTCATCACACTGGTCTGGAAGAGCTCACATCACTCCTATTCCCATTGGTGAAAGTGTGTCACATGGCCTCACGCATGCAAAGGAGGCTGAGAAATGTAGTTCCTGGCTGGGCAGGCCCTTCCCAGCCACACCTCTTCACTCCGGAAGGGGGGCATGAGTGTTTGAGGGGCAGCCAGCCTCCTTTGCCTTGGAATTACAACCCCTTTCAGTTATCTGAGGAGCACTTCCCAGCAGCCTGAGGAGATTCAGTCTAACCCTGGGAAAATATCAGACCCTAAATGAAGACCAAGCCTCTGCTCCTGAGGGCAAAAGAAAGAT
>NW_011888812.1:8596675-8600826 GCF_000151845.1 Pteropus vampyrus
CTGGAAGAGCTCACATCACTCCTATTCCCATTGGTGAAAGTGTGTCACATGGCCTCACGCATGCAAAGGAGGCTGAGAAATGTAGTTCCTGGTGGGGCAGGCCCTTCCCAGCCACACCTCTTCACTCCGGAAGAGGGGCATGAGTGTTTGAGGGGCAGCCAGCCTCCTTTGCCTTGGAATTACAACCCCTTTCAGTTATCTGAGGAGCGCTTCCCAGCAGCCTGAGGAGATTCAGTCTAACCCTGGGAAAATATCAGACCCTAAATGAAGACCAAGCCTCTGCTCCTGAGGGCAAAAGAAAGATAAGACATTGGTCTGGGCCCCAGTTTCCCCAAAGGTATAATACTAAGTCCCACTGGACTGAGTTAATGGGATTAAATAACAGGATCGGCACCAGGAGGTGGAGCTGAGTTTGAGCACTGGCTTTTTTATCCACTAACTGTGTGACACTAGGCAGCTTTCTCATCTTTTTCAGTCTTGGTAAAATCCTCCCTGAGTTGCTGTGAGGATTAGCAAGACACTCCAGGCATATAGTCAGCGCTGAGTAAATGTGAGTTGTTGCTGTTAATATCCTGGTCAGCCTCTCCTTTTATTACAGTCTCAGAAATGAAAGGCCTTGACTTAGACTTAAGACCAAAATGAATAGAATGGATGTTGCTGTGAGATATTTTTGTCTTCAGCATTTGACATCATTCTCTGCGACAATTAGAGAAGCTCATTTGAGTCGAGCGGCTAGAGGAGGGGGAGGAAGACGAAAAGGAGAAAGAAGCCATCCACTTGGGGTTAGGTCTTTCTGTCCCACTCACACCAGAAGACTAGGATCTGTGGGGCTCATTTCTCCTCAGAACAGATACTGGAGTTCTGCTCTATCTGAGGAGTACTTCCCAGATGCTATAAATCGGTTAAAACACAAGGCTTGGTACTGGCCACCGCCCCCGCCCCCACCCCCACCAGCCTCCTGCTTTCCAGGGGCGCCCTTCAGTGTAAGACTTGCTTCGCCATCACAGTGGGGGCTTGGAATTAAGGCGTTTGAGTTTCTCTGAGTTGAGCTGAATTCTAAGAAACCTCTCCTCCATGATTTTTCCCCTCTGCTGGAGAGGAGTCTTTTTGGCATTGCTCGTTCCATGCCCCTCCTAACTGTCATTCTTTAGCGTTGGAAGTTCCTGGTCCTGGTGACTTACATGGTCTGGTAATTTGTTGCCTTCCCCCCAGTTTAGCTAATCTGTTGACCCCTCTGGGGGCCTCTGACCACCAGTCAGCTAGGTTGGGAGCCAGTTCAGGGGATAGAGTAGCTTCAAAGTCTCTAAGGAAACCAAGCAGTGAGGGGGAGGGTACCTGGGAAAGAGCCAAAAGGAATGTTTCCTCAGGAGGGGAATGGCCGTTCTGCTCTACCTTGCATCTCTGGGGCTGTCAGGACCACTCTGTGACCTGCAAACAAAGCTGGAGCTGCGGGAAGCCAGGCCTGACAATGGGAGGAAGGAGAAAGCTCGGAGATAAAGCCCAGGGCCCAGGGGTCTGTGCCTGGGATTCCTGAGGCCGGCTCCCCAAATGCCAGCTAGAGGAGGCTTCAGTATAAACATGGGCTGGGTTTCCTGCGTTTACAGGGCCCGTGCCATTTTTTTATTGTGCTGTTCTTGTTGAGATGATTATTCCATTTCGGGAGAAGCCTAAGCAAAGACAGACAGGTCTGATGCTTCCACCGAGACACTGCTATCATTCATTCATTCATTCATTCATTCATGCCGCAGACAGTTATGAGTTTGGCTTTGCTTGGCACTCAGAATATAAAAAACATCTGCCTACCCTCTTCTCTATAAACTCTTCTCTGGTCCTAGAGGCAGAAACCAAACAGAGATTCTCACAGTTCAGTGTGACCTGGAAAAACAGTAGGAACACGCCCAAGGTTTAGAAGTGGGAATGGAGAGATTGACTGCCATTTAGGGGGTGGGCACTGGTCGGGGTCCAGGGCTGTGGGGCCCAGGGCTGTGAAGCCCAGCATATTTGATCTGAGTGCCCTAGATGCCCCCTAAATATCAAAGGTGGGCAAAAAATTCCCTGGTTTGCTTTTGTTTTATTTATTTATTTATTTTTTTACTCTTTAATGATTCCAAAGGACTCTTAGGAGGTAGGGGACTAACACTTATCCAGCATCTTCCGCATGCCAGAAACTGTTGTGGGAGCTCTCACAGGTTACCCCAGTGACCCTCTAATCCCCAGGACACCCTGTGAGGTAGGGCTGCCTTTTATTGCGGTTTCACAGCTGAGGGGACTGAGGCCTTGCCGGGTTCCGTAACTGGCTCAGTCCACGTCACTAGGAAGCAGGCAGCTGCACGGGAGCCCAGGTCCACATGACTCCAGCACCCTGCACTTCTCACTGGGTCCTGCTGCCTTTTGCAATTCTCGCGTGATTTAGGGAGCTCTGCTGCCAGGGCTCCACGCACTAGCAGACACTAAACTCCTCCTAGGACAAGGCCAGTCTTGCCTGACTTGACGTGTCCAGGAGGAACCCCCGCCTGTGGGGGGCCTCCTGACAGACTTGAGCTGGGACTTCGGGTCTGACTGTCTCATTGATGGTTCCCAGAATGTCTCTGGATCAGCACTTGAGCCGGATAGAAATACATCGGGGTGGGTCATCTGGATTTCCATGTCACCTGGGGCCTGTATGCTTTTATAAGGCCATTTCATGGAGTCCCAGACTTCCCCAGTTTGCACAACAGAGAGCCTGCGGGGCCCGTTTTTCCGTTAGTATGTCAGAGCCGGGTGCTTGCTCGCCTGTCTTGTAGCACACGCAAGGCAAGGCGGCCTCAGCGGCCTCGGAAAGCAGGGAGCGGGCTCTCGCTCTGCCCTCTCCTGGTCGTGGGGTCTTGAGCCAGGATCCCCTCTACTCTCAGCCTGTTTTTATCATTAAAGTGGAACAAGGATAAAATCTACGTTAACAGGCTGCAGGAAAGACGGTGTGGGATAGTTGAAACAAAACACTTTTTACACCACAAAATTGGGGAGGTAGAGTAGAAGGTGGGGCTTCCCTGGAACTGGGAAAGCTAAAATGGGAGTTCGTATCCACCAGTACATGGCAGGAATTTTCAGATTGTGTGTCTGCTGCCTGTGAGTATCTTCAGTATTAATACCTAAGTTTGCCATGTGCCAGCCCCTGTGCTCAGGGCTTTACACGCCTCTTCTCCTCTCGCTCAGTTTAGAGAGAGGCAACTAATGCACAGAGTGGTTAAGCAACTTGCTCAAGGTCACACAGCTAGTAGGTGGTAGAGCCAGGACTTGAAACCAGAAATGTCCGACTCCAAAGCCAGGGCTCATTGTGCCATGGCTCTGCCTCTTAGTGTCTGCGTGGCCTGCATCTAGACACACACAGGTGCTCGTATTCCGAGCAGAGCATGAGTCGGCCGTAGTGGAGGGAGGTGCTCTGGGAGTCCAGGGGAAGGACATGCCTTTACTCTCCGCATAATGCCATTTCTCCTATATGCCTTTTCCCCCCTCCCCATCCTTAGGCTCTCATGCCCAGCTGGCCAGAGCCTTACCTGGTTAGGGAGTTCTTTCTTCCACACGTGAGGATGCTTGGGACTCTTGGGTGCCTCCGACAGTCTCTGGCCCAGGAGACTTTAGTTCACAAACGCCCTGTCTGAGTGACTGGTCCCTCTGGTCTGGGCTGAAGCCATGGGTAGAGCCAATCAGCTCTGCTCCTGTAATCCTGTCCCAGGTTACTGCTCCCACTCAACCTTTCCAGTGGGCCTGATAGTTTCCCAGGGTGGCTGCTATAATATGACCTGGCACCTCTAGGCTCTGGGGTTCCTTTTTCAGGTCCCTGATGTTCCATAACACGTGACAGGGACTCCAATGTGGGGAACCCGCAGACAGACCGAGGTCATCAGGCCTCGGATGCCATTGCCAAAGAACCCGAGGGCTCAGAATGGGGCTTGCCCTTGGAGGGCTCATGTCTTGAATGGCTTCTGATAACAAACTCAGGCCGGGGAGCAGAGCTGGGGAAGAGCTGGGGAGAAAAGAGCAGTAATTTGGCATCTGAGGACAGGCTCTGGGCTCCGCTATGCGATGGAAGAAGCCATGTGACTCTTGAAGTCCCTTGCCACCCCCTGTACCTCAGTCTCCTCATCTGTGAAACGGAGAGATGGAGGGGGAGA
>NW_011888812.1:8602513-8608941 GCF_000151845.1 Pteropus vampyrus
GATTTCAGGTGGGAAGAACATCTGTACTTTACAGATGAGGAATCTAAGATGGAGGGAGCTTAGCCCAGGGATCACTCGGATTCCTGAAAGGGCCAAGCATCTAACACAAATAAGTGAGCAGGCTGAGTGAGAAACAAACAAACCAGCAGCCCGGGTTTGATGACAGTGGGTTTGGGACACTGACGACAACTTTTAAACCATGACTTTGTTGTCTGGGAGACACCAGGGAGCGGTGGGGACTGAGGTAAACTTTAACATGTATTCCATCTAAAGGGAGATGCTACTTTTCAGCTCCAGTATTCAAATCTTTAGAAATTTAAAACGAGAAGTTGAAAACTCAGATTTGTAAAGCGATATTTCCCATTTGGGGGCAAGTAACTCGTACCGAGCTGGCAGCCACTCTAAGTGGCCAGTGTGTGGGATCCGAACCCAGGCCGTCGGCTCTGAGTCTTTTCTTTACACCAACACGTTTTCTGCGTCTTGCCAAGGTCTGTATATCTAGCACCCAGGGCAGTTCCTAGCCGAGTTCATATTATAAATGAATAAATGAATGAATGATCCCTTCTCTTTCCCCCCCTCTTTCTTTTTCCCTCTTTCCCTTCTGCTCGTTCTATCTCTTCCCAGCCTAGCTTCTGTTTCCAGTTCATCTAAGATCCTCAAATTCCCATCTTGAGTCCAACCCTCCCCTGGCTTCAAAAGTGTCTTCCAACTCTGAGCACCTTCTCTCCATGTCGACAGCAGGCACGTAAGACTGGAACACGTCTATCCCGTTCTCCCCCAATCACCACTGTCTCTGGAGGGGTCTGTATCTCTGTGGCATCTTCATTCTCCCAAGGACCCCAGGGAGAAGGCTCCTGTCTCCCTTTCCTCTGGCCCCAGAGCCCAAGGCTGTTGGTCTGCTGTGGCTGAGCCTCCCAGGGCTGTGCCCGCTTGCCATCCCCACTGCCATGGGGCCTGCCGTACCTGTTCTTCCCCGGCCCTGCGGCAGCCAGCAACCCGTCCCCTTGTTCAGCTGACAGCTTCCCCACCAGCTTTAGAGATACTTAGCTAGAGAAGCCTCGGTGGCTTCCCACTGCCAGCCTTCACCGCCATTTCAAGGCCTCCTACAGAGGGCAGGCCTGAATATCCTGACTGTCCTTGGGATTTTATTTTCCAACAGTGTCTCTTTGACATCTGCCAAATGAGGCTGTTTGCTGATACAACTCTGCACACGCACTCTGTGCCTTTGCCTACAAAATCCCCTCCTCTATGTTCGGAAGACATCTCCTCTAGGAGGCCTGCCTCCACTGCTCCAACGCAAATACCCTCCCAACTGTGAGCTCCATAGCACATTGTCCGCCCTTCACTGTTCACCTTCGTGCATGGCTGTCTATGACTCAGGGGATAGAACAGGGTCCTGGGTGGACACATGGATCTGCGTTCAAATCCTAGCTTTTTTTCCTATTGGCTTAGTGACCCTGGGCAAAAAGCTTCACCTCTCTGAGCCCATTCCTCCATCCGTAAAGCAGAATAATAAGACTACCTTGCTGGATTCATTTAATGATTACAGACTAAGTAAAGCCCCATTTGCTGCATGCTGGCACACAGCAAATGGAAGCTGTTAAATAATAACTCCTCATTGGATTTTAGGTGTCTTGATGTGAAGGATGTTACCTTCTGCCTCCTCCAAGAAGCCCTCCCTGGCCTTCCGGCCTTAGCCCCACCTTCCTGTTATCACCAACAGCATTTCATTAATGACCACTCTCTACCCCTTACAACAGTTATTTGAATGATTTTATCTTCTGTGCTAGGCTAGGCTTATGAGGATGAATGTTGTAATGTTACCTCAAGGAGCTCCCCCTGTGGGGGCTAAATTCACTTCAGATTATTGTAAACCAGAAGGGTGACCAGCAGGGAACCGGAACCCGGAGATGGGGGGCCAACCTTTGGAACCGAGAAGGTGCTGGGCCCTTCGGCTTGAGTGTAGACCCCAGGTCTAATACACACTTCACCTGGGCCTTGATTTTTTTTCTCTTTAAAAGTTACCCTCTGAGTCTCTGGGTTCTGGGGACGTGCAGAGGAATAGGTGTATCCCCCCACCCCCCATTCCCAATCATCTGTAAGTGTTTACTCCCATCTACAAGGGGAGGCTGCTTTGCCCATAATCCACCCAGAGGGAGCCTGCTGGGCAGGTAAGTAACAGTAACAAGCAGGAGGGCAGGGCTTCCCTTTGAAAAGGAATTTATGATGGTGGCCGGGACATCATTAATTACTGCTGTGTCCCCTTGCCCGGCCGGCCGCTGCAACCCAGGAATCAGCTTTGTTTCCAAGACTTAAACCCAGGCAGGTTCCATGAGATTGCAGAGGCCAGGAGCAAAGAGAAGGCTTTTTAGAATTCTTTTTTCTCCTTTTCAAAAGGACCCCTGGGGAGATGGGGGCATTGGGACACTAATCAGTAGCTTCTTTTCAGACTGTACTCGGACTGGGGTGGGGGAGGGGTGGTTCCTTCTGTGGGAGGAGAAGCATCAGCCCCAGGGAGAGGCCCGACAGGTGGGTTTCCGATCACGCGGTGGGTCTGAGTTGGCAAATGATGAATGTTTTTTTGTTTTTGTTTTCGTTTTTGTTTTTTGCTTTGATAAAATCTGGGGCTCCACAGGGAGTTTTTACCCATCGTCCTTTACTAAATGTATCTCCCCAGCCCTCCTTCCTCCATCTCCTCAGGCCTCCAAGGAGTTGGGGAGTCCCGCAGAGAGGAGGTCAGGCATGTGGGCTCCGCGGCAGGCTGATGAGCATTCAGATCTGGCTTAGCTGCGTACTCACTCTATAACTTGGGCATATTGCTAAATGTCTCTGGCCTCAGTTTCCTCATCTGAAAAATGGAAATGATCACAGCATTCACCTCCGTCTCTTTCCCTTCCGTGGGGCCTCCCGTGGGGCCTCGAATCTCTCTGTCTCCCCTGCACATCTTTCGAATCCAAACAGCTCTGTCATCTTCCCCTCTCATCTAGCCTGCCTCTGTTTCTCTCTGCCATCCCCTCTCCCCATCCCCTACAGTCTCTCAGCTCCAGGGGTCTCTTTCTGCCAACTCCTTATCACTACCGCCACCTGCTTTCTCTCTGCCCCGTTCATCTTGCTTAATTGCTTCCTGGAGCGAAGGCCGACATTGCTGGAACTGACTATGCAATGGAGAGTTGGGGGTGACAGAGTGATGGGAGGGGGCAGATGCTGAGGGGCCATTTAGGGTTCAGGGGCACTTTGGCCAGCGGGGGATAGACAGAGGACAGGAAGTTATTGACTGTCTGTCTAGAGAGGCCAAAGTGAGCATGATCTGATTCCCGGGGCTCTCTGGGCAGGATGGTTTTCCCGGGGCCCAGAGCTGGGTCTTGTCCTCCAAAGCACACTCCATGTTGTGTGCATGCTCCCAGATGCCAACATAGAGTGGGTGGCCGTCCTCAGCTCCTGCTGAGCAGTGATGAGAGCCTATGGCCAGGACCTCTCCAGAGTGCATGGCTACCTCAGGAGTAAGCATCATCCCAAGTCAACCTGGGCTTTGCTCTGTAGGAAACTAAGGTGCTGTCTTGGCCAAGTCCTCCATGGGGAGAAAACTCCACCACCACAGCCAGGGAACCTGGAGCAAGGTTACTGGAGGCTCAGTTTACCCGTCTATAAAATGGGGCTGATAATGATGCAGAAGTCACTGCCAAGTGCTTAAGGAGACTGCTGGGGGTCTCCTTAAGGAGGGTGCCTGGCATATAGTGAGGACTCCGTAAAGACTCTCCAGTGTCGTTACTTGGGAGTGGGCGTCGGGGAGGCACCCTCGAGTGTCCTTGCCCTCCCCAGGTATCTCTCGTTTTAGGGGGAGTTGGTATTATAATAGCTAGGTGTCATAAGACTCCAAAAGATGAAGCAACATTCGCACAGTGCTTTGGAAGGAATAAAACTCTTTTCGTAGGTGATCTTGCTTAATGCTCCTAACAGCCCTGGGGTGAGGGAATGATCCTTCTCATTTTGCAGAGGAGAAAATGGAAGTTCAAAGGAGTGAAACAACATGCACACCTGAGGCCGGCCAGCTCTGAGCCGGGATGAAGCAGGATTGCAGTCCAAGGCAGGCTGGCTCCAGACGGTGCTCTTTCCACTCCTTGGCCGCCTCCCGAAGGGGCAGACACGGACGGGATTGGCTCTGATTGGCAAAGCAGACCTCAGGCTCTGTTTCTATTTCAACATCAGTGCAGCTGCGTGCCACTTGACAGTATGCAAAGTGTACCACGTTAATTACCTTAGTTGATCATGACAGAGCTTGCAGTTTGGGCAGGAGATCTTAGCCCCACTTTACAGGTGAGAAAAGCACAGCCTGGAAAGATGGAATCACATGCCAGGAGGTGGCACAGAGCCATTTCTCTCCAAGGTCAGGCCTTCCAGTTACTGATATGCGACCATGGGCACATCTCTTCACTGTTCTGAGCCTCAGTTTCCCCACTCATCCTGTCTCTGAAGGTGGTAGCGAGAATTAAATAATGACACAAGGGTGCGGAGAGCCTGGCATCCCCACTATATCCGGTGGGCTCTCAAGACGTGAGAATTCTTTCCCCTTTGGGAAACTCTTATATGAGCCTCTGAGGGCAGTAAGAGCTCTGGAGCACTGCCTGAGAAGATTAAAATTGCACAAAAATTTATCGAATGTCTACTATGTATGTGTCAGAGAGTTTAATGGTGACAGACACAGTGACTACCTGCATGTAATTTACAATGCAGTGTAGGAGACAGACAGAAAATAAAGACGCCCCGAATTCATCAAATGATGGCTTCCAGTGAATTCATCAAGTGATGTGAAGGTGAAAATAGAAAAAAGAATGGAGGGGGACTGCTTGTCTGCCCCAGGAAGGCCTCTCAGGAGGGGACCGCTGAGCGATGCCTTAAAGCACATGAAGGCTGGACATGCAGAGCTGGGAAGAGGACGGTCCCGGGTTGAGAGGGCAGTGTCGGGCAGGGATGGATTTGAGTGTTCAAGGATGGGAGGAGGAGCCTGATGGCTGGGGACTCATGAGAGATGAGCGAGTGGTTCCAGTCAAGGCCAGGAAGGTTGGCAGGGACTTAACCACGAGGACTTGGTCACCAGTTTGGACTTTATTATAAGTCTAATGCGAAGCTGTAGATCAGGTTGGAAGTAGGGAGGAACATGATGTGATTTCGATTTTAAGAAGTAAGCCATTTATAAATTGCTAAACGGTTATAGTTGGAAGGACTTCTAAATATGATCTGCCCACCCTTTTATTGCGCAGTAGGGAAGCTAAAGCCCCAGACGTGGAAAGCAGGTGGCCGGTGTCACACAGCACCTCAGGGCAGAAGCAGCCCGGCTTAGAACCCAGCTTCAGTGCTCCCTCCTTTGAGAGGCTGGCAGAAGCACGAGGCCAGGCACCGCCTCTGTCTCCTTCAAGGATGAACTAGTGTGGCTTCTGGCCCCATTGCTTGAGGGACCATGCCAGCATCATCCTTCCCCAGGTCAAACCTGTGGCTGCCCCTTTCCCATGCTGACTTTTGTTCTATGGCCACTGTCTTAGGTCCCTTCATGCCAAAGAAACACACGTGGGCCAAGTTTGATTTTGAAAGCACACCCGCATCACATCGTAGAAACTGCAATTCTGCCTGAATGTACTCGACCCCATGCAAAGATACATCTGCTAGCAATTCCAGGAATGCATTTAGCATTTTTGCTCTATAATGTGCAGAGCATTTTCTGTGCAAGAGAATGTTTCTCTCTCTTGGAGGGGAGTCCAGGCAGTGTGACACTCTTTTTGCAGATGGGGCGATGAGGCCAGAAGTGGCTAATTGACTTACAAAATAGGAGGGAAAGGGAGCAAGGGAAAGGGCCTCTCTAGGCAAGCCAAATGACATGAAAGGGAAGGAAAGAATAAAGTAAGCACAGAATCCCTGAATTCCAGCATTAGAACCTGAGAATCATTCTCCAGGCTCTGAGAATCATAAACGGATAGGGCTAGTAGGCCTTAGAGATGGTTTGATCCAATCTACTCTCAACTCTAGTAATTTTTTTTAAAGTCCTATTTAGGAATAATGTGTACACAGTTAAGTGCATCCATCTCCAGTGCACAGCTCAATGTTTTTTTTTATATACCAAGTAATTACCATCCAGATCAAAATATAGAACATTACTATTTCTTCAGCCCCGAAGGCTCTCCTGTGCCTCATTCCAGTTGATACTTTTTCTCTATTCCCCTGCACCCCGAGGTAACTACTATTCTGACTTCTATCACTATCAAGCTGTTGTTCTTGAACTTCATATAAATGGAATCATACAGCGTGAACTCCTCCAGATCTGGCTTCTTTAGCTCAACATAATGATTTTATGATTCATCCATGTTGCTGCATATAGCAACAGTTTGTTCTGCTTTATTGCTGTATACTATTCCATTGTATGAATATATATATAGTAA
>NW_011888812.1:8609506-8610618 GCF_000151845.1 Pteropus vampyrus
ATATATTCTGTATATAAATCCTATGTCATAGACAGATATTGCATATACTTTTCCCAGTCTGTGGTTTGCTTTGTCACTCTGTTAATCGTGTCCGAGGATGGTCTGAGAGGAGAGAGAATGAATGTTTACTGAGAGCTTCCTCGGGCCAGACCCAGGACCACCCACGTCTGACTACCTCATTGTCTCATGCTCACCACCACTCACTGGGGTGAGCACCTTCACCCTCCCCGTCTCCGCACCCCGCACCACCTAAGGGTGATAAGGGGTTTAAGGAACTCGCCCATGATCTCAAAGTTGGCAAGCGGCCAGGCTGGATTTCTCTGGTCCCAGAGCCCCCTCTTTCTGCTTCAGGTGTCAGTGGGAGAGGAGGTTCCCAGCCCTCCACCCCATCCTTGGCACATCTCATTGTCAACAGCCAGGCAGAGAGGCTTGATCAGGGATGCCCCTGCCTCTTCGCTCTCCCTGGAGTGAGGGCTTCCTAATTACCCGCCTCGTTTTGTTTGAAGTGAATTTCTTGGCATCATCAACTACATTCCATTCCAGATTCAAAAGAGCTTCCAAAAGTGTATTGGAAAGATTGGCACTATCGGGTGTTTGGGACTATTCTTAATGCCAATAACTTACATGTATGTAAATCCTTTGATTCATAAAGTGCTTCATTGATGGTTGTCTTATTGCTTATTCATTAGCTTAAGCCAGAGAGATAAGCAGGACAATTATCAGAAAAACCATGTCCAGTAGACTTTTACCGAGGACTGACCCAGTTCTGGGCAGGGGGACGCAGTTAAATGAGTCCTGTGCTTGGGCATTTGAACTCTGGTGAGTAAGATATATGTATGTCTCAGGTCAACATTCAATGCAGGACATCACAGAGGATGGGAGAATGCGGAGCGGGCAGTAATGGACACTCATTCATGATTCCATGAGCTTTTACTGCGTGGCAGACACTATGTTCAGTGGACATTGCAGAGAACAAAGCAGAAAACCCGACACAGTCCCTGCCCTCGTGGAATTTGCAGGTTGAAGAAAATGCAGTGAGAGCGTAATAGTAGCCACCTTGCCCTGGAAGAGATGGGAAGCTTCACATAGGAAGCAATGTGTGAATTAGGTCT
>NW_011888812.1:8611868-8614842 GCF_000151845.1 Pteropus vampyrus
AGCAGAAAACCCGACACAGTCCCTGCCCTCGTGGAATTTGCAGGTTGAAGAAAATGCAGTGAGAGCGTAATAGTAGCCACCTTGCCCTGGAAGAGATGGGAAGCTTCACATAGGAAGCAATGTGTGAATTAGGTCTTGAAGGATGAATAGGAGTTTATCAGGAGCGGGAAGAGGGATATGGCATTCCAAACCAAGAAAACCGCGTGGACAAAAGCCTGGCTCTATGACGTACCCAAGGTCACCTGGCCAGGAAATAGGTGAGTCATCTGCTTCTCAGCCCTGTGTTCTTTCCACCGTCCATGCTGCCTCCTGTGACCCTCCCCAGAGCATACAGTCCACACAGAAGTGACTAAGTAAGGGTGGCCTGTGACATGTCCACCTAGTGGCTGAGCCATCCCCAAGGCCAGACTCAGGGGCAGTTTGCCAAGGCAGCACTGATTGTTCCAGTTGTGCCTTATCTAAAAACTTGACTAGCTGAGTACAGCATCAGCTTGGGGATCATGTGACTCTCCCAGACTCCTACTGGCCTTCCTGGTCCTCAGTTACTGCATCTGTAAATGGGAATAATAATAACAATAACCGCTGTATTGATGAAGCCTTCGCTTTGTACCAGGAATGTGCTGAGCACTTCGCACTCAGTATCTCTTTTGATATCTACAATGGCCCTGTGAGGTGCGGGTCTTCTTATTACCCATTTTACAGGTGATGAAACTGAGGCTCAGAGAGGTTACATGACTTGTCCGGCACCTCATGGATCCGGGAAGTGGCAGAATCCAAATCACTCCCAGCTCATTGTTACTTCATTCAGCATTCCAGTTCACGGCTAATAGGTCTTCCTGTTCCCACCTCTGTCTCCACCCCCGAAATACATCTCAGGTGTTTAATGGGTATCTGTTTCTCGAATGTCAATGCTCTTGCCAGCTGTGATTTGGAGTGGGTCTGTGATTTGACAGGGGAGAGCACGTGGCAGGGGCCTGTCTCCTGAGAGGCCAGAACTTCCGATTTTTCCCGACCTGTGGAATCTGGCAGTGGAGGTGCCTCGTGGAACAAAACACCACAATTCAGTGGGGGCTCAGCTGGTTCAAGGAGCCCCAGACATTCAACAGAAACAGCCGGCTCTGGGCGTGTGCATACTGGAGCCAATCTGGCCAAGAGGAAGTGAATTTGCGTTTATTATAAACTGTGAACCAACCCAGGCTTCCTGCCCAGCGGGAGAACAGGTAGGAGAGTACTGCCTTATCAGGGGCATTTGTGTGTCTCTCCCCTTTCATTCCACAAGCGTCCGAGGAGTTCTGCTCCCGGAGCCTGTGCCAGGGCAGCAGAGAGGAGTCCCAGCCCTTTAACGGCCACCATGTATCGAGCACTCACTGCCTGCCAAGCGCTGAGCCGAGAACTCCACGCGCTTTCCTATCATTGAACCCTCACGAGGCCCCTGGGAGTGTTATTCCCTCAGCGTGGTAGGAGTGAAGTAAAGCCCTGTATGGTGCTCACTCTGGCAGGAGGCAGACGGGGGAGCTTGCTGTGGGGAGGGCACAGGGCTGTGGGCTCCGAGGTGGAGAGAAAGCCAACAAGATCGGAGAAGGCTTCAGGGACAGGGGCGGCTTTTGACCAAGGCTCTTGAATAACGTAGAATTGGGGGCAGCAGAAATGGGGAGAGAGGGCCTTCCTGGCAAAAGCAGAGGCAATGGCCCCAGTGTGGGAAAGCACAGGGCAAGCCGAGGGCAAGCCAAGGGCGCGCCCTGCAGTCAGCGAGACCAAGTGTGAATCTGGGCTCCCTCACTTACCAGCTCTTTGACCTTCAGGGAGTGACATCGCTGCCCCTGCCCCCCAGCCACCACCCACCTTTTAAAAAAAAATAGAGGTGAAATTCAGATGACATTAAATTAGCCATTTTAAAATGAACACATCAATGGTATTTAGTACATGTATAATGTACAACCACCACCTCTGTCTAGTTCCAGAATGTTTCTCTCACCCCCATTCCCCCCCTCAAAAAAAAACCCTCATACACATCAGGAACCCGCCCCCCAGCCCCTAGCATCCACTAATTTTCCTTCTGTCTCTATCGGTTTACCTAGTCTAGAGATTTCATATAAGTGGAACGATACCACACGTGACCTTTCGTGTCTGGCTCCATTCACTTAGCATCATGTTTTGGAGGGCGCATATGTGACAGCACGTATCAGTACTTCACTCGTTTTTCTGGCTGAATACTATTCTGTTTTATGGATCTTTGACATTCATCTGTTTATCCATTCAGACTTTGATGGGCATTTGGGCTATTTCCACCTTTCGGCTTCAGTGAAGTGCGCTATGAGCATGTGTGTTTGCTTAGTCTCCATCTTCAGTTCTTTGGGGTGTATACCTAGGCGTGGGATTGTGGGGTCATGTGATTAGGCCATGTTGAACTTTTGAGGCTACATCACCTCTTTGAACCTCAGTTTCTACATCTGTAGGAAGGTGATGATGAGGATAGCTACCTTGTGTGGGTGGATGGGGAAAGATTAGAGGATTAAATGTAGTATGATGCCCAGGGTAGCGAGGGCTCAAGGTACACTAGGGAGAGGCCACGTTAAGGAAGGCTGTTGGCTGCAGGAAGGAAGGATGAAGGGGTGGGGTCTCCTATGCCTGGCTGAGCTCACCTCTGACCCTGAGCAGTGGGCTCTTTCTGTGAGGGATGGGGAAGAGTGAGCAGGGAGCTGGTGACCTGGGAACCAGGCCCCCTTCCTGCTTTCGGATCCAGGGAGGCTGCCTCCCCCACCCCACCCCACTTGGCCACCCTCACCATCAAGGGAGCCCCCAGCGACTGCCTGTGTAGTTGTCCCCCATTTGCTTCTTGCTTCCCCCGCCTCCCAATTCGGAGCCTGCCTGGGAGCAGTTCAGGCTTGGCAAGCAGCAGAGGCTCAGAAACCAAATCAACAGGTAAAAATTCCCATTCTCTGCCTGTTACCCGCCTGGCTGCACAGTTTGCAAC
>NW_011888812.1:8619437-8625242 GCF_000151845.1 Pteropus vampyrus
CTGTCTGTGTCTGCATAGAGACCATCCCAGGATAGTGTCTCTCCTGCCAGGTCTGGCCCAGGTGAGCTCCTTCCCTCCCTCAGTGGGAGATGGACAGTGTGAATCCCTAAGAGCTCCTGTCCCCAGGGCCTAGAGAGAAAAGATGGCCATTGTTCTCAGCTCCCTTCCTCCAGGAATGAGAAACATAGCCGGAACCTTTAGTGTTGAGGTCAGCCAAGGCCTGAGATTTCCCCAGAGGTGTTTGTCTCCAAATGATTGATTGATTCCCATTGTTATTCAGTGAGGATACACAGATATACTCTGCTTATTGAAAAATGACACATTTTGGGTGAGATTACAACCCCTAACGCCAGACGCCTTTCCCCCATGGCTCCAAGGAGTGGCCACTGTTTGTCCAGAGGACTGATGTTGTTGAAAAACAAAACTCAGCTGAGTAAATTAAAAGATTGAATTGGCTTTATTCAATGATTCATTAATTGGGCAGCATCCCATCCAGCAAATAGAAAGGAGCTACCAAGAGCTGTAAAAAATGGAAGGCTTTTTTAGGCAGAATGGGCAGGAAAAAGAAATTTCTAGCAAAGAGTGCATAGTTTCAGACTTAGGTCCCCTCCTTTCTGGGATGGAGGAGGTCTTTGGGGATCACCTCACTAGTACTGAGCAGGAAATTACAGACCGGTTAAGATTACATTCCTGGGAGAGGCTGAAACCGTAATTAGGTTCGGTATTAAGTCTTGGTTTGCCGACATGGGACTTAGCACAAGTGACTCTATTTTGAGCCAGTTGTCTCTTTTTTAATAAAGTCAACACCCGAGCAGTGTCTACATGTGGCTGAGGCGTGGTCAGGAGAGTCCCCCTTCAGGGCTGGGGCTGCCAGAGGTCCCAGTGAAGAAAAGGGTGAAGGTAAGCCACTTCTCAGGGTTTCTGCAGGCCTGAGGTTAGCACAGAGGGGTGAGTGAGCTGCCTGGCTGGGGTTTCCCCAGGATGTGGACAGAGCTATAATCTATAATGCTACTATAGCTTCCACTTGCTGAGGCTTACTTGGGGGTGGGGCAGACACCATGCTGGACAAGCTCCTGTGTCTTCTTATTTAACTCTGCGAATGAGAAGTGTCTCTGTCCTCATTTTACAGATGAAGAAACTGAGGCTCAGAGAAGTTCACATAAAGCGTCCAAAGACACATAATGAGTGGTGGACATTTGGATTCAGCTCACCGACCGATGAGTCGAGGTGCAGGAGACC
Source organism: Pteropus vampyrus (assembly GCF_000151845.1). Classification (NCBI taxonomy): domain Eukaryota; kingdom Metazoa; phylum Chordata; class Mammalia; order Chiroptera; family Pteropodidae; genus Pteropus; species Pteropus vampyrus. Next base: position 8,620,677 of record NW_011888812.1, read on the forward strand.
CTGATTCTTGCCCTGGTAGGCACCCAGCTGGCTTTCTCCCAAGCACAGGTCATTTCATCCTTGAGACTCAGACTCTCCGATTCCTCTTCACCTCACCTTTACTCATCTGTGGAGACTGAGCCCCTTCCTTTCACTAGAGTTTTGAAGATCATGAAATACCTGTCTCATTTTTAAGTGGAGAAAGCAGAAGGCCAGCGAGGGCACCCGACCTGCCCCACGGCACACAGCAAAGTTGTCCCAGAGCTGTGAACAAAGGTTTCCTGCCTCTTTGTCAACATTCTTAACCCTTTGACCTTATCGCTTCAATCCAGACTTTGCTGCGTGTGTGTGCGTGCATGCGTGCGTGCATGTGTGTAAGCGGGTGCGTGTGTGCATGTGGATAAGTGAAGAGCCAGAACCTGTGGGGGCAGGGGTCACGGAGGCCCATGGGGAGAGGAAGGAAGCTTCTGTTCTCAGCCGCCTTCATCATCTACAGCCTGAGTGCTGGCCCGCAGAGGAGCGGCTGCAACCTGGCTGCCTCTCAGTGAAAACAACTGTGTCTTGGCAGTGAGTATCTTTCCCTACCTTTACCTGGAGGAGTCTTGTTTCCTGTTTCCCGTCTGCCGCTACCCATAGGTTGATGGCAGGACATTTTCCCTGTGGCCGATCAGGGAGATTTATTTAAATCCCAGGCAAGAGAAATAGAACCAACACTCCCTGGAATCCTTTTCATCAGCTTCCTGGAAGAGGGCTTCAGAGCTCCAAAGACCAAGGCTTGAACTTCAGACAAAGAAGGAAAATGCAGGACATATATGAGCTCCGTTGCCCCTTTATGTAGTTCCTCTGAAATCTTACGCTTATTGAATAATTGAATGAATGGTTCACATTTGATATTTTGGCAACTGAAAGAGTTGCTTCATATTCAGGAGTAGCTACATCGACCCTGCTTATGCAAATGTGTACACACCATGCACACATGCACACACTCTTGGCTCTCTCTTCAACGTGTGCTGTCCGTGCCAGAGTCTATCACCAGGTCCCTTCCACGCACCTCTCAAGCAGACCACACATTGGCCCCTGCATCTGAGGGCCCTTATGTGGTCTCTTTGCTCAGCTAGACATACGGTTACTGTGCTTTAAAAGATCGACTGTTCTTAAATGCAGCTGGGTTTAGGAAAGACATTTGTCAGGGGAAGTGGGGGAGAACCAAGATAGTCTGTACATGAACGATGAAGGATAAACCCCAAGTCTGTGGAGATATGCAGGCTTGTAAAATGCTCTGGGACATCCCAGCTCGGCATCCTTATGTCTCTGAAATCTAACAAGACATTCGTTCATTCATTCTTTCCTTCATCAAAAACTTAGATGCTCATGCTGTGCTAATGCCCTAAGAAATGAAGGTGGCATTTGGGACATGAGTGATCTTCCAGGGCCTACAAATCCAGAGGAGAAGGTGGACCTTGCTGCATAGGCAATGGGGAGCTACAGAAGGTGGTTGGGTAGGAGAGTGGCATGGTCTGAGCCCCACTCCTGAAGATCCATCTCCCTGCCCACTGGCAGATAGAACAGGAGCAGGGGTGGGCAGTAGGGAGATTGTGTGGACACTGTGACTGTGGGCCAGGTGAGATGAGGATGAGGGCTTGGCTTAGGGAGGATGGTGGGAGTGGTAGACAGAGGGGAGGGACCAATGTAAGATGTGTCCAGGTATATGGAACTGAGCTGTTGGGGGAGGGGAATCCAAAAACCTGAACCTTTGGGAGACTATGATTGGGAGGATTTCTGGAAGGGCCATTTCTGGGTAAGTAATAACTATAATAGTAATAATAGGTATTACCAAAGCCTTACTCTGTTGCCAGGCACTGTGCTAAGTGCTTTATGCACCTGTTTCATTAAATACAAAAAACCCTGAGATAATTGCCATTATCGTCTCCATTTTATACATGGGGAAACGGAGGCACAGTTAACTTGACATACAGCACATAGCCAGTAACTGGTATAGCTAGGCTTCAGCTCCAGGGAGCGGTGGGCAGACCTTCCCAGCATAACCCCTGCCCCACACTGCCTCTCCATCACAGGCCTGCAGGAGGCCAGCTTTATTTCTGGAGAGCACATGCTCTTCCAAACTGGAGAGCCGAGAAGTGAGGGCAGGGCGATTTAGGGTTCACATTAAAACTGACGTGAGTGCAGAAGCAGCACCTCGGGTAGGAAGCCAGCAGGCTGCCTGGGTTCCCAGTTCTGTGTAGTGAGGATATCATCCCAGAAGACTAATGAGAGGGCAGGGGAGGGAGAAAAGGAAGGGAAAGAAGGAAGAAAAATTGCTGCCCATTATACCTGTCCTTTGGCAAAGCCGGGTAATTAGCAAACCCTCAGCAGTAAAATATTTCGTTTTGGTGTAATTGCAAAGTAATTATGTGGTACGGGTTGTGTATTAATCGTGTTGATTAATAACACTCGGGTAGTAATTAAACATCTGCTTCATAATCGCGTGCAGGCTGAAGCTTAACATACACGCACACACACACGCATACCTATGTCCCACGTAAAGCACCTTGGTCGCTCGGGTACTCGTTCGTGTGCGTGCGTGCGTGCGTGCGTGCGTGCGTGTGTGTGTGTGTGTGAGTGACAGGTCCTGGCTGAATTAAGAGACCACCCCTTTCCCACCATACATTGAGGGCTTTGTGTCCTGACCCTCCCCTGTGGGGCACTTACCTGGCCCTGGGGCTGTGCCATCCTGAAGCCCCTCTCAGAACCGAACCCCTGGTGTGTGCCTCCATCCCAGCTGAGCTGCCTTGCCCAGGTTTGGCACAGGGGCTCAAGGGCCCCCTACATTACAATATGCTAGAGTGTCTTAGGACTCATTGTGCTATTAGTGTTAGACTGTTTGGTTTCGAGATTCCTTTCTTGGATAGGCTACTTTTCCCTAGCAGCTGGGAGAGAAAGTTATTGTGGGAGCTACCTGCACTGAAGCCCAGGTAACACCCCAGCACATCCATTAGGCCTAGAATTGAGGATCTGATCCCAGAGGCTGCAGGGACCAGCGCAGGACGCTGACCCGGGAGCCAGAAGCCCTGGTTTTAGCTTGGATTGTACCCTAACTGCTGCGTGCTCTTGGGCAAGTCATTCTCCTTTTTCCCTTGAGTTCCAGGTCTATCAAACAAAACTAAGCCCAGAGGCCTCCAAGGGCCTTTCCAGATCTACTGTACTAGGATTCTAATTTGGTTTGTACTAATTAGGAATCGGAGACAATTTAAATTCAATATATCCGATCCTTAGTGAGTAAACAAGCAGAAATAATTCCTTCCTTTATGACTTCTCAAAGACTCACTCATGAGCAATGATAACTCAAGCTAAAATCAATAGCTTTTATTTCAGACAGAGAAATTACAGAACCCTTGAGCTGCTAGGCATTGCAATTCATTCTTGTATTTTAAATTTTTATGTTTATGTTTATGGACTGTCATTAGGTAATATGGATCCATACTGAAGGCTGATTTTTTTCATTAACTTAACTCATTTTACTTATTAGTTCACATTTATAGCTTGGGTTTAATAAGCGCACAGTGCAAAAGTCATAAAACAGCCCTTTCTTTAGCAATATTTTAAAATCAAGACTCTTCTCTGAGTCATCCCAGGTTTATTTGCTCATAACTTGCTTCTCCTGTGATTTGAGGCCCAGCATTGCCAATTCTAGCCAGTCATTTGACCTTGAGCTTTGGTGTCCTTATTTGTAAGAGGGAAATGCACCACTAATTAATAAAAGCAATAAGTGCTTAAATTTTAGAAAGCAAGCATCCAACAATCACTTAATGTGTTCCAAGTGCTTCTCATTTGTTATCTGGTTGAATCCTACATCCCTATGGAGTGGCTTTATTTTTTCCACTTTATAGGGGCAGCCCAGAGAGGTTCAATGTGTCTGAGGCCACACAGTTGCTAACAGTGGCAGAGCTGGGATGCAGACCCAACGTGTCTAAGTGTAGTCGTCATCGTCCCCCGCAGCCTGCCAGTTTTGGGTCCCACCACCACCACCAGGCCCTGCCCTTCTTCCTTTCATCCTCTCATCATCTGTTTCCACTTGCCTGGGCCCCCGCCTGCTTTTCACCTACCTGGAGCACACCTCTGCTCTATGACCTTCAGTGGCTCCCCATTGCCTGCAGATACAGTTCATCATCCTTAGCCTAGCATTCAAGGACTGTAACCATCCAGCCCCCGCACTAGTAGGCAGCCTTGGCTCGTAGTCCTGAATACTTATCCCACACCTGGGTGCCTCCATGCCTTCTGCTTGTCCTGGTCCCTTTGCCCACAGTGCCCTCCTCTCCTCTCCATATATTCAAATCTGCTCCCTCCTCCAGGAAGCCTTCCCGGGGGCTCAAGAAGGAAGGGGCCCCTCCCCCCTCTAAACTCAGAGCCATGTGATGAGCCCTCCTTTGCCACCTCGAACCAAGAGAAGGCCATTGCCTTCTCTTCCCTATACCAATGAGCTCCTTTGAAGGTGTGGTCTGTGCCTCACTCATCCCTGGCACCTGCAGAGTCCCAGGTACACAGCAGATGTTCGATTAACACTCACCAGATGAGTGAGTGCGCGTGTTG
>NW_011888812.1:8626387-8627161 GCF_000151845.1 Pteropus vampyrus
CCTCTAAACTCAGAGCCATGTGATGAGCCCTCCTTTGCCACCTCGAACCAAGAGAAGGCCATTGCCTTCTCTTCCCTATACCAATGAGCTCCTTTGAAGGTGTGGTCTGTGCCTCACTCATCCCTGGCACCTGCAGAGTCCCAGGTACACAGCAGATGTTCGATTAACACTCACCAGATGAGTGAGTGCGCGTGTTGCCTGTGGCCTCCAGGAAACAACTCCTGTGTCTTTGTGGCGTTCAGGGCCAGCCCAGTGAAAACTGAGGGAAACACTTCGTCCGAGTTCTATCAACTCTCAACGGCTCTGCTTCCTTCCCTTCCACAAGCTTCCTTCTGTCGTCCTGGAATTGTCACATTCCTTCTAGGTCAGTGACTCAAATGTAAAACTATTTGCCTCTCTCCTCCATCAAAACTTACCTGTCCTGGCCCCCATTTACTCAGCTCACTGCTGCATGAATGGCTTCTGATTTCTGGCAAATGACATCCAGCTATGATGTTAATAGCAAATCATGATAAAGAAAACTAGACACTGAGGGGCTGGATACTACTCCATAACTGAGCTTAAGGATCCTCATTTTTCCAGGTGGGGAAACAGAGGCCCAGGGGAGGGGAGAGGGGAACTTATTTACATAAAGGCCTTGGCTGGATTTTCCGTTAAGTCTCCTCAGGAACACTCTACGACTTCCTGCGTTATCTTGGCCTCTGAGATTAGAACCACAGCTCTATCATGGGTACAGCACATTACAGTTTGCATGTACTTCCCCTTAGAATGTCA
>NW_011888812.1:8628186-8653859 GCF_000151845.1 Pteropus vampyrus
CACTGACCGTGGGACTTTTACATCTCATTTCCCACTCTACCCTGAAAGGCGGCCTTGGCTTGGGGCCCCCCTACTTGGATATCTGGGCCTTTGCTCGCCCTGCTCCTCCACCCCCACCCCCCTACAGCACCCTGCTCTCTCACACACGCATCTTCCCTTCTCCTCTAGGAGGCCTGAATATACCTGCTGGGGTCATCAGTGCTGTTCTCAGAGGACATTAGAGGAGGAGGAGCCTTACCCTGGCACCTTTGCCTGTGTTTTATTAGAGCCCCGGGTTTTAGAACTGGCACGGAGAGATGGCAGGGACCGACGCGGCTCCCGGGTGCCCTTTCACAGACGGGGAGACCAAGGGCCCATGAAGGGGAGGCTGTGCCTGAGAGCTCGCAGCAAGTTAGTTCGGCTTGGGACTGGAACCCAGGACTCCTGCTCATGGATCCGCGGGGGTCCACTGCTGCTACCTCCAGCTGGGAGCGAAGACTCCCCTCTGCCATGGGTTTGTTAAGGGGTTGGGTGATCTGCTTCTCTCAGCAGCTTTAAGGGAGCAAGTGTGGACTGGGGTGGAAATAAAAGTTGGAGACAGGGGGTTTCCCAGATGAGCCTCTTCGTGGAGTGTGTGTGGGAAAGAGGCCCAGAGAGGCTGACACACACATGTCATCCGGATGGGCGGAAGCAGAGACCACAGGCAGCCGTGGTGAGCCCGTGAGAAAGGCACAGCTGCATAGCACGCCGCTAAAACAATCTCCATTGTCACCTCTTTCCTGCAGCCACTTATTTATTTCTATATCATACCCTTTTGGAAAAAGCAGAGAATGCCACCCTTCCCAGGGTGTTCGTCCCACCCCCACACCTCCCCAGTTCTCACGAGATGGCTGCCTTCTGGTGTGACATTAGCGTTCACCATCTTGCAGAGCGCTAATGACATTTGCATTTTGCTGGCTGGTGAAAGTGTCGACTGGGCTGTGAGGTCCTGTGGGGAGTTTGTGGCCCAGAGAGAAAAGCAGGTATGCTGGGCTGGGGTCCCACATTGGTCTATGAGAGCCAGAGAGGGCAGAGGAAGGTGGGATCAGAGGGAACAAATGACTCGTGAAATTGAGAGATTTTTGTCTAAAGATGTGCCAAGGACACAAAACAACTCCCAGTCCAGTGCTCCGCCTCCTCCACAGGCACTCAAATGTCGCCTCCCTAACATTTACTGAGCTCTTGCTTTGTGCCAAATGCTCTTCTGTGTGCTTCACAGACTTATGAAAACCATTTTAACTCCCTTCAGTCCTTGACTGACGAGGAGACTGATGGTCTGAGAGGACACTCGAGTTGACCGGTGTCCCGTTTCTCGAACGAGGTTGCACCAGCGTGGGGCCAAGGCCCACCTGCCTCCAAAGCCCACGCTTCTGACCACTGCGGGTGTTGCCTCCCACTCCTCATTGGGCTTGAACACAACCAGGAAACCATTCCCGGATCTGGCCTGTCTCAGCATCCACCTGGCAGGCATGCAGCAGACCCCAGTGGTGTGCCTCGGCTGCTCTAGGGGCTACAAGGCTGACAACTATAAAAGAGGATGAACCCCTGGAGAGAGCACACAGGCACAAGTCAGGGGAGACCCCAGAGTTAGGCCTAGGTCAGCAACTTGCCGTGTGACTCTGGACAAGTTACTGCCCCTCTCTGGGTCAGTCTCCACATCGATAAAATGAAGCCATTGGTCTGGCTGGCTGGATCGTTCCCGGAATGCATCAGCACATGAGGAAGGATCTTTCCTTCAGTGCACTTGAACTCTCCTGGTGTTTCCACCCACTCACTCAGCAATATAAAGTTATGTTTTATATCAAAGCAAACCACAAAACATTTGTCAAGCATCCCCACTCTGCAAAGGGCGCTGTGCTAGACACAGTGGGTGTGATGCTTATGTATTTTTATTCATGACCTACACACACAGGCATACTCATATCTTTGCATCTTAGAATTGTTTCTAGGCAAGTTTATCTGGGACCTAGGCTATGGCTCCCCAATCCTGATGTGGAACCCCAGGCTCCCGCTTTGGGTTCAACACTTTGCCTCATGGCATTGGGCCCAAAGAGCATTTTGGACAAAAACAAGAGACTTTGGGAAGTATGAGCTGATAAGCTTTCCCCGGACTAGGCAGTCACAGCTGATTCTGCTTATCTCTGACAGGTGGGCATCTCCTGGACAGCCCTGGGCTTGGAGTGGCAAGAGCTTCTGACACTGTCATCAAAGCAACTTGAACTCGCTGAATTTGGCATCTAGAAACGTGAGCACAATCCTTTTCCAGACACTGGTCACCCAGGTAAGGGAGTTCAGGCTTGTTCAGCACAAGGTTTTATGCTGCTTTTGTTGTTGTTATTGCTAATAGTAACCATCAGCTGGACACCTTATCATTCTTTATCACAGTGCAGTTCTATTTTCATTGGCAGGAGAGTCCAGTGGTTAAGGCTCTAAATAAAGTACAACAGACCTGGGTTCAAATCCTAGAACCAACAATTACGAGTTGTGTGGCCTGAGGCAGATTCCTCAACCTGTATTTCAGCTTCCTCATCAAGCAAGCAGCAGCACCCACCTTTGCGTTTGTGGTCAAGATAAAATAAAGTAATATATGAAAAGGGCTTAGAATAGGATGGACACATAGTAAGCTCGGAACCCAATAAACATTAGTTGTTACTAATAGCATGCCTGCATCCATGACAATCTGTAATTAGTTTATTCTCACATTGGTCGAGTTCACATTCATGCTAGAATGTAGACTCCATGAGGACAGGAGTTTGTTCTTAGTTGAATCTCAGATCCCAGCAGAGTAAACTGGCCATTAAATGTTGAATGAATGACTATGTAAAAATGCTTTACTTATATTATGCAGAATCCTCAGAATAATCCTTGAAGGTCCTTGCATTAGTCAGGATATGGGTTTGGTTGTGTGTGATAAAAATCCAAAATAACAGTTCTTTAAACAAAAGAGAGATTAATTTTACTCTAAAGAAAAATCTGAGCTAAGGGGATTCTTCTACACAAAAACATTAGGGAACCAAATTTTTTTCTGTCCTGTGGCTCCACCATCACTTATCCACAGCCCATGACAGTCTCTCCATTCCACTCAGCCAGAAGGGGAAATCAGAAAAGGAGAGAATGCCCCTTCCCTTAAGAGGGTGCACACACCACTTCCATGCATGTCCCATTGGCCAGAATATAGATATATGACACACCCGGCTGCAAGGGCGGCTGGAAGTTAGAGTCTTTATTGCCCAATTACAATTCTACTTCTATCAAAGAAGAGGAAAATGGATTTGGGGGACCCTCCACCTTGCCGGAGAAGATGATTCATCCCCCCTTTTTTTTCATCCTCCCTCCCTCCTTCCTCACCCTGGCAACCAGTGATCTTTTTACTGCTTTTATAGTTTTGCCTTTTCCAAAATGTCTTATAACTAAAATTGCACAGTATGTGGCCTTTTCAGATTGCCTTCTTTCACTTAACAATATGAATTTAAAGTTCCTCCATGTCTGTTCATGGCTCGATAGCTCATTCCTTTTTATCCAATAATATTCCATTGGATGCACCACCGTTCGTTTATCCATTCACCTATCAAAGGTTGCTTCCAATTTTGGATGATTGTGAATAAAGCTGCTATAAACTTTCACATGCAGGTTTTTGTGTGGACATAGTTTTAACCAGGTGAGTAAGCACCTAGGAACCTAATTGCTGAATTGTATGGTAAGAGTATGTTTAGCTTTTTAAGAAACCGCCGAGCTGTCTTCCAAAGTGGCTGTACCATTTTGCATTTCCACCAGCAACGAGTGAGAGTTCCTGTTGCTCCACAGCCTCATCGGCAATTGGTGCTGTCGGTTCTGTGGATTTTTGTCCTTCTGTTACTGTATAGTGGTATGACCCCCATCTTAAAGTTGTGGATTATGAAATTTAGAGAGGGCAGCTTGCCCAAGGTGGTACAGCAGGTAAGTGATCCAGAAACTTTCTGGGCCTGCTTGACACCTGAGCCCAGTATCTTCCTGCTATACACCACAGCTCTACTCACGGCAGGTCTCTCTGAGACTAACAGACCAGTGCCCTGAGGTGTGTATTCTTGCCCCAAGCCCAGGCCTGGCTGAATTCCAGGGCCTCATTCATTGTTTAGTGTCTGTACCCCTCCAGCGGGACCGAAGGTCAATGAGGCAGGACCCTGAGGCGGGGCAGAGTGAGCAGTTGAGCCAAGGTTAGAGGTGTCTTACTAGATCAGCCAACAGTAGGAGGAGCCAGACAGCTGAGAAGGCTGGGGCACAGGTGAGCCTGGCAGGCTTCTAGCCTGTGCCCAGTCCCTGGATTTGAAGGAAAGGCTAGAGCTACCACCCAGGTCAGCAAGAACCAATGATGTGCCAGAAGTGAAAGCTGTCTACAGCAGGGACCAGGGTGATGAGAGGCTGGGCAAAGGCTGAACTGAGGTCAATACTCAACTCAAATGTGATTAAGCAAGACCAGCAACTTATTAGCTTGTTTATTGGTGTCCAAGGCAGGACTGAATCCAAAGCTCAAATGATGCCCATGTCTGTGCCCTCTGCTTCCCTCCTGAGGGCTACAGTCCCCAGCAGGCCTGTTCCACGTGGCAGTGGTGCAGTGAACAGCAGCTCCAGACTGACATCCTGCTCATTTCAAATTCAATGAAAGGAGAGCTTCTTTTTCTCAGGAGTTTCAACAAAAGCCCCAGAGTTGAAGGTTATTGGCCGGTCGTGGGTCACGTGACCATCTCTGACCAATCACTGAAAGCAGGAGAGAATGTGCCGATTGGCCAGTCTAGCTCAGTGTTGGGTGGTGGGTGGTGAGGGTGTATGTATTGTGAGTGGGGGGTGGGGAGGAGTGGGCCTGAAAGTGTGTGAGGGCTGGTACCCCAAAAGGAAAACCAAGCTGCTATTTTCAGAAAAAGGAAGGAATGCTGGGCAAAACAACAGATGCTCCCTGTTAGTGGCAGGGCAGGGGGTGGGAAGCATGGAGCAAGCAGGAGAGCTGATTGGTCTCAAATGGGTCCTTCCTGTGGCTTACAGCATTAGGGGTGGCCTCTGACAAGTATGCTTCAGTTTCATCGAATCTGATATCTGAAAGCCTGATTTATGCACACACACAGACTCACACACACACACACACACACACACACACACACACACACACGCATACTCACACACGCGCACACAAAAGCAGGCACGATATGTCTGCAGGTGATACTTCATTGTTCGAAAGGATTGCCCCCAAAGGTCCCTCCTGTACTGAGTCTCCGTGCTCCCCAGCAGCCACCCCACTATCTCAGCCACCCCATACCTGGCTGCCTTGGGTTCCCCTCCAGTTCCTCAAAGGACCTTTTCCTAGTTCCCTTCACCTCCATCCTCATCCCCTTATCCCTGGGGAAAGTTTCTTGAGCCACGTTAGCATTTATTTGCCCTAAATGGCCGCTCAGAAGACTGATCCTATGACCCTTCCTGGAAAATGATCCCTCAGCCACCACCTTTCTGAGGCCTCTCGGACAGAAGGGGAAAGAGAGGAGCCAGTCACTGACCGAGCAGGAGCCCCATCTCCGAGTGGCCCCGGGGCCTGGGCGGGATATAGGCAAGCAGGTCAGCCTTGCCCCCTCCCCCCAGCTGACAGCCACCATGGCAGCTCTCTTATGCATTTAGGGTGCAGCGTATGATTTTATTCGAAAAAAGATTACTCTGCAGAAAAAAAAAAAGATGGAAAACCACAGTGTATGCTGCTGCCTCCCAGGCAACTATGGCCAAATGCTTTTTAAGATCTGTTTTTTGCTTGATTTTGGTCAACCACAAACCTCCTGGCTCCTCCAGTCTCAGTCTCAGCCCCTCTCTCTCTCTCTCTCTCTCTTTCTCTCTCTCAATCTCTCAATCTCTCTCTTTCTCTCTCTCTCTCACACACGCACGCCTGTGGATTCTGCAGCTCTGACTCACCGTGCAGACAGCTCAGCCGTTCAGCATCGCCCTGCCTTATATGGTGTGTTCAGTGCTCCTGAGGCAATGAGTATTAATTCATTTCTTCAGCCAGTGGCTATTGGGTTCTTACCATGGGCCAGACACTGTTTCATTTACTAGGGATTGAGAGGAAGCAAAGCTGAAAGGCCCCCCTCCTCAGGGGTCCCTGCCTTCTCCTCTGGGAGATCCGCCGGGGGCAGGACCCTTCCTCTGTGTGTCTTGTCCCCAGCCTCTTGTCCAGTGTGTTGTTCAGTGCCAAACTATAGTCGGACTTGGTAGATGTTTGTTGGTTACTTTTCACATTATTTTTTAAAGCCCCTACTTATGATCGATCTGCAGAGAGGACCACTGGACCACTATGGTCCCTTCTGAACCACCAGGATGACTTGGTCCTCACTGTCTAGGACAGAGTTTAAGATGCAGCTTGTCACGGGTCCTAGAAAGGGAGGAAAGGCCATGGTTAGAGGTCTATGTGCAAATCTGGTCAGGGAGTGTGTGCAAGTAAGCAAAAAGAATTAGCTGACCTTGACTCCAGTCATTCTCCATTCATTCAGATCAGCTCTGAGAGGCCCCCAAGGGGCTTCTGGCCTGTTATATGGGCGACGGACATGAAAGTAAACCCTTGTCATCCAAGGTAGAGAATGGGAAGATTTGGAGCAGAAATATAAAAGAAGGCTTGGGGGGGTGGTTGAAAGACCATTGGGTGATGATAGTGGTGGGAGATCAGGGAATATAGTATTTGAGCTGGGCTTTGAAACTGGGTGGAATATGGGATAAGCGAGGATGCTGGGAAGGACATCGCAGGAGGAAGAAACAGTGAGGCCAAGGCCTGGAGCTGGGACCCTGGGGCTTGGAAGACTGTGCCTGCCAGGAAGTAAAATAAATGCAGTCTGCTTCTTCCCTGCAGGCCTCCAGGCTTGGCTGCACAGGCCTGTGGCAATCTTCAAGACTGCTTTAAACCATGGTGTAGGTAGGTTTGGAAGTGATAGCGCTTCCATTTCCCTTTTTTTTCCTCCATTCCCGGGAAAAAGAATTTCAGAGGGGCCCTTTGGAAGAGAAGGTGCTACACAGGGACTGAGAGTAATTAATCCTCCCATCTCCAAGATTCTTTACAGCAGTGGTCCCCAACCTTTTTGGCACCAGGGACCGGTGCTCCTATGAGAATCTAATGCCTGATGATCTGAAGTGGAGCTGAGGCAGTGATGCTAGCGCTGGGGAGCGGCTGCAAATACAGATGAAGCTTCGCTCGCTCACCGGGCACTCGCCTCCTGCTGTGAGGCCTGGTTCCTAACAGGTCATGGACTAGTACCAGTCCGCAGCTGGCAGACTGGGGACTCCTGCTTTACAGAACTTTTACTAAGTGAGTTGACTTACAGTTTTGCAAGCAGCAGGCCTCTAGGCAGACCCTCAGCTGAAAGTCAGAAGACTTGAATTCTTGTCCCAGCCCTGCTACCGATGTCCTTAGCCTCCCTGTCCTGTAGTTTGTCATTTGTAAAATGAGGCGGTGAGGCCCCTTCTGGCTTTAAGCTTTTTATTCCAAGTCAGACCTGGGTTCAGATCCCACCTCAGCTAGCCCTGTGACCTTGGCCCTCTGAGCCTCAGTTTTGTTCTCTGTAAATTGGAGATAATACTACCTATCTCACAAGACTGATGTAAAGATCAAATGAGATAACTAAATGTTTAACAATGTACTTGCCAAGAGGATCAGTACTTAATGATAGCGCTGATGCTATTGGTATTATTATATTTATATTTTTAACTTTATAACTCTGGGAGGAATCCTCAATAGAGTCTTTGGTATACAGGTCACTGTAGGGCAGCCTAAGTCTGTGTCCCAAAAAATGATAGGGCTGAAAGTCACACCCCTCCCATCTCCAAATAGGGGTAGAGCTGCTTTCTTCATAATCACGTGTATTCATTCATTCATTCATCAGATATTTATTGAGCATTTGCTGTGTGCCTGGGCCTCTGAGAGGCATATGGGATCCTGTTGAATGGAACACCCAAGCTGCCTACTCCCAGTGGCTCAGGCTGGCTTTGGGGCAGCCTCTGCCCTCCAGCTGGCCCACTGACACCACTGGCCAAAGGACCTCATACCAAGCATGGACGAGCTCAGGTCTGTAGGCTAGAGTCCTGGGCAGAAATCCCATCCCGGCCTCCCATGGCTCCTGGAGCTTCGCACAACCCTTCCATTTCTATCTTGGGGCTAAGGCTCCAATGAAATGCCAGAGAATCCACCACAATCGACTGATCTGGCCTTGTACCTGGACGGACTGAAGAGATAGATTGGACTGCCAGGTCCTGCTTCAGCATTATGCAAGCTGAAGTCTTTTGGAGAGGAAGAATGGCTTGCCACTGGGCACGGATTACAGGGCTATGTTTCATTCTCACCCTCTTTAATGCCTGTTTGGATCCCCGATTGCAGGGAGTTTTGAATATTGCTGGATGATGAAAAGCCTGCAAATTGGAAGGTGCCGAGGGGTCCAATGTGCCTTACGCCCACCTAATTCTTTCCTGGCAGCTGTGAGCCTCTCATCCTCTAGGCAGCAGCATCCAGCACAGAGCTGGTCACACAAGGGCTTCAGTCAGTGCTTGGTGAATGGACGGACAGATGGCCGGATTGTGGTGGATTCACTGTAACAGAGACCTTCCTAGCCTTGGTCCAAGTTTCCAAGGCAGTTGGAGACACCAGGCTCTGAGTCTGTTTTCCGGTGAAAATTTGATTTTGGCTCCTGAGCAAGATCCATAGTTTCCAAGTTGTGGAATGGACCCAAAACAAATGGCTTTCGAGCTTGTCAGTTTCTCATTTCAGTTGCAGGAGGCAGCGTGGCATGTGCCCTGATCTAAGGATGAGAGAGCTGGCTGTCCATCATGAGAGTTCAGACCCTGGCTCCCGGTCCAGGCGACCTTGGGCATGTTACTTAGTCTCTCTCAAATTCTGTTTTCTCATCTAGAAGAGGATAGCTCTAATAGCACCCAACTCAGGGCTGTGATGAGCTTTAGATAAATAATGGATGTGGAAACAAGAGGCAGAGCTCTGGACACGTGGTAAATGTTCAAGAAAGGATGATGATGGTATATTTAATGATCCCTTAAGCTTTTTGTTGCATAAACTTCTCTCTTCCAGACAGATATTTGCAGACTGTTTTGCATTTTTAAGACAAAAATTATTTTTTAAAGTTGTTATTACAGACGTAAAATATGCTCCTTAAAAATTCAAATGATCCAGAAGGGTTTAAATTAAAAAGCAAATGCTCCCTCTCCCACCGGGCAGGTCCTTCCCAGCCCTTCCTCAGCAACATTGTCTTTGAATGTGATGCTTTCCATGTCTGGAATTTTTCTCCTTTTTTTTTTCCTCCCTAAGCATAGGGGACAGGTATGCAGACTGGAGGGAACACTGTCCAAGTAGCATCCAGGCCAAAAGTCCTGAGGCTGGTGCCCCTGTGGTCCCCTTGGAGCCAGAGGTGGCCTTTGTCCTCAGGGCAGCCTCGAATTTCTGGCTTGGGTTTGCTCCAAGTCTTGAAGGTCTCGTGTGGTGTCTTGGAGTCCTGGAGGGTAGCCCAAGGTGTGCCACATTTGGGCCAGGCTTGGAGGGACAGGCTCGCAGACACTGTGTCGTGGAGCTCAGGGCTCACTCAGTCCAGCCCAAGCTTCCATGTTCCTGGCAGGACGGTCGTTCTTCCTGTCCACCTTCTGACAGTCTGCACTTCCACACCTGTGCCCTCTGCTGCCACACTCCTTCCCTCATCAAGAAGAGCCAGGGCCTAGCACACGCTCCAGTGCATCATTGGTGCCAATGGACTTGCAGCCGGTTTGAGTTTTACCAACACTAATGTGCAAGATATGTCATCTGCCTTTATTTTTCTACATCTGCCCTCATCCGTCACTGAGCCCCGTCTACCCATTTGAAGGACATTCGATCCCAGTCATGTTGGGGAAGGAGGAGTTTTGTCCCCTAAGATCATGTAGGAGGCTTGCTGGCCTTTATGTGACCCAGAACATTTGGGGTAGGCTGCTGGACTTCAGTCCATTTGGGACCCCACAGGTAGGATCCTTTGCCAAGCCTTAGGATCCACTGAGGGCAAGTGGGCAACGGCCATTTCCATGCCAGCCTGGGCACAGTGTGGTCTTTGGTTGTACTGGTAAGCCAGGAATTTGAGTGTTTAGACTCCTAGCCTCTCTCAGGCACCTCGGGGTGGCCCCATTGAAGTCCTGTCACCTCTTGGAAGGGCCATTCCAGGATCAAGACATCTGAGCCTATAGCTCTTGGATCCCAAATGTTCATTTGTTTATTGAGCACCAACTATGAACCAGATTCTTTCAGAGACTGGAGGTGAAAAATCATACAAGAAGGATCTCAAAGAGTTGAGTTTAACTAGAGCTCTCAAATGTGGTCCTCAGAACAGCAGCATCAGCAAAGCCTGGGAACTTGTTGGAAATGTAGATTTTTCAGACTCCTGCCCTAGACCTAATGAATTAGAGACTTGGGGGTGAGGTCCAGCATTCTGGGCTTTGACAAGCCCTCCAAGGGATTCTGACGTAACCTCAAGTTTGAAAATCACTGAGAGCAACCAGCAGGCCACAGGAGGTCTAATACACTATGATGTGACAGCACATAGAAGGGGTACCAAGCCCATGCTGGGGAAGGGAGAGGTGCTAAGGAAGACTTGGATTATGAATGATTTAGAGGTGGACAAAGAAATCTGTGTGCATCTATGGCCATGCCATCCTGAACAAGCCCGATCCTGACTGATCTCAGAAGCTAAGCAGAATCAGGCCTGGTTAGTATTTGGATGGGAGACCACCTAGGAAGACCAGGTGCTACAGGCGTAAAAAATAAAAAAATAAGGGATTGTAAGCTGACAAGATCCTTGCAATCTGTGAAGTCAACCAAGGGTTGCCTCGCCTAAAAAACTAAAATGAAAGAAAGAAAGAAATCTGTGTGTGACTTTGGGGAGGGGAGTGGATTCCTGGCAGAGGGATCAGCACATGCAAAGTCCCTGGGGCACGTCAGAGCAGAAGTATTCCAGGACCTACACCGTGCTGCTGGGGTGGAGTGAGAAGAGGGCATGGGGAAGGGAGGGGATAATCAATAGATCTCTTGTGGTCAGGGTTTGGGTTGTTCTGCAGGAGTGCTGGGGAGCCATGAAAAGGGTTTGTGCAGAAGAGGTGGGAAGACCTGTACCCTGGAAAGATGGTTGGGAGGATGGATGGTTGAGGTGAAGCGCCCTGGACCACAGCAGGTGGCAAGCTGTCTTCTGGAAGGCTGGGCTGAGCCTGCGGTAGATGGAGAGGAGGAGGCAGGGCGAGGCTGGGATACCCTGGGTCCTGGAGAAGCCCTGCCCTGTTGCTAGAACATTCCTTAGGGGAGCTGAGCCAACTGAGTTCTGGAGCCCAGGGAGCCATCTCTGTCCCTCTCTGTCTTAGTACCTCGAAAGCATTCTGTAACTGTCCTGTGCTGTAACTAGTGTCTACATTCATGCCTTCTACCCTGTTTCCACTTACTATCTCTGGTGTGGAAGGGACTTAAATATTGTCTGCATATTGGGTTTTTGACTTGGAGTGGAGGTGCCAAGAAATGCAAGGGCAAACCTGGAACCCTGTGAGGATAGAGATAGGTGGAGGCTGAGAGGGGGCGAGGAGGGGCCCAGGTGGATGACAGTGTGGGTCAGAAGGGCCCTTGGCCTCCCCACCTCGGTGCTGGCTTGGGAGCCACGTGGAGAGGAGGTGGCTGGGAAAGTCCCCAGCCCAGCCCGGCCCCCTCCTCAGAGGTCCCAGCCTCCTTCAGAGGCCCCAGCCTCCCTCACTGCCTTCCCAGGGCCAGGCAGGCACACGAAAGCTTCTGGGGACTCCTATGAGCTCATCCTGTGGTGAGCCCAGGGCTTAGAGGAGGGAACTTCAAAACCACAGCCAAGATCCTGAGTCCTGGGGAGTCCTGGGGAGGCCAGCTCTGGGGAGAGAGAGGGCGGAGACACCCCTCCCCCGCCCCCCATCCGCCAGGGTGGAAGGTGGGGCAGGTATGAAACAGGCTCCTGGCCGCAGGGCCGCATTTGACTGGCTGCATAGCGACTTTGGGTTGGCAGCTCCTGCTCCCTCTGCACCCACTCCTGGGGCTAGTTTAGGCTAAAGTGCAGTTACTTGGAGCCCTGTTATGCTTGCCCTGGCCTGGCCCTTGTGCATTCAGTGTCACATTAGCCCCCAGCAACAATCAGTGCTGATTTGTGGTGAGCCATTCAGAGCTGCTGTGGTTCCAGCCCTAGGAGGTGCCAATTAGGCCCTGCCCACTAGGTCCCCTCCCTCAGGAGAGCTCAGGCCTTTCTGCTTTACTCTGAGTATAGTTTTAACTCTTGAGGGAAATGACCAGCAAGGATTTGTGGCCTCACAGACTAACTGGACTGGGAGGAGTTTCAAGGTCATCTGTTTTGACTCCTTGAGAGGTGGTCACTGAGCCTCTGCTTACATACCTTTAGGACTGAAGGGCTTACTACCAACTAAGAAAGCAGTGTTCGGATTGCTCTGAAAGTTATTCTCCTGCTTTGCACAGACTTCGGGTTCAAATTCTACCCCTGCCACCTACTGTGTGGCCTCAGGCAGGTAACTTACCTTCTAGAGCTCTGGTCTCCTTTTGTCTAAATGGGTCTGATAAATACCCACCTCTCATTTATGGAGAGGTTTAAATCAGATTTCTTTACAACCAAGAGCAAGTGCATAGACCTGGAGCCTATACAGGTGTTCCCTGCTGATCTCCAGGTCTCACAGCCAGTCACATCACCAGGATAGATGTGGGTCCTTCCCTGGCACCTGGTATTTGCTCAGTACAAGATTGGTTTCATCGCCTCCTCCTTCAAGCAGACCCAGCAGTACCTTAGTGACAGGCCAGATCAAGTCCTTGGTTCTTAATCCTCACTCAGAGACCCCAAACCACAGGATGCCCTCAGCTGCCACCCAGCCCTAGTCTCCAAAGGCTTCTGGGGGACCAAGTCTCCTATAGGCCCCCTCCCTCATGCTGTGCCCTTAAAGAGGTCTGCTGGTGGGTCTGCTCCCCTTCCTAGAATCTTACAGGGCAAGAAATAGCAAGTGCCAGCGTGAAACCACAGGCAGAGAAGGCAACGAGCTCAGGCCATAGAGACTGGCGATGACTTCAGGTCAGCCTGCCACTGCCACCACAGGGTGCGGCTGTCACCCTCAGCTATGCCGTTGGCCCCTCTGGACTCCTGCTTTGTTGGCGGTGGTGCTGTTTTGGTGATGTTTTTTAACGGCTTTGAGGAGGTAGAATTTACACATCATAAAATTCACTCATTTTAAGGGTTTGCTTCAATGATTTGTAGTAAATTTACAGTTGTGCAACCATCTCTAAATCTAATTTTAGAATATTTCCATCACCCCCAAAAGAAATCTGGTACCTATTTGCTGTCAGTTCCCATTCCCACCCCCAGCCCCAGGCAACCACCAATCTACTTCCTCTCTATAGATTTTGCCTTTTCTGGACATTTCATATAAATGGATCAGACACCATGTGTGGGCTCTTGTTTTTTATAGCCTGGTGGAGGTGGGTGGAGACTGCATCCACTCAGCGATATGCCCATCTTCCCACAGCCAGCCAAAGCCAAGTCGTAAATGTGGTTTTTTACAGTTAGAAAAACTCACAAAGACACTGAGTGCAATCTTTACTTCAGTGCAAGAAAGGAATCCTCTGTACTCAATCCCACACTAGGACCTTCTGACATCTGTTTTAATATACTCAGTGTCAGGCAGGCCATAGCCCCCAAGAGACTAAAGGAAATTTGCATGTTCTGATCATATGCTAAGTGCTAGGCTTGCTAATGTCATGTGATCTTTGGTTCTATCCTCTGAGATGGAATCATTTTACAGCTGAGGAAATTGCCGCTCGGAGGGTTGAAGGTACTCACTCAAAGTCACACAGGTTGGAAGTGGGGAGAGCCAGGGTTTGAATTTTGGGTTTCTCTGATTTCAAATCCATCTGTTAACACCTGTTACAGGTTCCCAGTGGTAGATACTGAAACACAAGATGGGGATACCCATCTTTGTATTAGGGTGAACCCGGTCTTCCTATAACTTTCACCCATTGTTTCTAGTTTGACCAACAAGACCCACATAGACCACCAGCTTGGACAGGGGGAGATCTGGGTGCGGGGGTGGGAATCAAGGAAGACTTCTTGGAAGAGGTGATGTCTGAGTTGGGACTTGAAAGATTACCAGGAATTAACAGGCAGAGCTAGTAGGAAAGAGTTTCCAGAGACTTTTAATATTTTACAGCTCCTTGAGTCTGGAAGAAACCATTGAGAATTACCTACTCTTGTTCATTCTCCCCCAAACATCACCAGTAAGTGGTGGTCCAGCAGCAGTGCTTGAATACCTCCAGGGACAAGGGGCTTACCACCTTTCCTGGGAACCTGTTTCATTGTGGAACAGCTCTGACTTTAGGCTGGGCTGAAGATGGCCTCCCTGTGGCCACAACTGACTTGTAACCACAGAGGGGATGGCCAGTCCCTCTTCTCACCACTGTCCTTTGGGACGCTGAGTGCAGCAGGTGGGGTCTCGGAGGCAGCCTGAAAGTCTTGGCCGAAATGGGCCCAGTTCTGCCATCCATTCTCTTCAGTACATGCTGTAGACCGTACATGCTGCTCAGGCCTGGCCACTTGCCTCTGGGACACCCAGCCCATGTCCTTGGACTTGGAAGCAGGTTCAGATAGTGGCTAAGAGTATGAATTTGGGAGCCAATGCCTAGTTAACATCCCAGCTCTGCCACTCACAGATGTGACCTTGGACTAGTCCCTTAAGCTCATCGTGTCACACTGTTCCTATATTAAATGAGATTAAGAATAGTGCTACCCTGTCTTTGCCTGCTTGGGCTGCCATAACAAAATATTACAGGCTGGGAGCTGAAACAACAGTTATTTTCTTATAGTTCCGGAGTCAAGAGGTCCAAGATCAAGGTGCCAGAAAATTTGATTTCAAGTGATGCTTTTCTTCCTGGCTTGCAGACTCCCACCTTCTCACCGTGTCCTCACATGGCCTTTTCTTTGTGTGCCACTGAGAGAGAGAGAGACCTCTTGTGTCTTTTCTTCTTCTTATAGAGACACCAATTTTATTGAATGAGGGCCCCACCCTTATGACCTCATTTAACCTTAATTACCTCTTTAAAGGCCCTATCTCCAAATACAGTCACGCTGGGGGGCAGGGCGTCAGCATATGAATTTTGGAGGACACAATTCAGTCCTTATCATGAAACAACCTCATAGGATGTCTATGAGATTCATCGGGTAAATGCGTATAAAGCAGTAATAGCGGTAGCCGGTGTGTTGTAACTGCTATATTAGTGTGCACTATTATGGCAGCAGTTAGTGTTGAATGGGGGGTGAGAGAATCCCTTTTCCATCCCTGCTGCAAGTCTAGACCCTGCGAAAGCCTAATGAGCACACACACTTCATAATAGCAGGTGTTTATATTCAGCCATAAAAAAGAAGGAAATTCTACCATCGATGACAGTATGAGTGAAACTTGAGGGCATTATGCGAAGTGAAATAAGCCAGACAGAGAAAGACAAATTCTGTATGATCTCACTTCCTTATGCAATCTAGAAGAGCCAGAGTCGTGGAAATAGAGAGTAGGTTGGTGGTGGCCTGGGGATGGGGCGGGGTGGGGAAATGGGGAGATGTTGATCGAAGGGTACAAGCTTGCAGTTAGAAGAGGGGTAAGTTCTGTGGCTCTAATGTACAGCGTGGTGATTCCAGTTAACAAAACTATATTGTGTACTTGAAGGTTGCTGAGAGTAGATCTTAAATGTTCTCATACAAAAAAAAAGGTTTAAAAAATAAATAATAACAGCAGATATTTATGATCATGCTTACTATAGGCCAGGCTCCATCTTAAGTTGCTTTATATTACTTAAGCCTCACACTAGCCTTATGAGATAGATGTTCTTAGTATCCTGATTGTGCAGCTGAGGCAACTGAGGCACAGAGAGGTGAAGTGACTTGCCCGAGGTCACACAGCCATCAAGGGCCTAGCGAGTTATAGCATACAGTTATTTATTCAAGTGATATTCATTAAGGGCCATCTCCCGTGCTGGGCACACAGACCCTGACCTCCAGTTCACAGTCTAGGGGAGACGATAGACCCATGGTCAGGTAGTTGCAGTCCCGTGTGCTGAGTGCTGTAACAGGGCGAACCCAGGGAGCTGTCCTGGAGCTCAGGACACCTGTGCTGTGACACGCAGCAAGGCCACTGGAGATACCAGGGAGGGCTTCCTGGAAGAAGAAACATTTAAGCTGAGGTCGAGAAGAAGGTGAGAAAACAGCTTGAATGAGGCTCTAGGAGTGAGAGAGTGTGTGGCTGGGGTTCTCTGAGGATTTGCTGGCCAATAATTTGCGTTCTAAGATATCCTAGTGGTCCCGTAACAGCACAGGGCTTCTGTGGTGGCTCAGGCCTCTGGCATCACAGGGGTTCTCTGTCGCTTAGAAATCCTAGGGCAGCCTAGCGCCCATGGCAACTAGGGATTCCATGTCGGTTCAGGGAATTTTATGGTGGCCCAGAATTTTTTCTGATACCCAAGGGACCTGTGTGGTCTTGTGCACTCTGACAGCCCAGGGATCTGGTCACCCCCAGGTGTACTGCAGCAGCTTCTGAGGAGTCCAGGCTTTGGGGATCCTGGGGATTCTATGGAACCCCAGGGACTGCATGGCATCTCCAGAGACCCGTAGCCCTCTTCTTTATGTCTGTGGAAAGAAGAATATGCAGATTCATAGTAGACAAACCCCTTGACGGAAAAAGGAACCAGCGTCAGGGGAGACTGTACCTGGAGGTACATTTACAAGGCTTACGCAGGAGAGAAGTCCAAAGAGATGTGACTAGAAGCCCCCTCCCTCCAGGGTCTGGGGAGCCAAAGAGTCTGGATTCCTTAGGGTTTATTTCCTTCTGGAAAGCAGAAAATTAGCCACTTCAGGTTGGTCTGCGGGAGCGCTGTCCTGACTTGCAGGCCTGTGACTTAAAGAGGACCGAGGCTGCGCCTATTGCTTGGAAACGAGGCATCATTCCTCATAGCCCCCTAAGCAAGTGTATTGTGCAGGGCCAGGGGTGCTGCTGTCCACGAGGGGCTGGCATGCCTCACTCACGGACCTCAGCATCGGCCCCTCAGGGGCTCGTATAAGCTGGGCCTTCCCCAACTGGAACAGCTGTGTTCACGCCAGCACCACTGCTCCAGGCCAGACAAGCAACTTGTCTGGGCCTCAATAGTGCCATCCCTGTTCACACCTGCAGAATGGGGACAGCACTGCTGCCTGTTTCACAGAGGTGTCGAGGTGCTCAGTGCAGAAGGGGAGGGCCCTGTTCCCACTCTCCATGGGAGCTGTGCAGTCCTGGGTGAACTCTGTACCATGGAGCCTCAGTTTAACCATCTGTGAAAAGGGCATGGGCCTAGTACAGTGAGGACACACGATAGTTTCTAAACAAATGTTAGCTTTACCCCCAACTACCCCACCTTCAACCAGAGATGGCAGCCAGGTGCCCTGGGCTTAGGGAGAGGGTGTCCTCAAGAGGAGGGGCCCATCTGGTCCCGTAAATGTCAATAATCTTTGTGCCTTTGTCTCTGAGGGAAACCTCCCTTTCTTCCCTGGGAAGAACCAACATGATAGCTACCTTCATCGGGCACTATGCTAAGAGTTTTACACCCATGGTCTCATTTAGTCCTCCCTACAGCACTATGAGGTAATACTATGGTGATCTCATTTTACAGACAAGCAAACTGAGGCACAGAGATGGCAACTAAGTTGTCCCAGGGCACAGGACTAGAATGAAGCAAGGATTCATACCCAAGACTGTCTTGATTGCAAAGCTTGGACACTAATCACCTCTCTTCCCAAGTGTTTTTCTAAAAAAACCCAGCAGAGAAAAAGAAAAACGGTGAGACGGAAATGAGCCAGAAAACTAGTTGGATGCTTAGCACCTGTGGGAGGGGGGAGGGTCCATGGTTCGTCCTTCCGGTCTATGTCTGGCCTGGCTTTTGGCACTTCCCAGTTGGCGGCTGGGTGGTGGGTGGAGGAGGGCGTATGAGAAGGAGAGGGTAGGCAGGGGCCAGCCCCTTGGATCATTTGAGGACCCCAACCCTCAATAGCATGGAACCTGCTGAGACTGGATTCTTCCCTTCTAGCAACCCCTCTTTTAGAGAAACTGGGCAAGAGGAGGGATGGAGAGTGTTGGAGCCTCTGGTCTGAACAAGAACTAGTTCTGCCCGTACTTCAAAGGAAGAGGCGGGAGGAAACAGACACGGTAACTGGGAGAGAAGGAGGGGTCCAGCAGGGTACCGACCCATTTTGCTTTTCTAGCCAAGTGGGGTTCAGCGTGAAATCGGAGGACAGGATTCATTTTCCCATCCCACTGTGGCTAGGTCTGCCCTGGGGCTTGGGTTGCAAGCCCTATAAAGAAGGGGGACCCCTGGGTCCAGCCTCTGTGCCCCAGCCTGCTTTCTCTCCCACCCAGCCCAGCTGGGCCTGGAATGCTGGACAGCCCAGCCCAGATCCAGTCTCTTTGATGCCACTGCCAAATACCAGACCACTTATCAGGCTTTTCCAGAGAGCTGATGTCCCCAAGCAGAGCTCCAAGCCTGCAATTAGGAAAGCAGCAAAGGGCTTAACTTTGGGCTTTTCGGTGGGAAAGATAAGCTTGGTGTGGATTAAGCTGGAGGGTAAAATAATATTTACTCTCAAACAAAACTCTCTGCTAGGAGCAAATCTGGGCCCTGGGGCTTTGGAGGGTTGGGGCTGCGTGGGGGTCTGCAACTTCCACCAGGTCCCCAAGAAGTCTTTCCTCCCCACTGACCCGTGGTTAGGCTGGTTCCACAGCCCAATTCACCACAGTGCTTATTCTCATTATGAAATGAAAATGAGAAGCAATAACGTTCAGTGTGCTATTATCTACGGAGCACTTGGCTTAGGCAATGATCTCATCCAATCTGTATAGCTATCTTGGGAGTCGAGTTTATGACCCCAAGTAGATAAAGACTCAAGTCTCAGTTCTGCCACTTCCAGCTCTTGACCCTGTAGTTTCATCTCCTGTGAGCCTCAATTTTTCACCTGTGAAATGGGAGTGAGGGTAGCTGCCTCAAGTGTGTCATGAAGAGGAGCCATGGTGTGTATAAAAGTGCCGAATAAATGGGAGGTCGTTTTAGAAAAGATAAGGCTCCGATATGTGAAACATCAGCTATGCGGTGCCAAAGCTGAGGTTCAGACCCAGAGCCATGCGATCCCGTGTGAGCCAGGCCTCCGACCGACCAGTCGGGGAGGGGCCCAGGACAGGAGCTGGGTGGGCAAAGAGGCCCTGCCTGGCCCTCATCGGGATGGCCATGCAGACGCAGCCTTGAGCTCCAGAGACGGAGGAAGGGCCCCAGTGCCTCTGTCTCCACTTTCCTTTGTGGAACAACAACCAGGCCATTCTCTGCTCCTCATCTCATGCCTCGGGTCATTTGTGCCCCTGGAGCCTGGGAGGAGAGCACCGTGGCTCATTCTGGGGGAAAACAAAAACGGAGGTCAGGACTGTCTGTCCCTGACAGGGCAGGCGCTGGCTCCAGGGAAGGAAGGGGGAGTTGAGAGTCAGGTAGGGCATGCTCCAACTTCCCCTCCCACCGCACTGTAAAAGGAGCCCTTCTGGGTTCTAGTACAGACTTAACCTCCAGAGAGAGGCCTGGCTGTGAGGCCTGGGGAAGCCCTGCTCCTCTCTGGGCCTTGTTTTCTTATCTCCAAAATAAAGGCATTGGAACTAAACAGAAGGGACCACTGCCTAGGCTGGTTAAATCAGGGAAGTCTTCATGGCTGAGGAGCCATCGAGCTTTGAAGGGTGAGTTCTCCAAGCGCACAAAGGGAGATAAGATATTGCAGGACCAGGTCGTAGCACCTGTGAAGACCTGGCACCTTCAGAATGTGGGGCTTAAATGACCCTTTCACAGTGATTTGTTTCAATTACATCAATAACACGTTTTTTGGTAAGAAAAACATAGAAATCACCTGAGCATAGAGAATAAAAGAAAAATCACCATAGTCAGTTAATATTTTGTACCATTTCAGCCCTTTTTAATATGACTAAGAATGTGGCTTTTAAGCTTTCTAATATGCAGAGAATCTCAGATTCTGGGCAGACAGGAGAGAACAAAGAACCGTCTTCTGGAAGCAGAGCCAGGCCTCAAGCCCTAGACAGACGGACAGCGTTTCCTGGGGGTGAGGGCAGACACACAGGCAGATACTTGGAGAAGGGACAGTATTGGCGTCTGCTCCCACAGCTCCTGCAGCGGGACTGCCAGGGCTGAGGAGGGGCGGCTCAGGGGGAGGGTCTTTGTGTGCATGAATGAGGCCTTGTGGGAAGGGCCTGCCCGGCTGCTTCTGGGAAGTCCCTGCGCCTGTCAGCTGGCAAAAGTGGCCATCCTGCCGCCAAGCAGCTGAGGGGGTCCCCGTAATGGCTTAACTGTGGTTTCCTAAGATGTCTGGCTGCAGGGAACAGCAGGCTGGGGAGGGGGCCTAATGACACTGTGAAGTCATTGCTGTGATCTTGCCAGCTCTTTGGCGCCACCTTTAAAATATGGTCCATCTTAATGGACAGGCCCTAAGAGGGAGAGTGGGCAAGGGCAGGGTGGGCGGCCCAGGACAGGGGACCTGAGCCGGAGGCAGTGGGTCAACATGGGCATAGAGGGGACTATCCAATCCTTGACCTCCAGGCCCAAAGCCCATTTGGGGGTCTCTTCCCAAGGTAGGTCCACATCCTTCTTGGGCTCCTGCCCTGCTTCTCCCAGCCCCCAATACCAGCAGATTTCCCCCCAGAGGCCTCACCCAGGCCCTTCTCACCTAATGAAGCAGTTAAAGCAGCCCATGAGGCAGCTCCGGTACCCTCCATGCAAGCTATCATCCTGGGCCTTCTGGTCATCTGGGATCCCTAGGGGCATGCCAGTGCCTTGGGGGTGGGGAGGTCATAGCAACCACCTGAACCATCGTCACCTTGGCCATGAAAACAGAACAGGGGTGTTCCATTTCCTTCACAGCTCCTGCTCCTGTGAAGTCTGTTAACAGTAATTATGAAGTTATGGGGAATTCCCAGTCCTCCTAATTAGTGTTAATAGGGGCTGGGTGAGCTAGACATGGGAAAATAGATGCCTTTGTTTGTAGTCTCCAAATTAGACTACTGCATTCTGCCTTTAGGTATGATGTAGCTGTGTTCTCTTCTTGCCCGCCTCCTCATGGAGCTATACTCTGGCACCATGCACATACCCACTGACCATCCTATTCCCTGTGTGCACACACATCCACAAACACACATTCATACACACACACACACACACTCACTCTCTCTCTCTCTCTCTCTCACACACACACACACACACACACACACACACACACACACACACACACACACACAGCAGCGCAACAGACTTCAAGCTTTAGATCCCGGATTAAGACATCATTTTGCAAAGCAAGCACCAAAACCGAGTAGCATGTCAGCCACACTGCCAATGCCTTTACCGATACCATTAGAGGCCCACTCCCCCATGCCACACCCCACTTCAGAGACCCCAGTGCACCCACCTCCCCAAATTAGATTGTATTAACAAACCATCACGTGTTCCAGTTAGCATGCCGAGTAGACAGGCTGGCTGAGCAGGGTAACAATTCCCTCCTCTCACTTGCTCACAGGTCTGGGCGCATCCCCCCAGGAGGGAATGAGCCCAGCCTGCTCCTCTCGGCCTCTGGAGGAATAACGAGATCTGGCGTCTCCGCCAGGCCTGTGGAAGGCTCCCTGCCATTGGGTCTGTGGCCATCCCAAAGGAGGTTTCCTTCAGACGAAGCAGGAGGGACAGTATAACTCACGGTTATCATGCAGTATTGACTGTTCAGCCCATGCTAGGATCTTCTACCTAGCATGGTGCTTCTTCAACTGAGTTGTGGGTACTCACAGGGCCTGGGGGCTCCTCCCTCAGCCAGGGGGTACACAAAGTTTCAAGATGTGTCTTAACAGACCATCAGTTCTTGAAGATTTGGAAGACAATACCTTAATTTTATATTAAAACAACTGTAGGTATATTTTGAAGTAAAATGCAAATAGAGATAGAGAGAGAGACAGACACATGCACCAGCACACGAACAGAAGCACACACACACATAAGCACACATACAGGAGATTTACAGGAAATTTCGCTCTCCCACTTTCTTCTCTGGGCTAGATCCCCAGGTATGTAGTGGGTAATAGGATTCCTTCTGTAGCCACTGCAGTAACTGAGGAGGGAGAGTTTGTGAGGTTCTAAGTCACAGCATAATGCTGTGTGATGTTGGGAAGCCACTATACTTCTCTGGTCCTCTGATCCCTGAATGGCACAATGGTCATGGTGATCATGCCTCCCCAGGGCCAGCTTCACAAGTATACAGCCTGGGCAGTCACACGGGGCCCTGTGCGTAGAAGGGCCCCACACTTGGTTTAATGCTCTGCTGTTGCCATCTTGAAATTCTTAGTAACTTTTTAATAAGAGACCCCTCATTTTTACTGGGCCCCACAAGTGATGGAGCTGGTCCTTCCTCTTTCGATAAAGTCTTCCTTAGCAAGGGTTAAATCAGAAATGTGTGAAAGGGACTCGCACAGAGATTCGTTTCTCTATTCCTCCCTTCTTCCTCCTCCAAATATCCATTGAGCATTCACTCTGTGGCAGACACTGTACTGCAGGGGTCCCCAACCCTGGGGCCCCAGACCAGTACTGGTTGCGGCCTGTTAAGAATGGGGCCACACAGCAGGGGGTGAGTGGCCTGGAAGCTAGCGCAGCTTCACCTGTATTTGCAGCCGCTCCCCAGCGCTAGCATCGCCACCTCAGATCAGCAGGCATTAGATTCTCATAGCAGCACCGGTCCCTGGTGCCAAAAAGGTTGGAGACCACTGCTGTACTGGATGCTGAGATTCAGCAATGAAACAGGCAAGGTTCCTGCCCTCTTGCATTCAAGGGAAGGGGAGAGAAGATAAATAACAGGGAGAAAACGTTGTTGGAGGTAACTGTCAACAGCAGGGGACTAGACAGTGACTAGCGAGAGCGACTACTTTAGGCTGGCGGGGCGTGCAGGTGGGGTGGTCAGGGAATTCCCTGAGGAATTGGATCAGAGACCTGAATGAAGTGAGAGAATATCTGAGGGAAAGATAGTCCCAGGCAGAAGGACCAGCAGGTGCAAAGGGCCTGAGGTAGGAATGTGCTTACCGTGTGGGAGACGCCAATGTAGCTCAATCTGTCTGGAGTGGGATGAGGGAGGAGGAGGGGGTCAGAGATGAGCTCAGTTGGGTGGAGGGTCCTTGTAAGCTGTCATGAGAATGTGGTGGAGGTAAGTAAGAGACAAGAGGGTAGAGGACTCCTTAAACCAAAACTGCATATTTGTGATCTCCCATGATTAGTTGCCCGGAGGCCAGAATGGCAGGAGGAAAAGGACAAGGGTGTCCTCTTGTCCTCTGGAAACTCAGAGCAAGTTGTCTCTGGGCAAAGGATGAGTGGCAGCCTCAGGCTCAGGCCCTCCGCTGTTGCTGAGGGATGGCTCCCCTCCTAGCTCTCTTCCTCCTCCTCTGATTGGACAAGAACTGTCCTGGCTTAGTCAGCCTCACCTGTCCTCACTGAGGCGAGACAGTGAAGCTGGGGAAGGGACGGGCGATAGAGGGAGGGGATGCCGACCTTTCTGGAGCCCCCGTGTTGCTCCAAACCTGGGCCGCTTAGGCTCCATCTCACGCAAGCTGTACAATCAAAAGGCTGACCCAAAGGCACCACTGATAGTGCCTGCGTCAGAAGGGCCCCCAGGGCGGCGTTGCAATGCAGCAGCAGCTGCACAAGCCTTGTCTCCTTCTTCTAAATGAACTCGAGATGCAGGGCATGAATGCCAGGAAGTGGGACAGCTGGGTTAGCAGGGCCGGAAACTGTCCTGTGCTTGTGGATGAACAGAGACCCTCACCCCACA
Organism: Pteropus vampyrus; assembly: GCF_000151845.1. Classification (NCBI taxonomy): domain Eukaryota; kingdom Metazoa; phylum Chordata; class Mammalia; order Chiroptera; family Pteropodidae; genus Pteropus; species Pteropus vampyrus. Next base: position 8,652,126 of record NW_011888812.1, read on the forward strand.
TTGGGAGCCCACGCCGGAAACCACAGCTTCTCTCCTTTTGAGTTGTATAACCCTGGAGAAGGGGCATCACCTCCCTGGGACCCCAGCTCCTCATCTGTACAGAGGGATATTGTTAGTGATGTCGTAAAGATTAAATGAGATCACAGTTGAAGCACCTAGAACGACTCCCGAACGTGGGAAGTATTCATTCCTTGAGACCTCTTGGGCGCAGGGCCCCAGCCTGAGTGTCACCTCTGAGCCACAGGACCTGGCCACAGAGCACCTGAGAAGGAAGTTACAAAGAGAGTGAAACAGAATCTTAAGACCAAGCCAGCCATGATGCGGACGACTTCAGAACATGCAGTGTGACCAGAGGCGAGGCCTCGGAGCCATTGTTTATATAATGAAGGGGATGGACTCAAGGACCTCAGGCCTCTCGAGCCTTGACCTTCTCTAAGATGGCAACGTGATGGATCCCTCCATGAAAGCCCACCCACCAGGACAGCACGGCTCTACTCTGGGAGAGGTGGGGGACAGCAGGCTGCAGGCCCTCATCTTCACCTTGTAGCCCTAGAGCAGGGGTCCCCAACCCCCGGGCCGCAGACCAGTACTGGTTTGTTTGTTGCCTGGTAGGAACTGGGCGGCACAGCAGGATGTGAGTGACGAGCGAGTGAGCGAAGCTTCATCTGTATTTGTAGCCGCTCCCCAGCGTTAGCATCACCGCCTCGGCTCCACCGCAGATCATCAGGCTTTAGATTCTCATAGGTGCACCGGTCTCTGGTGCCGAAAAGATTGGGGGCTGCTGCCCTAGAGGGCTGCCAAGAAAAAGGACTAGCCCTCAAGCCTGGGGTTCCTATGGGAGAGGGGCGGTGTTGGGCAGTTGTTAGGAGCCCAGGCTCTGGAGCGAGGCTGCCTGGGTTCAGATCCCAGCACCACCATATTCTAGCTGTGTGACCTTGGGCAAGTGACGTATCTTCTCTAAGCCTGTTTTCACAGCTGAAAAATGGAGGCTTTAATAGCATTTAGCGCATAGAGTTGTAGGAGACGATGAAGACTGAGTCTGGTGCACACCACACTGTAGAAGTGCAACAAGGTCTTGAATTGATCCTCTCCTGGTGAGCTGCTGCCGCCGCTGTACAGGGGGCTCCTTCCCAGACTCTAGTTTCTTGGACCCTGGTCACCCTTTGACTCTCTGCTGCTGCCGCTGAAGGCCAGTCCCACCTGGGAGCAGCTGGGCAGCTATAGCCTTGTGATAAGAACAAGGCATTTCTGGGAAGAAAAGATTTATTTGAGCATCACTGATGAAGCTGAGTAAAGGATCCTTAAATCCATGTTTCAGAGGTTAGCATGACCTCGAACTGGTGCGAAGTAACTGAAAAGTAGCAGAGGGCCAGGCAAAGGGCCGAGGCTTAGGAATTCACACGGGTTGGCACTAACCCTGGCTCCACTGGCCCCAAGTCTTTCAGGGTCTCACTCCTAGTCTCCTCGTGTGTGAACCAAGGATACTAATACCTCACGAGGTTGTAGGAAAGCTTCGATGAGATACATGTGAAAATGTGTGTCCCACCTCCCAGAGTCTGGCAATGCGAGTAGATATTCACTGAGCCCTGCTTTTCTAAGCACACCCCATATATCATTCACCCCTACGGACTGGGGAGCCCTGCCTGCCCCAGGGCACACAGCTAGGAGGGGGCTGATCCCTGCGCCTCAGGCCTCCGGTCACTTAGGTAATGGGATCCAGGTTCTCTTTCAGGC
>NW_011888812.1:8653909-8660982 GCF_000151845.1 Pteropus vampyrus
GGACTAGCCCTCAAGCCTGGGGTTCCTATGGGAGAGGGGCGGTGTTGGGCAGTTGTTAGGAGCCCAGGCTCTGGAGCGAGGCTGCCTGGGTTCAGATCCCAGCACCACCATATTCTAGCTGTGTGACCTTGGGCAAGTGACGTATCTTCTCTAAGCCTGTTTTCACAGCTGAAAAATGGAGGCTTTAATAGCATTTAGCGCATAGAGTTGTAGGAGACGATGAAGACTGAGTCTGGTGCACACCACACTGTAGAAGTGCAACAAGGTCTTGAATTGATCCTCTCCTGGTGAGCTGCTGCCGCCGCTGTACAAGGGGCTCCTTCCCAGACTCTAGTTTCTTGGACCCTGGTCACCCTTTGACTCTCTGCTGCTGCCGCTGAAGGCCAGTCCCACCTGGGAGCAGCTGGGCAGCTATAGCCTTGTGATAAGAACAAGGCATTTCTGGGAAGAAAAGATTTATTTGAGCATCACTGATGAAGCTGAGTAAAGGATCCTTAAATCCATGTTTCAGAGGTTAGCATGACCTCGAACTGGTGCGAAGTAACTGAAAAGTAGCAGAGGGCCAGGCAAAGGGCCGAGGCTTAGGAATTCACACGGGTTGGCACTAACCCTGGCTCCACTGGCCCCAAGTCTTTCAGGGTCTCACTCCTAGTCTCCTCGTGTGTGAACCAAGGATACTAATACCTCACGAGGTTGTAGGAAAGCTTCGATGAGATACATGTGAAAATGTGTGTCCCACCTCCCAGAGTCTGGCAATGCGAGTAGATATTCACTGAGCCCTGCTTTTCTAAGCACACCCCATATATCATTCACCCCTACGGACTGGGGAGCCCTGCCTGCCCCAGGGCACACAGCTAGGAGGGGGCTGATCCCTGCGCCTCAGGCCTCCGGTCACTTAGGTAATGGGATCCAGGTTCTCTTTCAGGCTTATCTCTTACTGGAACATGAACCTTAGAGAATTTGATATGATGCTTCTGGAGAGGACCCGTTTCCCATAGAACCCCTTTTCCAAAAGTGTTTGCTATTCAGACTGATACCTTGGAAGAGGCAATTGGTGGATTAATGGCCTCAGGCAGAATTCAGAATCATCTTCCCAACACTCACTGTAGCCCTGCTGCATAGGTCTGTCTGGACGTGACCTAGATCTGCATAAGTGGTCAGTCCCATTGGTTCTGAAGTCACCCTACAGGGGCTCAGAAGTGCTTGCTCAAAGTCACACAGCACCTAGAGATGGAGTCGGACTGGAGCCCAGGACAGCTTTGTTCTAAGGCCTGTTCCACATATGCCCCTCATCACCCCACATCGTCCCTAGAAATCCCGACCTTGTCCCATGAACTTGCTGAGTCTTCCTCTTGCTTAATTAATCACAGGGCAGCCAGGGGGAAATGAAACACCTGCCAGGCTCTTCCTTTTCCCAGCAAGGAGGCTCCCCAGGATCCCTGCTCCCAGCAGGGCCCCGGTAGCCCTGAGGTTGCCTTGGGCAGGCCAGCTTTGTACAATGGCTCACACATGCAGAGTCTCTAAATTAAACGTGGCCATTGCCTGCTGGGGGTCAAAGTCTCAGAGCAGGGATTTATGTTCAGGCCTCTGAATGAGGTGTGCTTTTAACAGAAGTGTTTCAGCTGATGTAAGCAAGTCATCTTCCACCTTTCCAGGAAATGGTCAGAGTGTGTACGTGTGTGTATGTGTGTGCACGTGCGCGTGTGCATGCATGGGCCTTCAGAGAGGGGAGAGAACAGACAGAGGCAGATAGAGAAGACTGGGATGTGGAGGCAGAGGGACATTCTGGAACACAAGACCCAAGGCGGGGAATTGTGGGGGTTGGGGTGGGGATTTGGCCCAGTCCCAGAGCTAGTTGGCTGGCCATGAACTCAGAACTTGAACCCAGATCTCCAGGCCCAAGGGAATCCTTATATTCTCAGGAACTGTGAAAAAGGTACCAATTTGCCTGATTTGAGCCTAGCCCGAAGCCCCCTTCCATAGCGCTCTTTTTAACACCTCTAACCTGGCCACAGAGGGAACACACAGGTGACAGGCACCATTGCTGTCTGTGCTCTGCAGGGCAGCCTGAGTGTGCGGGTGTGGGTGCGTGGCCTTCACTGCTGAGCTCAGACACACCCCCATGCACCTTGAGATCCAGTGTTCATAAGGGCCACCTCCCCTCTGCTCCCAGAGTTTCAGCAGGGCCTCCTTAAACCCTGACCTATTCTGCTGGCATTTCTTAGCTCTGGATGCTACACATTGGGCTGCATTTATATTTTTGAATGATGAGGTCTGCGCATCAAATATTCAGCCAACTATTTCCATTTCTAAAAGGACAATACCTGAATTCTTTCCACCCACGAATGGAGCCAATGACACCCAGATGTTTGCTCGGCACTGGCAATGGGAGCCATGAAACCGTGGCTCAGGGGCTCGTGGATGAGCAGAAGGCGTGGCTTCCAAACGAATGGGAATAACAGCTCCCACTTCCGGGGACCTTTTTCATGCCTCAGGCAGTGCGGTCTCGTTGGATGTTCACATGAGTTTTGAGATCACAGGGTACGGCTGAGACTCAGAGGCCAAGGCCGCACAGGTAGTGAGTGGGTAAGAGGATTCTACCCAGTCACTCTGGTGCCTGTGGTCGATCTGCATGCTGCCTCCCCAGAGAAGCCGAGGGAAGATGAGAAACTGTCTTGACATCACACGGTTGGTTAGTGGCAAAGCAAGGACTCCATCCTGAGCCCCCCAGTTCCCACCGTAACACTCTTTTCTAGGAGGTTCCTAATTCTGGAGAGATCTGTGGTTTGCCGGATGTGGAGGCAGAGGGACATTCTGGAACACAAGACCCAAGGCGGGGAATTGTGGGGGTTGGGGTGGGGATTTGGCCCAGTCCCAGAGCTAGTTGGCTGGCCATGAACTCAGAACTTGAACCCAGATCTCCAGACCCAAGGGAATCCTTATATTCTCAGGAACTGTGAAAAAGGTACCAATTTGCCTGATTTGAGCCTAGCCCGAAGCCCCCTTCCATAGCGCTCTTTTTAACACCTCTAACCTGGCCACAGAGGGAACACACAGGTGACAGGCACCATTGCTGTCTGTGCTCTGCAGGGCAGCCTGAGTGTGCGGGTGTGGGTGCGTGGCCTTCACTGCTGAGCTCAGACACACCCCCATGCACCTTGAGATCCAGTGTTCATAAGGGCCACCTCCCCTCTGCTCCCAGAGTTTCAGCAGGGCCTCCTTAAACCCTGACCTATTCTGCTGGCATTTCTTAGCTCTGGATGCTACAGATTGGGCTGCATTTATATTTTCGAATGATGAGGTCTGCGCATCAAATATTCAGCCAACTATTTCCATTTCTAAAAGGACAATACCTGAATTCTTTCCACCCACGAATGGAGCCAATGACACCCAGATGTTTGCTCGGCACTGGCAATGGGAGCCATGAAACCGTGGCTCAGGGGCTCGTGGATGAGCAGAAGGCGTGGCTTCCAAACGAATGGGAATAACAGCTCCCACTTCCGGGGACCTTTTTCATGCCTCAGGCAGTGCGGTCTCGTTGGATGTTCACATGAGTTTTGAGATCACAGGGTACGCTGAGACTCAGAGGCCAAGGCCGCACAGGTAGTGAGTGGGTAAGAGGATTCTACCCAGTCACTCTGGTGCCTGTGGTCGATCTGCATGCTGCCTCCCCAGAGAAGCCGAGGGAAGATGAGAAACTGTCTTGACATCACACGGTTGGTTAGTGGCAAAGCAAGGACTCCATCCTGAGCCCCCCAGTTCCCACCGTAACACTCTTTTCTAGGAGGTTCCTAATTCTGGAGAGATCTGTGGTTTGCCCCACCAGCTCTGGGCATCTCAGACACTCTCTGAGCTTAGATGCTGGAACTAAATGCCTGACTTCAAATGCCAGCCTAATAGCTGTGTGACTCTGGGCAAATTACTTCACTTCGCTTTGCCTCACTTTGTCTGTAAAATGGGCCTAATAACTGTACCTACTTCACAGATTGTTGTAAAAATTAAATGAGTTAATAGATGCAGTGTTTAGAACTGTGCCTGGCACATATTAAGCACTCTGTTAAGTGTTAACTCTTATCATTGCCATCATCATCATCCTCCTCCCTTCTCAGATCTGGCCACAGCATCCTCCAGCCTCCCTGCCCACCTTGTAACTGCTATGGGGCCTCCGCAGAACGAAAAAAGAGGCCTTCCCGGGAATAGCTGGCTAATCAAAGGGCGCATCCTTGGATTGAAATATGCTCTGCATTAGTCATCTGTGATCTGTTAGAGCTTCAGAGAGGGGATCAAGGTCTGCAGCAGGCAGGCTGACCAAGGCTGCTCAGACACATTGCCATGTGCCAGACTTGGCAGTGGCCATGGCCAAAGTTCAGCTTTCTCTCGTGCAGCAGAGCCCTGCTCCCAAGAGTTCTTGGCAAAGGATGCACTCCAGGGAGGCCTTTTCTTGAGTTCTTACAGGACAGAGGGGTCAGGCCATGGCCTCAGTGGGTGACAAGCTCCAGCTCCTCTGGCTCCTTCAGCTCTTCTGTTGGACAGCTCCCTCCTGTGCTAGTCACACCCTTGCATGCCCCACTCAGTGCTCATAGCCAGGCCTCACCAGTTTCCAGGAGGCATGGCCAGAGCCCTGCCTCCTGTGGTTTGAGTTAACCTCTCACCCACTGTCTTCTGATTGCTGAGGGCAATGCCCATCACCCATGAGGGCCCCCTTTGACCTTCAAGACAACCCCGGAGGTGATACCGTCTTATTCTTGCGTTCATGATAAAGCTGCTGAGGCTCGGAGAGGTGCTGGGACTTGGCAGAAGCTGTAAAACCTGAATACAGGGCTGGGACCTGTCTCTGCAGACCTGGTTCTCTCTCTCATCCTCCGCCCCACACCTCAATGGGAAACACATTTACTTCTAACCCTCCACTTTAACCCAAGGTGAGTCCCTAAATAGTTCTTAGGGTCAGGGGTCCACAAACTACCAGCTGTGAGCCAAGCCCTGCCCAATCTTTTTTTGTAAATAAAGTCATATTGGCCCACAGCCCATTTGTTTACATGTGGTCTGTGGCTTTCTTAAATAAGGCAGAGTCGAGTCCTTGTGACAAAAACAATATGGCTGCAAAGTCTAAACTATTTTCTGTCTAGCCCTTTACAGAACAAGAAAGTTGCCAACCGTGCTGTAGATGAGTGCTCGGCACACCTTCTCATGTCCCCTTCAAGTCCATGTCCCTTCCCTTGGCTTCTCCCCTCCTGCCCAGCACCAGACCAAGGGAAGAGCAAGTGGGGGGAGCGGGGTTCTGTCCCATTCACAGATGGAAAAACGAAGACCTGAAGTTTTATTTCTTTATATTATCATTTATTATTATTTTGTCAAAGGGAAGTAGAAATCCTCTGCTAGAGCTCGGTGAGACTGAATACTTGCTCATCACTGAGGCTCCTGGAGGGATTGCCAGCATCTTTGCTGGCTGGAATAATACCGTTTGGTAGAATTGGTAAGCAGGCTTCTGTGGAGAGCATGGAGCAGTTCTCGTGCCCCTTTGCCTGAGATCTTGGCCTGTCTCCATCTAAGCCCAGCCTTTTCCCTGCCCCTACCCTTGGCCCACATCTTTATTTAGAGCTTCTAGGAGCAGCTGGGATGATGTTTTAGGAGGAGAAAACAAAACAAGGCTCTCTGACTCGTGCCTGTCCGATCTACTCGAGCCCCAGCCCCAGCTTTTCCCTTTGATTCATTTCTTCACTGGCTTTTCTCAAGCCAGGTGGGGCATTCTGTCATGGTCTCTGTGTTTTGGTTGTTTGCCCTCCATAACTTGAGCTTTAAATACCTCTAGTCATTCTTCTTATGGGAAGGGGTTATGGCCTCTCTAATTTGGGCCAGGTGACTAGAATCAATTGCAGTTGCCCTTGGAAGACCCAACGTCTCTAATATTTATCGCCAAGCAAATATAACCAGGGCAGTGACCCCCATGGACATGAGGCTGGAGGCACTTGATTTATGCTCTGACAGTTCCTTGGCCCTGGGGGTGGTGAGGGTTCAGAGAGAAGCCTCACCAGTTTGCTCTCTGCACAGGAAACCTGCTAACTCTGGTGGGGACACTTCAGGATAACCTAGGATCACCCAACTCTGAGAGGCCACCCTTCCTCGCTGCATGCTTCAGGCAGGAGGGAAGTGAGCCAGGACCAGTGAAGTCTGCTCACTAAACACAGACAGGCTGAGATCCAAGGAAGTTCATTGCAGAGAGGAGCAGACAAAGTGAATTGACAGGACATTGACAGCAACCTGGTGTCATTGAAGGAGCGTGAAATCAGCAGTAAAAACAAGGCACAACAGCTGGATTGAAGCCCACCTCAAACAGTAGCTGCGTTATCTCAGGGAAGCTCCCTAACTTCTCTGGGCCCCACTCCCCATAAACATAATCATCTCGGCCCTGCTCGCCTCACTGGATGGCTGTGAGGATCAAGCAAGAACGTAAAAATAGAAGGGCTTTGGGAGCTGTAAAGCAGAGTATTGATGGAAAGAGTCGTGTTGTGATTAATGTAAAGCAGGAGGGAATTTGGTTAGATGCCAGAAAGAACTTCCCTACTTAAGCAGGAGATGTCAGAATGAGGTCGTGGGGTTTATTCTCCTTCCCGAAGATCTTTAAGAATAAAATCAGGTTGGTTTGTCTGTTTAAAATACTCTTGATGTTGACAGAGGCATTGGCCAAATGACTTGGGATGTCTTTTTCATTTTTTTTATGAAACTATAGTTAGTTCAGTTAAGCAAGAAAGTGACCAGTGGCCATGCCTGTCTGTGTGTGTACGCGTGCGCATGCCTCCATGTAAGTACTTTTATGTGTGGCTATAGATGTCTGTGTGTCTATGTGCATAGGTGTCTGTGTATATATCTGTACATATGTCTGCGTGCATGTATCTGTCTGTCTGTCTCTGTGTGTCTGAGTGGCTGTGTCTGTATTGCTGTCTGTGTGGGTTTGTGTGCATGTGTCTCATGTGGAGAGCGAGTCCCTGAAGCCAGACCTCAAGCTGACTCATCTTTACTGTTAATTTGTTGGAGGAATTTCCTCTTGCTGTTCTATCTAACTTGGGAGGACATGG
>NW_011888812.1:8661032-8665492 GCF_000151845.1 Pteropus vampyrus
CCAAATGACTTGGGATGTCTTTTTCATTTTTTTTATGAAACTATAGTTAGTTCAGTTAAGCAAGAAAGTGACCAGTGGCCATGCCTGTCTGTGTGTGTACGCGTGCGCATGCCTCCATGTAAGTACTTTTATGTGTGGCTATAGATGTCTGTGTGTCTATGTGCATAGGTGTCTGTGTATATATCTGTACATATGTCTGTGTGCATGTATCTGTCTGTCTGTCTCTGTGTGTCTGAGTGGCTGTGTCTGTATTGCTGTCTGTGTGGGTTTGTGTGCATGTGTCTCATGTGGAGAGCGAGTCCCTGAAGCCAGACCTCAAGCTGACTCATCTTTACTGTTAATTTGTTGGAGGAATTTCCTCTTGCTGTTCTATCTAACTTGGGAGGACATGGGAAAAGCACCTTGGTAAAAAAGGGTTTTAAGTTTGATGGATTGATTTGTTACTGTCATTTTATACCTTTCTAAACTTGGGCTAAGAAGAGCTAGGTGAAGTGCACGGGCTCCGGAGTGGACTGCTACCTCCTGAGTACAGGCGCCCCTGCTTACCTGTGATCTTGGTGTGTTACTTTCCCTCTTGGGGTCTCAGTTTCCACATCTGTAAGATGGGGGTACAGAGCCTATATCACAAAGTAGTTGTGAGGCTTCAGCGAATTAGCCCTTAGCATAGTGTCTGGCCCATAGAAAGAACTTCAGACATGTTAGCTGTTACCGTTATTAGCTATAGGCAGTTTCCAGCCCTGACTCCTGATAGATGTAGCAGAACAAGTATTGACTTTGGAATTCAGCACCTTGGGTTCAGGTTTGCCACTTGGTAGCTGTGTGGCTTTGGGCAAGTCACTTCATCTCTTCGATCCCAGTTTTCTCAGCTGTAAATTGGGAATAATAGTAGGCCTGCCTCATAGGACGATAAAGAGGTTCCGAGGAAATAATGTGCAAACTGCACAGTAGGAACTTAAGGAAAAAAGTAAATTTTCTCTACCTGCAAAAGAGAAATTCCCCCTGAGACCACCTCTCCCATTACCCCAACAGTGGAATTCTGTGCCTTAACCACTTACCTGGGTTCCAGTCAGGATTCGTTTTATCCTGTATGATCTGATCTTATAGAAGAAGTACAGCAGCAGAAGCCAAGAGCCCTGGGTACCCTTCTCTGCATGGTGGGGACATGGGGTAGGGGCTGCTCCGGCAGGAGCTGCCAGGCTTCACTACGTCCCCACCCCCACCTCCCGCCCCCTCACCCCAGCTCAGACCTGTGCCCTTTACCACCCAGTTCCCAGGCCCCCTTAATACCCATGAAACAATTAAATATTTAAATCTGGGCTATGTGGCAGCCAGGTTGCCCTAGCAACAGCCATGCATATTTTGGGATGGATTTACCAAGTTTTTCAAAGGGTCTCTAGCATCTCCAGACCCTGAGGGGGTATGCAATGCAGGAAGGGAGCGCTTGCTGGTGGGGAGGGCGGGCTGGTGGGGAGGGCGGGCTGGGGTCTCTGGCTCCCACTCTTGCTCCATACCCAAGGCATAGAGATGCAGTTGGCGGTGGGAAACAGCCATAAAACTGGAGAGTCAGAGGAAGGGAAGGCTTCACCTGAGTTTTCAGAATCTGGACTCGAACCCAGGATTCATGTTCGCCCATTCCTTCTCTTCCCATTTGTTTCTGCCTTGTGGGTGTGTTGTCTAATCGCCCGTCAGCCAGCAGGCTTCCTAGTACTTCACAGCAGTGAGCATTCCGGGGTCTAAATCCCACTTTCTCCCCTTACCAGCTGGGCCGCCATGGGCCGCGGGAAGCTTACGCCCCTTCTCTGAGCCCCAGTATATTCTCAAGTAACTCGAGGAAAATTCACCCATTGTAGATGATGTCGGAACTATGCTCAGCACAGTTCCGGGCACGTGTGCAACAGGAGCTGTTATTATACTGATAATATTCTGTCTGGTACCCCTCTGTGCACTGAGGAGACTCAGGAAGTGACGAAACAGACACAGCCCCAGCCACCGAAGGCTTATACCTACTGGGGAAGGTCTGGTAGCAGTGGTCCATTCAGAGGACACATGCCTGCCCCCTCTTATCTTGGTACGAGTGTCTGGTTCCCTCACTGGGTTGGGGAGACGGGGCTGAGTCGCCTTCTTTCCCTTCCCCTGGATGCCCATGCCATCTCCCAGAACTTGAGTGTCCCCGCCACAGTCTAGAAGGATTTCCCAGGTGTCCCCAACTACACCTGTCCTCCCTGGTCCCGGGGAGCTGGTTGTTTACTTGGAATGTCTGCTTGCGTCTTCCTTACACCTATTTTCCCTCAGATCACCAGGCTGGCAGTCAGAGAAACTTTCCTGGAGGGCTCAGCAGGTCCCAAAGGACAGGGTGGGATTGGCCTCGGAGGAAGGAGGGTGTCCTTGCTCCGCCCTCCTTTGTCTCTCCCAGCCCTGAAACGCATCCCTGGTTCTGCTTCAGCTACATTTCACTGTTGGGCACACACGGGACTTGGCCCCTTGAGTTCCGAGGCCAAATCCTGACAAGTTTCTGACACACACAGTGACCTCCACGCTTCTTTTTCACGCCCAAGTTCAAATTTCCCAGGTTGCCTTGCTTTCGGCTCCCGGGCTGTGGCAAGTAAAAGTCTCTGCAAGAGGAAGCAGCACCTTCATACCCAAAGGCCTTTGCAGTCAGCCCACCTTCGTGCAAAGGTGGGAACACAGACCCATTTCCTGTGTCTGGGACGAGCGCCTCCTGTGGCTTGAGTCCAGCCCAGGTCCATGTGGGAGATGGGAGGTGTGGATAATGGTCACTCTGGGGATCAGCAGGCCCAAAGCCTCCGAGGCCTCACCTCTGGAGAACAGCCAGGGCACAAGGATGAGGAATTCTGCTTTGTCCCAGCAATTCCTCCAACCTACCATGTTACTTTGGGCCAGTAATTTTATCTCTCTGAGCCTTACTTTCCTCATTTGTAAAACACAAGTGTCCATCTCTCAGGGTTGGAAAGATTCAGTGAGGTAATATGTGTAAAGTCAAAATAAATTAAGATGTCAGTCTGAGGGGGTTGCCTTGAGCCGTGGGAAAAGCAGCAGGCTTTAACTCAGGAGCTCCTGGTTCTAGCCCTGCTGTGTGACTTTGGGCAAGACTCTGCCACTCTCTGGGCCTCAGCATCCCCAATGAGAAAAGAAGGTGCTGGGGTTAGCCCTCACCAAGGCATTTCTTTCTTCGAAGATTCTCTGACGGAAACTGCCTGTGGAAGTTCTACGTAGGGCAGCGGAAAGAGCTTGTGGCAGGGACTGAGGTTCAAGTCACAGACCACAGACAGGGCCTTTCCAGATGCCGCAGATGCTCTCTGCCCCCTGGACAGTCACGATTCAGTGAGTCTGGGGACCAGGGGAAACTATCATCTAGGATCCCATTGCATCCTCAGCAGGCTGCCCGGGACCATTCACCGTCAAGGTGCCGCCTTCGGAAGCCTAATTTAGATTTTATTCCCCATTCAGCTGTGTCTATGTCCCCGTGTCCATGCCATCACCAGGAATGCCAGGATTTAGGGCCAATTGCTTGTTTACGAGACCGTCTGTCTCAAACGAGGCCCAGCAGGCATAGCCAGCGGGCAAATAAGTCCTACTCCCTCCGCTTTGAACTTGATGGCAAGAATCATTGTTATTCTGACCAGCCTCGGCCACCATCCTGATGAAGGAGAATGTGGGTCTTAGAGTCAGGAATACCTGGGTGTCAGTTCTGGCTCCGGGACCTTTCTAGCCCGTCAGAGCCTTAGTTTTCTCATCTGTAAAGGGAATGGTGATAATAACATCTATTTTGTAGAGCTTTTTTGGAGGATTCAAGTAGGACCGTTACAGGCAAAAGCCCATGGCACAGTGCCTTGCTTTGTCATTGGGGCCCCGTAAATGTTGGTCCCGCCCTGCCTTCCCCGCACGCCCGTCTCCCAGCTTCTAGGCTCCCCCTCCAGGGCTTGCTGCTCTCTGCCGGCCATGCCCAAAATACCTGGTGGATGTGGCTGTTAACACTCCTCTCCAAGTACTGGGTCATTGACTCTCACTCGACTTGAGCGCGTGCTTGAGAGGAAGGGAAGGCACCCGTCTCTGGTTTATGTGCCTTGGACCAAGCTCAGGGCTGGCGCTAGTAGGTGTCTGGCACACACAGGAAGGAACTGGATGTGCAGCCGCTAAAGTGCTTTCACCTACATCATCCCCTTCGATTCTCTCAGTGACCCTGGGAATTAGATGTGAGAATCCCCATGTCACAGATGAGGGAGATGGAGGCTCAGGAGCTGAGGAGGCTGACAAAGATCTCACGGTTGGACAGGGCCCAGCCTCCGTTGGTTGGAACCCAGGTGAGGACCCTGAGCCTCCTTCCTGCATCACAGCGCCCTCACCTGGCCGGGGCATACAAGACACTTCTCACTTTACAACAGCCCAGGTCTACTTTTGCTTCCCCCGATGAGGGCTTCTTCATCGCTCATGCCCACATG
>NW_011888812.1:8666367-8675889 GCF_000151845.1 Pteropus vampyrus
AGGCCGACAAAGATCTCACGGTTGGACAGGGCCCAGCCTCCGTTGGTTGGAACCCAGGTGAGGACCCTGAGCCTCCGTCCTGCATCACAGCGCCCTCACCTGGCCGGGGCATACAAGACACTTCTCACTCTACAACAGCCCAGGTCTACTTTTGCTTCCCCCGATGAGGGCTTCTTCATCGCTCATGCCCACATGCTTCCTTTTCTCTCCAGCAAGTATGCCCAGCGGCCCAGGGCAGTGAGAGTAAAAGGAGTGATTTATGAACTGAGCTGTTCTTCTTAATCAGAGAACCCCTGCTGGGCCTACTCTGTGCAGATGGGATGGAGTCGCCATCTGGGTCAGTGGGAGGGGCAAGATTAATAAAGCTGTCTGGCCTAGGCAGGGGCCTGAGGAGAAGAACCGTGAGGCGCTGCGTGGCCTCACCCATCTCTGCCCCTCTCTGGGCCTCAGGACTCCCATCTGTCACGGGATGGCAGGATCGGGTCATCCCCCAGAGACCTCCAGCTGGCACGGGGGAGGATGGATGCTGGCTGGCTCCCTGGGACTCTGTGCCTGGTTGCCTGATTCTGGGAAGAGCAGCACCAGGTTAAACACTTTGGGGACTGAGGCATAGTACTCCCTCTTTCTGGCGTCCTCTCTCTGGTGCCACATCCACGGACGGGTGTTTTGTCAGGAGCTCTGGTTCAAAGTCCAACAAACGTGGGCCTGAATCATGGCATGTCTTACTAACTTTGTGAATAAACTCAGGCCAGTTAATTACATTCTCTGAGCTTCAGTTTCCTCGTCTGTAAAATGAGATAGCAGTGGTACCCACCTCCTAGGTGAGGATGAAGTCAGAGGATGCAAGAGAAACGCTAAGCAGAATCTGGTACATGGTAAATACTCAATACTATTAGTAATTATTAGGTTCAATTATCACAAAACTATAAGCATTAATTTCAATTTGGGGCTATTTAGGGGAAAGATGTTTCTATCTATCTTGACTAAGCCATATGTCCATTTGTTCTCCCTCATGCCCATCTCCATTGATTACAGGTAAATGTGGTCATCCACTTATTTCTAATATATGATGATGCTGGTAAGAATAGCTCCCCATGAGAATAGTGCTTTATTGGTTTCCAAGTGTTTTCATATCATTTCATATCATGTGTTTCATAGCATGAATTCCTACAACCACCTTTGTCTTCAAAATTGAGAATCACAGTTTTCAGAGGAGAACTGAGCATCTCAGGGAGGGTAGTGACTTTCCAAAAGTCTCAAGGGACCTGGCCAAGGCTGGTGCCGTTCAGACTTTGCAGAAGCAGCGGAGATGGAGTGCTGACTGACATGGATGGGGAGGAATCAGAACTGGCACCTGAGAGCCAGAAATCACCCCTTCTTTCCTACGGGGATTCCCCCCGCAGCCCAACTTCCCCCAGGGCCTCAGGTTTTTCCTGGAACTGTCCTCTAACCCCGTGTTTGAGCAGGCCCTGGCCGTGGAATTCCCCACAAGTGCGGTAGAATGGGATTCTGCATCTGGGCTCATTTGACTGCTAAAACCAAACCTTTATTTCCACTGCTAGGAGCTGGCCCTCTAAAGGAGCCTTCTGGCAAATCCTTATGCAAAGCTAAGAAACCTTTTCCAGCACCAAATTTCTCTCTCCTGGGAGTCAGAGTTTCTAGGGGAGGGGGTTTTATGAACAGGGCCCTGTTGGTACTCTGCTGAGGCATCACTGTAGATGCCCAGGTAGCTCCAGGTGTGTGGGCCACTCACACCCATTGTCTCTTCCCAGTTTATCAGCCACAGGCAGCATGTCAGCATAGATGAAGCCCATGCCAGAAAGTACAAGTCTCTTAAAGATGTGGTTTCCCATGCAACCCCAGTGAGGGTACCCAGGAGCTGCCATCTGGGCAGAAGGTGGGCACCCCATGCAGGCCACCCTGGCCAGAGGGGCCCAGGAGTTGAGTGCTTTTCATTAGTGTGAATGAGCCCAGATTAGCGAGGCACTTGTCCTGACTATGTGTCTGGAGGGCAGGTTTTCATAAACAGCTTCTTGAACGAGGCTGCTCCTTAATGATTTCCTATGGTAATTGAATATTTTCTCTTATAGGACAAGCTGGGCCAATAAAAGAAATATACAGAAGCCCCTCTGACCAGGAGACTCTGTCCTGCTGACACCTAAAGAACTGCCCAGGTGACAACTCAGCGATTGCCTCCCCTTCTCTCTGTGCCCCTCTGCTCCAACCCCTGATGCCGCCCCATCTCCACTCAATCTATTCCAGTCTGTCTCTTCCTTTATCATTTCTTGCTGTCTCTCTCTTTTTCCCTGTCTTTCTCCTTCAGTCTTTCTCCATCTTTCTCTTTTTGACTTGTCTCTGTCTATTTCTCTGATTTGCTGACTCTCCATTGTTCTCTGTTTTCTCTTTTCTCGTCATTCATTCATTCATTCATTCATTCAGATAGATTAATGGAGTGCAAGGCACTGCTCCAGACACTAGGAACATGGCAGTAAACAAAACAGGTCCATGTCTTTAGGAAGCACACATTCTAACAACGTAGAAAGGGAGACGCATACTACCTACATAAACTAAAACATCGAGCATGTAGTGCGCCCACGGGTACTAGCCTGGGCTTTAAGAAACAGGGCTCCAGGCTCGGATCCCTCACTAACTGGTTTTGTAACTTAGCCAGATCCCCTTTCCCTTTCTCGGCCTCAGTTGTCTTATTTCTAGAGAGAGAGTACTAGGCCAGATCAGGGCTGCCCTGCCTTTCTATGACGAAGAACATCTTTTATTGAAATGCTGCTAACGTAAGTTAGACAAAGGCTAGGTTCTAAGTCGGCACTTACACAAACAGTAGTGTCAAATAAAAGTTTCCCTTAGATCTCCTTAAAGCTCTTAAACACCTGGGTTTGTTATACACGAAACAGTCAGTTGCATCTGAGGGGAAAAACACCCATCTGTAACCTCGAAACCTTCCCTTGGCCAAGTGTGGGGATGTTGGGACGGGTACAGGAGGCCGGAGACCGTGAGATCCACAGCAGCAGGTCCAGGACTGCCACCCATGTTCTCCCTTGGGCAGACACCCACGTGGGAGGGCAGCTAGAACCACAGAACTTAAACTGGTCT
This sequence comes from Pteropus vampyrus, assembly GCF_000151845.1. Classification (NCBI taxonomy): domain Eukaryota; kingdom Metazoa; phylum Chordata; class Mammalia; order Chiroptera; family Pteropodidae; genus Pteropus; species Pteropus vampyrus. Next base: position 8,669,476 of record NW_011888812.1, read on the forward strand.
GCACGCTCTCCCTGTGCATTGGGGAGTTGCATTCACACCAAGTCAAGTTTGCCCGTGACGCTGACTCTTGTGTTGCATCCCTCTGAGCCCCAAGATTTAAAGGATTTGTCTACCAAACAGTGCTGCCTTTACCAAGTCATTTATTAAGTATATGTCAAAGTTTCTCCTTAGTTTTTGTACTTCAAAGTCATACATACCTGGTGGCCAGAGCTTCTGAACAAACTGAGAAACAGAGTCCCCCGTCCTGGGGTGGTTTACTTGCTCCAGAACCCAAGACACTTTTCCCTTAAGCCAGCCAGAGGTGAGATGATTTCTGAGATCCTATTCGATAACCTGAAAATAGCTTTAGGATATAGTTAGTCTCCAGGAACCCAGTTTGAGAACCACTGCCCATACTCATTCTCCATGCTCAGAAATCCTCCATGTCAGAGTTCTTCTCTCTCGTGACGTGGAGAACTACAGCTAATGCATCTGGTTGGTATCTGGGAGCACAGAGAGAGAAGCTGGGAAGTCGGGAGGAAAGGTGTGTCAGGCCTGGCCCGAGGAGCTCTACAAACCATGTCATTTAATCCTCCATCTGAATAATTTGCTGAGGAGGTCAGCATTCCTGGCTCCATTCTGCAGACATGAAAGCAAATGCTCAAAGAGGTTATGTGATTTGTCCAAGGTCATAAGCTTAGAAAGTGGAAGAACCAGGTCCGGTCTGACCCTGTAGCCCCCACTCACACTGATATTCTCCGCTTGGGGTCCTTTATTGGATCCCTGGAATGAGGAAGCCCCAGTGGGCCTTTCAGCCCTGGCCCCAGAGAGGGCATATCATTCCCATGTAGCAGAAAGTTCTCTCAGTCTCCTTTGTAATTGCCTTTTGAACATCTCTTTTGAGGAACAATTAAGCCCTTGGACCTCATGGTCTCAGGTGTCTTCTCAGCCCACCTTCCAGAGATTGTTTATGATCCCGCTCTCCTTAGGGGTAAATTATGGAACTGTGTGGTGATATCAACTTCCAAAAGCCTCTGTGGGTGGATGGAGCTAACAGCCAGATCCAGGCATTGGAGATTCCATGTGCCTGTCACTCTTGTCTAGCCAATTGGCTGTAGAAGTGTGTCCCTGTCATCAGAAGTCCCTGGTGGGGAGTGGGGCAGGCAGGAGTTGGTCTTTTGACTTCAGCCTGGTCAGGGATGATGGCCCCGGAGGCTGTTTCTCCTGGACAGTGGGAAATAAATTGGCATAGGAGGTATGAGGACAGGCCTGAATTTGGGAGGGTGGATGAATGGAGCAAGGAATTAGCATTCATTGAATACAATGATTAAGAGTTGTGGCTCCAGATTAGGACAGACCTGGGTTCAAATCTTGGCTCAGGCACTTCTGTGCTGTGTGATCTCCGATAAGTGATTCCACCTCTCTGAGCCTCAATTCTCTCACCTGAAAAATGAAGATGACATTACCTGTATCCTGGAGCTTTATGAGGAATAAATGAGACTGTGCATGTTTCTTGGCACATAGTAAGAAATCAAGGTATGCCAGCTATTACTAGCTGTTGATGTATTAGCTACCATGGACCAAGCCCAGTGCTCAGTATTTTCCGTGCATTATCAGGAAGGCATTGTTTTTATACTCATTTTAAAGACAAGGAAACTCTCAGATACATGCAGTTAGGGAACTTGACCCAGGCAACACCAACTAAGCCTGCCAGAGTTGGGCCAGAGCCCCTTCCCACCCTGCCCTGGAGCTGGAACCCAGGGCTCCATATTTCTGTTCACCCTCTGGCTCACATCATCTGTTTTTCTACCTGCCTCACTTTGGAGGTTGTTGGAGGCTTTTCCCAGGAGACACACCTTTTATTGCATTTATCTGGGAGCCTAGCGTGCCACAAACTGCCCATTCGATATTATCTTTAATGAATGTGGGACGTAATAAATACAGATAGCCCATTTACGAGCTGCCATATTTATTATGCCCTTTAATTGCTAAATAGCCAGAATCCGTCGAAAGCTGGATCCCACCCTGGAGAGCAGCTTTGCCTGGGTGGGCAGAGGGGAAGGACGCCAGAGTCTGGCCCCCTGCAGACCTCTCAGCATCTCATCAGGGCAGCCCCGTCTGCCCCCCAAAGACCCATCCAAGTCCGAGCCTGATAGAGGAAGGGCCTGGGTTTGGGTATGATGGTCAAGGTGTTTAGCACCTGATGGGCACTAGCACAGGCCAATCAGAAGAGATGCTGCCTAGACAGCAGGCTAGCCCTACCCCTGGGCCCCCACTGAATCTCGGTCCTCCCACTGCCCACCAGCAAGACAGAGCCTGGAACAAGGGCAGGGCTGGCAATGGGATGCTGGACGTAGTCAGGGCACCAGGAAGGTTTGGCCCTAGGAGCAGCCCTTGGGCCCCCAGCTAGGTGCCCCCACTTCTTCCCTGCAGCATCCCTCCTCACTCAGCAAGTCCTGTGGGCTTGAGGGCGTGTACAGTGTTGGGAAGTTTGTCAGGCCTGGGTTCTGATCCTGATTCATGACCTTGTCAGGTCCCTCAGGGCTCTGAGCCTCAGTTTCTCATCTACCAAGTAGAAGGTTCACTTCAGCAACCAAATTATATCACCCTGTAGCATTGTTGAGCCCTTGCCCCGTGTTGGACATTATGCTAAGCACGTTATTGCAATATTTCAGTTAATCCTCACACACTGCTTGAGAGGAAGCTTCTGTTTTTAATCTCCATTTTCAAGTTGGAGAGAATAAGATTCAGAGAGGTAGTAATTCGCCCAAGGCCACACAGCAAATGAATGGTAGCCATGAGCTTGATCCAAGCAGGCTAGCCCCACAGGACAAAGAGGAAGTTGTTTTCAGCCTCCCTCTTTCCCCACTCACCCTAAGGTCAGGCGGGCCTCTGGGACCGCCCCTCCCCCGGTTGGGGAGGAGTGAGGCAGGGGTTCTTTCTGGGTGGGGCGCCCCAGCGGGAGGACTGAGGAGCCTTGCTCTTTTACAGGCAGAGCACCATGGAAGGCGACTGTCTGAGCTGCATGAAGTACCTGATGTTCGTTTTTAATTTCTTCATATTTGTAAGTATTCCTGGAACGTGCCTTGGGCCTCCCTAGGCCTCTGCTGGGTGGGAGGAAGTGACTGCTGCTTGGAAATAGTCAGCCCTACCTGCCCAGCCAGGATTTCCCGGAGGTGAGGCCCCCAGCGGTGCCCGCTCCACTCCAAAGAGCCTGCTGTCCTAGGAGACACATTTGGCACAGAACTTGGGATGGTTCGGCTGCTCTGACAAAGGATGAGGGTCTCAGTCCTGGGCCTTGTCTTGGGATCTGACCCCTGGTGGGAATTAGGGGAGAAAGAGGAGATGGGGGTGATCAGAGGGCAGCAGAGGGAGCCCCACCTGACCCCCACCCCCCCAAGAGTGTTATAGACATCAGAGATACAGGGAACCTGATGGGACTGGAAAACTCTCTGGGACTGGGAGACCCAGATTCAAAGCCAAGCTCTGCCTCTCACCAGCTAGTAATTTGAAACATATTTCACCTTTCTGAACCTCGGTATCTTCATCTCTTAATTATCTACCTCAATAGGTTTTTTTGAAAATTAAGCAAGACTAGAAAGTGCCTGCAGTGTGTCAGCACTCAGTAGCTTAGCTCTACCCCCATCCAACCTATGGATTCTCTCCATGAGGGGACAGAGCCCTGAGTGCTCAGGTGGCCAGCACAACCCACCTGCTGGCAGCCTACCAAGGGCTCTCAGCTCAGGCCTATGGTCTTTCCCAAGAGAGAGACACACTCTTGGCATCTCAAGCCCCTGAAGACTTTCCTGACCTCACCTCAACCTTTGACCTCAGTGCAGCCAAGATCTGGATGAATGAATATCCACGAATGTCCTCAAGGGACAGCGTCACTATGAAAAGAGGCCTCTTTCTGGTCAAGACTGACTCTATCTGTCTATTTTTTATACATTTCAACAACTCCCCTTGGTACCCTCCCCTGCCTGGTAATTCTAAAGAGTGGGGAGCCCTATAGACTTGAAATCTAAATCCAACTTCTAAGCTGGGTGACTTCAGGCAAGCCCCAGTTTCCTCACCCAAAACGAGGCTGGGTCCCCTGGGCAGTTCAGTTTATGCCTGAACCCTCCTTGAAGCAGATCTCAACACACAATTGTCAAACCCCGAAACTTCCAACAGCCTTGAAGAAGGGCACAGGTTTTACTGGACGTTGGTGGGGACACCGAGGAGAGAGGCATTGCACAGCGGAGGGCAAAAATGTAGCCTCTGTCATTGGCCATCTCTGTTGGTCTTCGCTTTCTCTCTCCCCTATCGCTGGGTCTGTCAGACCTCTGGGGTCCCTCCCCTGCCCCGATTGCACCTAAAATATCATCTCTTGGCCCAAGTCATTCAGCAACCCCCGCTCCAGTTTGCAGACCCCTCTCAGCCAAGCCACAGCTCAGCAGTTTGCTCTTAGCCGCCATCTGTCATTTCTCAGGTCCTCCCACCACACAGAGATTTCAAACACTTTGCAGCCTTCAAAATCCAATGCCAAACTGGCTCTCCTGCAACGGCTCCACTTCCAGTGCTTGTCTGTGCCTAGGACAAAGGGAACAGATAGATATTTATTGAAACCCGCTAAGTACATTCACATCCATTCTGTCCTCTCTTCCTCAGGGCCACCTTGGGAGGTGGGAATTTGTATCTTCTTTTAACCACGAGGAAGCTATGGCTCAGAAAGGTTAAGCCATTCCCGAAGGTCTCAGAGCTAATGAGTGGCAGAGCCCTTTCTCTGGTCTAAGCTGCCTTCCTTCAAAGATGAGTAAGGCGTGGAGAGACGGGCCATGCAGACGAAGATATAACAAGGCTCTTGAGCCAAGGGTTTGAGAGTGGGGCGCCCAGCCTGACTGAAAGCTCCTGTTGAGGACAGAGGGGGTAGCCTCTGTCTGTGTTTTCCCACCCCTAGCAGGGTGCAAGCACAGCGTGGGTGTCATGGCGTTTGGTGAGTATCCTCGGGGCTGGAGTCAGGGAGGCCCAGGATTCAGCCCGGACTCTGCCTCAAACTTGCTATGTGACCTTCAGCAAGTCATTGGCCTTCTCTGGAGCTCAGTGTGGAATCTGAGGGTTGGACTAGATGACCCCATTATCCTGTAGCGCTGACCTTTAAGGAGAATATAAAAGTGGCACATAAACTCAACACGATATGGTTCACAGCAGGCCAGGATGGTGTGTGGGTCAGAGACTGGGTTTAAACGATGCATGCTGCCCTTAAGATCAGAGTAAGCAGGGAAATTTGAAGCAGTGACGAGGCGTGCTGGGACACTGGCTCCTGCAGCAAGTGGAATCCCTGCCTACCGGGGCTCACCACCTCTGCCCCGGGGCCTCGCTCAGGGAATGGTGTCTGTGGGGTGTCTAACCTCCGCGTCTGCCTGTTCCTTCTGTTTCCTCCTGACTGGACCTGGGAGCAGCTGGGTGGGGCCTGCCTGCTAGGCATTGGCATCTGGGTCATGGTAGACCCCACCGGCTTCCGAGAGATCGTGGCCGCCAACCCCCTGCTCATCACGGGTGCCTACATCCTCCTGGCCATGGGGGGCCTGCTTTTCCTGCTCGGCTTCCTGGGCTGCTGTGGGGCCGTCCGCGAGAACAAGTGTCTGCTGCTGTTTGTGAGTACACCCATCCCCCAGCCCACCCGTGAGTGCCCTGGGATGGGAGGTGGAGGCCCATGTACCTGTACTTCGGGAGACTGAGGTCTGAGCCAAGTAGGCTGTCCTTCTGGAGTGGGAAGGCCAGCCACCAACCTCTCTCATTTGCACTAGCAACCCCGGCTTCCAGAGCCTGCTCTTTGCACTGGGCCGTGCCTGCCATGGGCAAGTTGCCCCTGGGTGGAGAATGGCCTTGGCCTCCAGGTGTGAACAGGCAGGCTTCTCCAAGGCGTAGTCAACTGAGAACCTTGACCATGATGTTTTTCTACTTGCTTGCTTTTCAGGACTTAAATATATATATAACTCCTTGGTAAAAGATCTGAGGTAGCTGTTGGATAAATCATTCACCTTTTGTATTTCCAGTTCGAAAGTAGAAATGATATGATCTCTGAAGGTCTTTTATTCATTAAATAAACAGTCCTTGAACTACTACAGGCCACATAGTTCACTAGGTGCTGAAGATGCATCGGGGGCAAGAGTGGCCGTCCCCTTCCTCATAGACAGGCACAGGGAGGCCTCAAGCCCGTGAGGAAGGGCTGGGCAACAGGCAGGCCTGGATATGGGTGTGCACCCTGCTCTGTCCCCTAACTAATGATGCTACTCCTGTCTCTGAGCCTTAGTGTCTTTGCTCGTTAAGTGAGGAGTCAACCAGTTCAGCTGCATGTAGGAGCCAAGCATAAGGGGTAGACGTTCTGTTTCTCTGGTCTGTTGCGTTCCCATGAGCCATAGCCCTGTGGGCCTCTGCTGACCTTCCTGGCTG
>NW_011888812.1:8677459-8686541 GCF_000151845.1 Pteropus vampyrus
GAGACCACTGCCTCAGCCTGCTGGGAGGGAGAGAAGACTTGTCTCGAGAAGGGCCGAGAGGGAGTAACTTTAGCTTCCTCAGAAACCCTGGCTCAGAGGCCTGCAGAAAATGGGGTCTGGGGATGGGGTTTAACTGAGTATCCATCCTCTCCCCGCCACTCCGACGCCAAAGCCCACAGTGTCCCAGTGACCCTTAGCCCAGGGACAGTGAGCCTAATGATCATGTAACCTGATGACCACATCACTTAATGATCAATTTTTCAAACACTTTCCTATGATCCAATGATTTTACAGCATTTTCACATACGATAGGGCAAATTTCAGCCTCTCGTTTGACATTTCGTGGCAACCCTTTCTTCCTGGTTGCTTACTTCTGAGTATTCTTTGGCCCATTTCTTTGAGTCGAATTTTTAAGATATTTTATAACAAAGGCACGCTAAATTAGAAAAGAGAACAGCAAAAAGAGATGAATGTATTTAAAAGAGATAAGTGAGCTGAATCGCCCATGAGGTATGTAAATTTAGTAAATATTTATTAGAAATGAGAACTGGAAGCAGATGTGCCTGTTGGCAGATGGGTTAGGAAAGTCTGGAAATGCTCACCAGTAGGCAGCGCGGCAGTTTGCGCCCTTACTTTAACTCTCCCATCCTATGCAAAGTGTTGTAAATTTGATGCTCAGGAATTACTGACAAACATGTCTGTAGGCAAATGCAATGAGGTTAGATGAACCTAAACCTACCCTGGGAAAGGCCTCGATTAGGGGAAGCCCCAGGAGACATCTGGACAAGGTCAGGGGAAATGTGGCCAGGTCTGGGGAAATCCCCTTCGAATGACCAGTGGTGACCCTATTAAGCAGAAGGAAATCATTTCAGGCTGGAGACGGCGAGTTGGCAGACGTGTCATTGCTATGATGTTGGCACCACAGCCTGGCACGTTCCTTCAGGGGACTCACACTCACACATTCAAGTCACCCCTCGGTCCCCATGTTTGGGAAAACTCTGCTCCAGGAGGAAGAAACGGCAAGGAGGTTTGCAGACCCCCTTTCTCTGGGGAGGCCCGCTTTCCCCATCAATGAGTTACCAGGTTCATTCTTTAATTTCTCCTCATAAATCTTCTGCATTTCATCTCATGAATTTCATTTCTTGAATTATGAATCTCGACTCAGTGTAAACTCCATGAGGGTGGGGAGGACCACATCTGCGGTGTATTTGTTTGTTTGCCAGGACCTAGCACAGAGTAGGTGCTCAAAAAACAGACTTGGAATGAAGGAACAGAGAAGGTGGTATCAGAGGTATAGGTAAGAGCACGGGCTTTGGAGTCAGAAAAGCCTGGCTCTGATCTCTGTTACTTCTTGCCTATGAGACTTGGGGCTGGTTACTTAACGTCTCTGAACCTCAGATTCCTCCTACATAAAATGAAGATAATAATGCCTCCTTTCCAAGCATAGTGTTGTGATCATGGTTCAGTGAGGAAATGTGCATCTTGCTTTGCTCTGTTCCTGGCACATGTAAGCACTTGATGAATGAGAAACTAAAGAGGCTGATGTTGAACCACAAGAGACCCTGCAGGCCATCTGAAGCCTTAAGACCTGGAGGCTCCTATGGGTTTTAGGATAACTTGGTGTTAAAAGGCCGTGTTCTAAAATCAGAGTTTCTGTGCTCATCCCAGGTGTACTGCTGACCTGCTGTGCCATGCTACCCCTTCAGAGTTCTAATTTCCCCACCAGTAAAGTGGGGGTGTTGATGATAACAGCAGCTGCTTCTCCAGGCTGCTGAGACGGTTCATTGAAACAATCCACGTATGATCTACAGTACCTAGGTAGTGCCTATACATGTGGTACTACAGTAAGTGGTAGCTGTCATTATTTTTCCGGAGACCGCCCGCACGGGCCCTTGTCCTCAGGAAGGCCACACTTCCTCTTGGTTCAGAGCCACCATGTGGGCAGCTCTCATGTCGTGCCAGCCTGCACCATCTCAGTGAAGCTGTGCTGAGTCATCTTGGGTAACACACGCATGCTCCCAGAGTGATGAGCATGTGGAAGACACGAGGCTGGAGCTTAGATTCATCCATAGTTTATAACTGTCTAAGCCGCGATCCATAGCCAGAGCCAACTGAATCACGTCACCACGGATGGAGACTTTCTGAGGCCGCTCTGCCAGCCTGAGGACAGCCAGCAACTCCACCAAGAGGGCACAGGACAGGGTGGGGCTTCTGCAGAGGCCGTGAGAAACAGAACCGGATGACCATCCATCACCAGCCAAATGGAAGTGCCAGGAGCCCTGCCTGGGGCCTCCATCACTGTCGGGGAGATGAGAGGCCACAGAGGTGGGGAATGCATCCCTCAAATGCATCCTTCATCCCAAGGGCCAACCAGTGTATGAGAGAGGATGTTGTGGGGGTGGCAGAATGGACTGCAGGTGTTGTGGCCAGGGCCACAAGAGGCCCTCTGTCACACTCCCCTCATACTGGAGAACCCTGCCCACCCTTGACCACGGCCCAAGGTCATCCCACACAAGTGACCCCTAGCAGGGCTACCACTGACCTGTCAAAAGCAGACCCCCAAGGTCCAGCAGGGTTTCTGACAGCCCAGTCCTGGACCACGCTCCTCGGCGGAAACGAGGGTAGCTTGGCACTCTGAAAGGAGCTGGGTTGAGGCAAAAAGGTCTGCTCTGAAATCTTGGAGATGCCCACTTTGGAGCAGCCATTCCCTTCCCCGGCCTGTTTCCTCCTGGGAAACAAGGGTGTGGAAATGGAGGCTCTAAACAGAAAAGAGACGTGGGACAGGCATCGGGCTCCTCGCGGCCAGAGCCCAAGCTGGAGGCAGCTGGAAACTGGCAAGATCCTTGTGGCCAAAGATGACAATTAGGCATGAGAAGTGACAGATCCATGTGTTGCACTGGCTGATCTGTTTAAGCCAGGGGTTCTCCATGGGTTAGGGGATTTAAAACGAAACAACAAAACCATATGACATCTAGGAGATGTTTCATGTCTGTGTCCTGGGCAGATCAACTCGAATCCATCCCAATGGTCTCCCCCAAAGTGGTCTGTAGCCTAAGAGATTTGAAGGAGCCTCAAGAGCTCTATGGGGAGCCGCTGTTCAAGCTGAAAAGTCAGGGAGGAAACATGACTGGGGCCTCCCAGGAGGAGAATAAAGTGACAGAAACCTTCTTCTGACAGAAAGAGAAACCAAGGGCGTCATCGGCAGCCCTTGACAATGGCTGTGAGGAAAACAGCACAGAATGTGTCACCGGAGCCAGGCGCTGGGGGCTCAGGGAAGAGCCTGCACTCGAGCTGGCTTCTGTGCTCCTTCTGTACTTATAAAAGCCTCGATGACAAGCTGTGCTCAGCCTTTTTAATGGCATACAGAACACTTTCACATCCATTACTTCATTATTCTCCACTGTGACCCCAGTAGCAAGGGTTACATTCTCACTTGACTGACAAGGAAACTGAAGCTGGAAGGGGTTTGAGTGATTGTCCCAAGTCACACAAAGCAAGGCAAGGCAAGGAGGGCTGGCATGTCCTGACACTAAGCTCAGGGCCCTTCACCTCCTTCCAGCCAGGCACACCCAGTGCTCTGGGGACTGTGACCCAAGGGAGCAGGTCTTAGGACAGCTGGCTGAGGAGGCTGGGAGGGTGTGTGGGAACCTATCTCCATGTACACTGGGGATTCAGTCCTCTGCTGGTGGTCTCAGGTGGGGTGAAAACTCTGGAATTGTCACAGACTTTACATGCCGAGGGCACTAGTAATACCGAGTAATGAAGGCATCACCATTTCCTCTTTAATCTAACAGCTTTCAGCCCAAAACCCATGACGACCAGGGCCTGACATGTAGCAGACAGCAAGGTCGTGATGCTGAGTCAGTCGCTCATGGATTCATCCATTCACCTGACAGCCATGAACCGATGCTCGTGCCGTCTGGGCAATGGGAATAGCATACTCGGTTACAGCCTCTGTGCTTAAGTGAGGGATGCACTGGGGACATGGCAGCTACGATGAGGACGTCTCTGTGTGGTCCTGTGATGTGGGGAAGCCCAGAAAGACTTCTCGCCTTTCAATACAAATATGGACAAAGCATCTTCTGTATGTATTACTAGTGCCGAGGGCACTAGTAATACCAAGTAATGAAGGCATCACCATTTCCTCTTTAATCTAACAGTTTTCAGCCCAAAACCCATGACACAGGGAGGGCAGCCGGGGCTAAACCCACTCTGGAAAATGAGGAGCTGGTGGGTGAAGAAAGAAGGGACCTTCTCAGCAGAGGGAGCACAGCATGTAAGGGCCCCAAGATGAGAGGCATCATGGTTTATTTGGGGAGCATCAAGAAATGCAATGAGTGGAGCAGAGGGGGCTGTTAGATTTCAATCTCCTGGTTCCTGGGTTTCCACATTTTGACAGACACACCATCTCCCCTCCATTCCTTCTCCTTTACTACAGCTGAAGATCAGCTTTGCCTCCCCACTTCCGGCGGGAATGAGAGGCAGCGGCAGGGAGAGGGGGGCCCTCAGGCTGGCCGGGTGGGGAAAGCCAGCCAGGGGTCCCCAGGGAAATCAGGGTTCCCACAGCTTGGACAATCCACCTAGAGGGAGCCCACACATGTTTCAACATCTGTCTCTTCCCAGGGCTGCCAGGTAGGGTAGTTCAGACTGATTTCTGAGCAAGAGCCTCGTAAAGGGGTGCCATTTGTACGGAAGACGTATGTTTGCTTTGTCCATATTTGTATTGCGAGGTTGTTGACTCCCAAGATGGATTGTTGGTGTGTTTATTATGAAAAATGTCTGGCTTCGGGCAGAGAAGTTCCTTAGTCTTACAAAATCAGCGCATTGCGTCCGTTGCGTAACAGATGGAAGGGCGCTTCGGTGAGTGATGTCCTTGTCCCGCCCGCCCTCGACGCTCACGCGGCCTCTTCTCTTTGCAGTTCTTCCTGTTCATCCTGATCATCTTCTTGGCAGAGCTCTCAGCGGCCATCCTGGCCTTTATCTTTAGAGAAAATGTACGTACTGGGCCCCCCGCACCCTGGCCCCTGCAACCAGCCAGGGCTCAGTGGCCATCAAGGCCAGCCTGTCCCCTCCTCAATAGAGTCGGGAGGCTCTCATCAAGCACTTCCGGCCCAAATTCTGACCCAGCACCCCAACAGGCCCCACAGCCCAGAGGGAGATCCTGGCAAGCCTCTTTCTGCTAAGGCTTTTCCAGAAGGTCTGAGTCAGGGGGACCCTTAAGGATCCCTGCTCTTCCAAAGCATCTGGTGCAATCCCACACCAGATTCTGGAATCTTCCATTCCATACCGTTCCCAGCAATGGTCCAGCAATAGTCATTTGACAGTTCAGGGATAGTCAGGGAGGCTGTGTGTCCCCCCTTCCTCCTCCCTGGACTAGGTGACATGCAGGAGAATAGGACAGAGCATGCTCGATGAGGCCCAGGCCAATATCCAATTTGGGCCACTTGCCCCAACAGGCCACCTTACTCCAGGGGCTCCAACCACCCTGGGCAGCAGCTCCCTTCCCCGAGTCTATAAGAGCCAGACACCAACCAAAGGTAGCCTGGAAACAGAGAGGAGAGGAAAGAAGGGAGAGGGGGCAGGAGACGCAGGCTGGCCCTGGGGTCAGCCGCTGAGCTGTTGGCACGGAGGGGAGGAGGAGGCAGTAGCCTATGAGCAGACTTCGGTGCCCCGATGGTGCCCCTCTGGAGGTACCACCCAGGGCCCGGCCCTTTCACCACAGCAGGAAGCAAGGTGGTTAGACCGTGAGAATATTTTGAGGGTGGAAACCGTGGATGTGCAAAGACTCTCTGCTCCACGCGTGGCTTCTTCGGGGCCTGGGACTCAGGGCGCCTGCTTGGCTCTGTCTGAGGGACGGGTCAGGGTGGAGGGCATGGCGGGAGGGGAAGTGCCCCATCCTGGGCAAGCCCTTCCTCTGAGAAGTGCTGCAGGGGCGAGTGAGGTTCCGTGCGCCCTGGCCTCGGGGTTGTCGAGGGGTTGTGTAGACTTCATGTAGGTGATCCCACCAATGCAGGGAGGCCACAGGCCTTGGGGTGGGATTAAGGGACCCACCCCAAGTTGGCAGCTTAGGAGAATGCCAGGAGCCTGGCACCAGGGCCCTGAGGCCTTCCCTTCCCTCCCCCAAAGCAGATAGATGGAGAGGCCATGGAGGGGTGGGGGCAACGTCAAGCTGCTGGGCGCGGGTCTCAGCTACCCTCTTCCTTTGCCTCCAGCTCACCCGTGAATTCTTCACCAAGGAGCTCACCAAGCACTACCAGGGCAACAACGACACGGATGTCTTCTCTGCCACCTGGAACTCAGTCATGATCACAGTGAGTGACATAGCCCCCAAACCTGTACTGTGAGCTTTCAGAGCCACGATGCCCAGCATAGCAAAAGTCTGGCCTCCAGAGTCCCCTCTGCTCATGTGCCTGTGGGCAGACATCAATAATCAACCAGGGCACTGGCCACCAAGCTTCAGAATTGCATCCACACGGCATTCCTGGCAGCCACTGCCAGGCAAACGGTCCAAACTCAGGATGAAAGCTGTCTGATTCCTCAAGCAACTGTCATCGTCATTGATGACAGTAATCAAAGGAACTGTTTATTGCATGCTAAGTGCCTGGTGAGGTAGGAATCGCTACCTCCACCACCAGTTTAAGGTTAAGGACACTGGAGGCTCAGAGAAGCCAAGTGACTTTCCCGGGGTCACACAGGCAGAGAGGGTGGAGCCAGCCCACGCCTGGGTGTCCACTCCACCCCACCCCGCTGCCTCACTGTGGCCTCTACACAGGCCATCTGTACTTCCGCCCCCGGGGCCAGCTCTCTGCCCCAGACTCTTGGCTTTGTTTTCCTCCTAGTTTGGTTGCTGTGGGGTCAACGGGCCTGAAGACTTTAAGTTCGCATCAGTTTTTCGACTCCTGACTTTGGACAGTGAAGAGGTGCCAGAGGCCTGCTGCCGAAGAGAACCCCAGACTCGGGACGGGGTCCTGCTGAGCAGGGAGGAATGCCTCCTGGGAAGGGACCTGTTCCTGAACAAGCAGGTACCAGGCCCTGCTGCCCCAAGCGGGGGGACATGGGTGGCCAGAGCTGGTTGGGGGGCAGTGTCAGCCCAAAGGGTCTGAAGGCACTCCTGATCCCATGCGTGTGTTGGCCATGACATGGGACTGAGTGGGGGCTGATGAAGCTCCATCCAGGCCCCCGAGCTTCCACCACAGTGCAGGAAGGATGAGGGTGGCAGAAGGCACAGGCCAGGGGAGTGGGCGTTTTGGCTGGGGTTAAAAGGTCAGTAGGAGTTTTCCAGTGTTCCAGGCCGAACACTCCTTGCAATTCCAATAATGCAGGTCGGGAGCCAGAACCAGAGTCACATGGTGGGGGCCCCTCCTCAGTCATGCCCTGTATTTTGGGGAGAGCTCACATTTGCCATGTGGGGGCACCTCCTGACTCCAAGGAAGCAAGGTTTCCCTGACCTGACCCTCCAAGGTCACAGAAGCTCCTAGACTTCCTTGCTTCTCTTGCAACCCGAGGACTTCATCTAAGTCTCTAAAAAACCCATTCCCTTCCTTACATATGCCACCTCTGGGGCACACAAGGGTCCCCAGTGAGCAGCCCCCCATGCCTTGGGTTTGAGGCCGGGCTAGGTGGGGGAGGGGGGAGAGCGAAGGTGGACTGAGCCCCCGCACCCCTCACTTAATAGGCCTTTAATGAGGATCGCATTGGAGAGATCCAGATGCAGGGGACTCCTCAGGGACAGGAGACAAGGCCCTGTTCCTGTGGGGCTCACAGTCTAGTTAGAAAAAGTAGATGATAAATAATCAGCAAACAAACAAAAAGTCATCACTACACATGGCAATGATTACTGTGAAGAAAGAAATGCCAGATGAGGGGCTAGAAGGGACCAGGGCGGGGGCTCAAGGCAGGCCTCTTAAGAGTCTGGGGAAGGGGACAGTTGAGCTGAAGCCTGACCCTGGCCTAAGGTGAGGCTCTTTCTAGCCTCAGCTTTGCCCCATGAACTCGGCTTCTCCGCCCCTCATGGTCTTGCCCTCCAGTGCTGGAGGAAGGAGACACAAAGAAATGAGGGCCCTGGGATCAGGCCACCCCAGGGGCCGGGGGTCTCTGCTCTCAGGAGAGGCTGCCGGACATGGCGGAGAGGGTGGAGTGGTTCTAGGCTGTGGTGCCAGACTGACATGTCAGGCTGCTGTGTCACCTTGGCCAGGACACAGTCTCTTGACCTCAGATTCCCTGAACGGTGGCAGAGACTTCTGCCTGTCTCCATACTCTATTCACCCATTCTCCCCTGGAAAAAGGGGCTCTATAAGACCCCATGGCCACCAGATAAAGGCTATCCTTTCCTGCAGCTAGGCCATGCGACCACGTTCTAGCCAAAGGGAGGTGAGCAGACATGATTTGTGCAACTGAGTGACATCCTTAAGAGAAAGCGCTATGCCCACCCCTCCTCTTTACCCCCTGGCTGGGATGCAGCTGTGATGACAGCCACCTCAGACCTTGCAGAGGAGGGTGGCCCCATAGGATGTCAGAGCATCAAGAGAGATGGAGCCTGGGCCACTGACAACTCCAGAGTGGCCACCACGGCTTAGAATTTGATATGAAAGACAAATGAACTTCTAACTTGTTCAAGGAACTACTGTTAGGAATGCCCGGTGCCTATAGCCAAACCTGTATCCTGAGGCCACTTGAGAATTGTCCCAGGAAGCTGCTTGTGGGCCCTGGTCCTTCAGGGCTTTTCCTGCTATCCTTCTCATTTCTGATTCATCCTCTGTGACAATGCCTCCTTCCATCTTCTGGGCATGGCCTTGATGTAGGAGCTCATGGGAGAGGTCCCTGGGCAGCTACATTAGTTCTTTACGATGATTCTTCCTCTGACCTCAGGGGTGTTACCGAGGTTGACTTCTGGGATTCCATTTCTGAGACACTTATATCCCTCCTGAGCATTCTTCACTTTTAAAAGCCTCTGCTAAGGAACTACCTGTGTTCTTCCAAAGCCCTCTTCCCTAAAGCCCAGGATGCATTTCCAATTTGGCTTTATATCCCTGTCACTGTCTTGAATCAGTGAGCAACACATTTGATTGCAAGTTACTGACTC
>NW_011888812.1:8687615-8693333 GCF_000151845.1 Pteropus vampyrus
CCCAATGAGAAGCGACAGTAGGTTAGACCAGAGTGATGGCAGTGGAGACACAGAGAGGTGTATAGATGTGAGAAATTATTCAGGAGGTAAAAGCTGCCATCTGTGGCAGTAGGTCGACTGTGGAGAAGGGAGGGTGAGGAGGTGTTGAAGGTGACTCCACAGGCTCTGGCTTGGGGGAAGGTCTCGAGTTCTGATTCTGGACATGTTGAGTCCTTGGGACATCCCAGCAGAGGTGCCCAGTGGGCAACTGGGCATATGGGGCTGGAGCTCAGGGGAAGGTCCACGCCGTAGGCACAAACGTGGGAGTTCTTTGTAGCGTCACCTCTTGCCTAGCTGCTTTTGGTCAGATGAGGTTAGAGGGGCAACTGTGGTCCGGAGCCAGGGTGGGGGTGAGGGTGATACTCCCGCCCGGCAGAGAGGGAGCACGGGAGAATGGGGAGCTGGCGACAGCAGCATGGTTAGGGCACCAGCAGTCTGTGGTGAGGCTGGGAGAGATGGCGCCCCGCGGGGCTGGGTGAGGGGAGGAAGCCATCATGACAGGGAGGAAGACGTGACATCCGAGGGTGTCGACAGGAGCTTGGGCCCTGAGCCAGAGGCCTGGCCTGGATGAGCGAGAACCGAGCCTCCCTGATGCCCAGCTCCCTTCCCCTAGAGCAGAGGGAAGAGCAGGGGGACCTTGGACTCCCCGTGCAAACCCTGCTTCCTTTCCTCCCTGTGTGTGGCCTTGAGCAAGTGGTCCAGCTGCTCCTGCCCTGCTTTCCTCACATATAGGATGCAGGGAGAGCCCTCTTCCCCAAGGGGCTGTAATGAGGACTAAGTGAGAGCAAGCCCATGAGTTCCCGACAGGGTAGACACTTACAACATGTTGGTGGCATCGTCCCATCCATCCCCCCTGCCCTCCCTGCTCACTCCAAGGGTGTCTCAGTATCTGGGGCCTCCACTGGCCAGCCCAGTCTGCTTGGCCCAGTCCAGGGACCCAAAGGGTCTTTGGTGCCAGAGCCAGATGGAAGGGAGATGAGCGGGTTAGACCTCAGGCCCTGTGCACAGCAGAGGGGCGCGGGGATGTCCTCCCTCTGCTGGACAAGGCCCCACCCGGAGGAGGCATGTCAAAGTCAACTTCAAGCTCAGAAAGGGCTTTGCCATGTATCCTGTCCCCTCCCCTTGTGGAACAGGGGTTTGTGCGTAGAGAGAGGATGGTCTGGCAGTGATACCTGGAGGCATAGCGGGTAAACCCACACACACACTCTGCGCTCACTGTCCACCAGCCAGGACGTGCTGAGAGGGGCATCGAGAGAGGGAGGACGGTCCTACAGGGACTGAGGCTTTGCTCTGTGCCAACGCTGTTGCCCGAGCTTTGAGGGCACATGCCAGTTCCCGGCCAGTTCCCGGCTTCACACCCCTCTCCTGATGTGGGCCTCCAGCCTGTGACCCCAGACTATCCTTCCGGCTTCACCTCTGATCCTTCCCCCCAGGGCTGTTACACAGTGATCCTCAATGCCTTCGAAACCTACGTCTACCTGGCCGGAGCCCTCGCCATCGGGGTGCTGGCCATCGAGGTAAGTGAAGGCCCCACTTCTGTGGCTCCCCAGAAGCAAGGCACGCATGGGGCCTGGGGAAGATCCCCCATGGCCTGCAATCCCCAGCCCATCTCCGTCTCCACGTCCTTACCCCAGGACCCATGGGTCCTCCACTATGGGGACTGTGGGTAGTAAGCCCTGCCATGTCTGTCTGCTGCCTGTGTGTCATCATTGGACTCTGGACACATCTGAGCAAGTTCTCTGGGTTGTGGGGACAGGCAGGACCTGAGAGTCACTCCCCCATCTTCCTGCTACCTCTCATCTCCATTCCTCTCCCACCAAACCCCCAAATCAGCCCCCCAAACCCACCCAAGGTCCAGAGTGAAGTCTCGACTAAAGGCTCAGCACAGCTGACTTGAGGGAGGGGCTGCCGTCTGTGCTCCTAGATCAGGCCCTTCCACTGCGGTGTGTTTAGGGCCGGTGCAGCCGGTGCAGAACCTCTCAAGGGCTTTCTTAGCCCCCTTTGTTTGAAGGTCCCAGCGCCCTCCCAAGGAAGGCAGTTGCAGATTCTTGCAGACACCAATAGGTGTCGCTTCAGCCAGAGGGCAGAGCCTTTCCTGGATCTCAAACCCACTGCTCAGGGAGGTTAGGAGGGCAGCGTTGCTCATGCACAGCCGTCTTCAGGAACAGGTACTCTGGGCCTCAGCCACCTGTCGGCCTTCAGGGACATGAAGCCAGGGCGGCCTTGAAGGTCCACCAACACCTGGCAACATTGCCGCCTGTCTCAGCTTCTTACTGTCCCTTACAGCCATGCTTAGAGCGGTTTGTGGAGACTTCTGGAGATGGGGGAGAGGAAGGGGCCATTTATGTATTCATTCAGTCATTCATTCACTCAGCAAGCATAAACTGAGACCCTGCTATGTACCAGTCCTATTTGAGGTGAACGAGTCCTCTCGGGGGACGTAGCAGTGACTAAGAAACAGATAAACCTGTGCCAGGCCCAGGGAAACTGCAGGCATGTGTCTGATGCAGGAAGAACATGAGCTTTTAAGAGTCCAGCTCCCCAGCCCCTATGGGAAGCAGAACCCTGCTCCCAGGTGGGAACCTTTACCGTGGTCCCAAACCAGCCCTGCCTCCCAACCCCACTGTCCCTCCTGGAGATTTGGCCATGAGGTCTGGGAACCGTCCTTTGTGCTACTTTTAAGAAGAGGCGTGGCCATGGGGACATCAGCCAGTTTGGTCGGAGGCATACCCCTGAGTCGGTCCCTGCCGGCCCTGCCACCCCAGGGTCCTCAGACAGTGTTCAGTGGCTGTGAGGCCCCTATGCCTTCCCTGCCTGTTAACAGCAACCCTGGTGACTTTTTACTAAGCATCTCCTACATAACAGGCCCCATGATGTCGTTAGATGATCGCTTTAGACTTCAATCTCACCACCGCCCTGTGAACGAGAAGCAGGAGCATTCAGGTTGTGAGCACGGGCTCTGGGGCAGATAGATGCCTGGACTCAAACCCTGGCTTCCTTGCTTGTAACTGTGTTACCTCAGGCAGGTTACCTGACTCTGTCTTCCTGGTCTGTGAAAGGGTTTCTAAGAAAGCGCCTTGAACTGTGCCTGGCACACGGTGAGTTCTAGAGACAGAGCAGGCCCAGAGAAGGGAAGTGTTTGGCCCACGGTCACCAATGGCAAAGAGGGAGCGAGATTTGAAGCCATGTCTCCTGGTTTCCAAAGCCCCTTTCTCGCGGTGACGAGAAAGGCCCCGTGGCCGGTGAGAAGGGCTTGCCGCCAGGGGGCGTCGGGAGTCCCCACGGCAGGAGAAGGACGCGCACGCCCCGTCCTGCCCTAGGACAGACATACCGTTTCCCGCAGAGTGGGCGCCGGGTGGAGGGCTGGGGGCCCAGCCTAACGAGCCGACACCCACTTTCTCTGCAGCTTTTCGCCATGATCTTCGCCATGTGCCTCTTCCGGGGCATCCAGTAGAGGGTGTGGCCTGAAGCCTGGAGACTCACCCTGCCCACAACCACCCAGCACCCGACGCCCTCCCCTCCCTCACGCCCCTGACCCCTGGGCTCCGGGGGGTGGGGGAGGGGAGGAGGGGAGGCCATCATAAGTGGCCAAAAGAAGGGGCAGGGGAAATACTTATTTTTTTAACTAAGTGACAAAAATACTGACCGATGTACCCTGCCTGGATTCTGGGGTGGGGGCCATGAGCTCTCTGCAGGGACCCCAGCACCTGCGCCCCTGATGCAGTGTGCACCAGAGACCAAAGGAACACCAGTCCCAGGTCCCCTCCTCCGCCCAGCTGGACTCTGGCAGCCCCAGGCCTGGGGCCTTTCCTCACAGCTTCAGGACCAGGTGCCAAGAAAGAGAGGATTTGGGTAACAGGAAGATAAAAGCAAATCTCGGAGAGGTCGCCAAAGCCCGGGGTCCCCAAATGGACTTGGTCAACATGTCCTTGAGGACTCGGCACTGATTCGCAATCCCTGGTCCTCCGGTCCATGGAGTTGTCCCTGCTCCAGCTGAGGCCGAGAGTGGGCTGCGGACACTGGATCCAAGAAAGGCCCAGCTGGTGGGGTCTTTGCTGTCCCCAGCTGTTGGACCACATTATCCGGAAGGCACAGACTTTCATCCAGTCACACAGCACATGCACAACAGTTCTGGACAAGAACTGGGTCATCTCCAGGCTGCCTGTCACTCCCTCCACCTCTGTTAGTCCAGCAGACCTGCTGCCCACCCCCGCCTCAGCCTCAGCATCGTGGTTTCCCCAGAAGAGACAGGGCAGGCTGACCAAGAACTACATCTTCCCAGGTCCACGGCTAAGAAAATTCGGGACTTTGTCCCCCCTGCCCTCCCTCTCACCCCTACCCGCACTTCTAGGCCCCCAGGAACACGCACACGTACACACACCAGAGTCCCCTTTCCACACCGCCCACCTCCCCCCACAAGCCAGTCCCCTTCCCTGTCCTCCACCAGCTCCCCAGCTCTCAGAGCTGGAAGGAGCCCCCAAGATCATCGGGTTCTTCTCTCCTCACCCAGAACCATGGTTTGGATATCTTCCGTATGATCCCAGCCAAGACATCTCCACCCTCTTCTTGTACACCTCCAGGGATGGGGAGTTCACTACCTCCCAAGACAACCTTCTGCCTTTGGACTGCTCACTAGAGCATCAGCTCAATGCACAGCAGAAATTTTTCTGTGGTTCCGTCCACTTGCTCTCTCTCCTTCCCCCAGTGTTAAGGCCACATGTTGTTTCTCCCTGAGCCTCGTTATCTCCGGGATAAAGAACTCCAGGGCATCCCATCGTTTCTGCTGTGACCTGGTTTCCTGTCCATTCTCCATAGTGCATTTCTGGGCGCTCCCTCCCCTCCAGGCTCCGGCAGGAAGAGGTTTTCCCATGGGCTCACTGACACCCACACAGCACCCACAAATCAGCCTCTCATATGAAGACCTAAACCAGTGTTGGCGACTGGATTGCAAGATGCCTCAACCTCAATCAACCGGGAGTGGCTGCCGGGGGCTGTGCTGAGGACCTGAGGTTTGGTCTGGGCTCTGGGAGAGGGCGGCGTGATCCTGATCAGCGACGTCTGCCAGACCCCTTACGCTTGATTAGCGATGTCTGCCACAGGCATGGGAATGGGAGGGTCAGCATGGTGGCGGCCCTCCTCTTTGTCTGTCTGTCTTCAGGGTCTGGGAGAAGCCCATTCTACTTCACAAGCCCTGTGCCAGATTCCAGCCTCCCCTCCTGCTTTCTAGCCACAAAGCTGCAGCCTCGAGTCCAGTGCTCCCTCAGTCTCCCGTTTGCCCACTTCTGAGGTGCAGCCAGGGCTCTGCTTGCTATGAAGATTTCATTAGACTCTCCTCCCATCTCCCCCTTTTCCCTTCCGCCCCTCCTGCTGTTCCCACCAGCCCCGGCCCTCCCTCCAGGTCTCCAGACTGAGTCTTTCCAAATTGTCCCTGGAGCAGCCTGCTCTGGCAACTCCATGATGCCATGAGCTCCCTAGGGACTGGCCATCCCCAGGATCCAGGGTCTTTGCTGTCCCCAGCTGTTGGACCATATAATCCAGCAGCTGGCACCCCAGCCCAGCCTGAGAAGGGCCTGGGCCCTGCCCCTCTAGACTCACCCACACGCTTACCTCCAGCTTCCTGGAAGAGGCAAATGGCTGGTCTGAGGTTGACCAGAAAGGAAATAACATTAAAAAATCCCA
>NW_011888812.1:8694928-8712083 GCF_000151845.1 Pteropus vampyrus
GCTTAGCCGTGGTGGATGCCCAACACAGAGCCTGGCCCCGCTTCCCCTCTGGAGGGACCTACCAGCCATGCCTAGCGGTTATTAGGTCAAACCACCCAGCACTCATCGGAGGATCAGCCAGGCCTTAAAAGGAGAGGGTCAGATGGAGGGTGTGGCCTTGGCCTGGTGGCACTGCCCGCCAGTCACCACCACCACCTCCCAAGGCAGTGGTGGGCTCCCAGCCTGCCAGGGCTCTCCCTGGGGACAGGCACAAACGTCAATGACGAGAGATGGGTGCCAAGGCAGAGCAGGCCCTTCCTTAGTGTCCCGGCTCCCTTCGGGTTAGCCGTGGTCACCAGCAGCATAGCCTTAGGCACCCAACCCGCTGGGCCTCTCTCAGCTGTATCTCAACGGTAGTGCCACTGCTCTTCCAGGCACTAGGCAGTGGCTACAGAGACAGCTGGGCACAGGGGAGGGTAGTGTGAGGCCCAGTGTAGGCAAGGTAGGCTTCCCAGATACAGGCCCACCTGGCAATGCCCAGAGCTGGGCCGCAGGTACGAACCATCCCGCCCCCTAAACACACTTTACTGCAAAGCAGGAAGCGAGACTGGGGCTAGGGCTGCTGGGGTGCACACTTGTGTCCTAGACGGAAGAAGTGTGTTGGAACTATTGGGGGACACGCAGGCTGGTGGGCCTGCCGGGGGGCTTAGGCTCTGAGGGAGCCAGTTGTCGGCCTTCTCCAGGGCAACTGGGGGCAAAGGGGCGTAAGAGGAAGTAGCCTGCTAAAATATTTCTATTTATTTCCTTTGCTGACTTTGAAGGGCACTCGGTCCACCCCACCAGGCCTTGGGGGCAGCCCAGGCTGGAGGTCCAGAGGGCAGCACCCTGGGTGGGGGGTGGGAAGGGTGAGTGAGGGAGCTAAGCCAGGTGAACATCAGAATCCGGGAACGAGCCAAAGGACGAGGAGATGCCGCTGCCTTTCTTCATCTCCCAACCCCATCACTCACAGGTAGCCTCCACCTGGGGTTATCTGCGCGTCCATCTATCAGGGCCAGCCTGTGCGAGGCCGCTGGCAGGCTCTGGAACCAGGCCAGTTGGGGGAAGGGAGCCCGTAGGGGCCTCCAGGAGCTGGGGTGTAGGCAGAGCAGCCTCAGGCGAGGCCCTGGGAGAGCCCGTGGTGGCAGGGACAGGGCACGGCGTCATGTGGCCCACCCCACAGGAAGGCTGAAAGGGAAATGCCAGCTCAAAGACAGCCACCCCTACCTGCTGGCTGCAGCTAGACTGTGGGGAGGGCAGGTGTGCATGTTTGGGGGTGGAGGGAGCCCCCACATGTGGAGAGGGCCCACAATAAGGAGTAGGGGCACAGGGTCAAATCCTCAGATCTTCCAGGCATAGACAGAAGCCAAGTTCAGCTGCTTGGGCACTAGATTGGCTGGGGGTGAAGGGGGAGGACAAGGCAGCCCACAGCCTCTCTCAAAAGAAAGCAGGGCCTCCCAGCAGGAGGGGCAGGAGCCTCGCCCCAGCCCAATACCCCATGATGCAGGCTCTTCAGTCAGCGTCTGTCCAGGGGATCCAGAGGCCAAGAGGCCCAAGAAAAGGAGGTGTCACTATGTAGGGTAAAGAAGAGGGGTGCAGAGGCCCCCATCCTTCCCCAAACCTGAAAGCCCAGAAGATCACAGCATTCGGACAGTGCCCGGGAGGAAAGAAGGTGGCCGCCCCTGCCTGCCCGGGGCAGGGCAGGGTCCTTCCTGCCTTCCGTGAACCAAAGGGAAACCGAGGCCCAGGGCCTCCCCGCCCCAGAGTGGCCCCCGGCCGGGCGGGCAGCTAGACTTTCTTGGGTTTTCGGCCGACTTGGTAATAGTAGTAAACGCTGATGGCAACAAAAAGGAGGCGGCTGGCCAGGAGCAGCAGGATCCCCAAGGACATGAGGCCCGTCTCGGCTAGTGTGGCAGTGACCACTGTGGGAGAAAGGCCAGGGGGGGACAGAGGTCAGAGGAGGGATGTGCCCTCACCCCCACCACAGGATGGCATGCTGATCCGGGAGCCCTGGGGTGGCCACCTCGCTGGCTCTGCCCTGAGCTGGGGAGTGGTGGGGGGGGGAGTCCTGCCAGCTGCCTCACCCCATAGACATGTCTATTCTGATGTCTCCCACTTGGCAGGGACTGGGGCAAGCACTGGTGTGTGCTGTCACGCCTGTGCCGAATTGTGGGAGGCTGTGGAAATGCACATGTGTGTATTCGGGAAGATATAGGCACATTAGGCACGTGAGCAGGTGTGCAAGCACACAGGTGAACACAGCCACAGCAGTCCCTCCCCCTCGGACAGGTTCCGTCGCTTCTTGGAAACCCAGATGGAAGAGCTGAAAGGTGGAGGCAGAGCTGCCCCGGCCACAGTCCGCCTTCAGCCTCCCTCCCTCACTGCCCACCTCAGGACTCACCCATGAACTGCACCCCGAAGTAGCAGGCTTCCGTGAGCAGGGTCCATCGAATGATGACCTTCTCAGCAGTGTAGAGAGCATTCCACATGATCAGGGAGATGCCTGGGCGGCGACACAGAGTGGCACAGCCTGATCCACCCACCCCCTTGGGGCAGGGGACTCCCACGTCCCCTGCCCCCACTCACGCACATGCCTCAAACTAAAACTCCTCCACCCATCCCCTGTCCCATTCCCTCCAGGTTCAATTCTGCTGCTTCAGCCGATAAGCTCATTCCCATTCATGAAATTTCCCACGCACCACGGGACCCTGGGCACGTCAGGTCCCCTCACTGGGACTCAGTCTCTTCATCTGTAACACGGGAGGCTTGAGCTCTAGGTTCTACCCCTATCAGGTTCTGTTTTGATTCTGGGTTGATGGGAGTCCGTGAGTGAATGGGTTATCTGGTGCTACAATCACACTTTCTTTCCAAATGGTCTCCTGGAGACAGAAAACCTGAACCCCTTACGGAATCACTCTAACGAATTCCCCAGGGGGCAATAGGTAGACCATATTTTCAGTGGAAGAACCACCTACTTAGCTTCTACCAGCTGACCCAGTGTCTGCTGGCTCTGACCACCAGATGTAGGCTCATTTTCTCTCAACAAACCTAACCCTATAAACTCTAGCTCTCCCACTGTGTGGGTAGAGCACTTGAAGCCGTGCCAATCTCCACCACCCCCTGCCCCAGAGGTATCGGGACTGGGTGAACTGTGTGTGCAAAGGCACAGAGGCCTCTGGAAACTGGGGCACTGAGGTGTGGGTGGGTGTCGGGGAACTAGGTTTGAGAAGGCAGCTTGGATCCCCACAAAAGACCCTGAATGCCAGATGAAAGAGCTGGGACTTTATTCTGCAAGTAATAGGGAGCCATAGAATGCTTTGGAGAAGGGGAGGGACACCATCTTTGCTAAGTTTTTAAAGCTATAATTCAGCTTCCTAACACGCACTCTATGTGACTCAGATTGGAGAGGAAACAGAAGTGGTTCGAATGAGAGGACCAGTGGTGTGAGGGGTTTTGCACATACCATGTTGATTTTGCCACCTCTAGGGCCTGGGCCTCATTCACCTCTGCATCTCAATGCCTAGGTGGGACACTGCACCAGCAAGCGCGCAGTGGTGGGCCAGATACGACAAAGACAGAGCCCCAACCCACTGGGTACATCCTACCAGTGGCCACAAGATGGCAGCATACACCCAGCAAAGACAGACTTCTGTTGAGGGGGCGGGGCTCTGGGAAGGGTAGTCCCTGCACAAAGGAAGGCTCCCCATGATCCCACAACCCCAGTTAGTCCCCCAGCTGACCATTACCTCCCGCCTGGAGTCCACTCCAGCAATACTCACTGAGGAGGGCACCACCATACAGGCGGATGGGGGTCTTGCTTGTCACCTGGGCTCCATCAAAGACTGCATCATAGAGCTGGTCAGGGAAGGCAAGGGCCTGTGGACAAAGGGCAGAAGGCTCAAGGTGGGGGAGATTCACTACTGAAATTTCCCCAGACATCATCTTCCCCCAGGAGCAAGGCCAGGGTCCCTGGGGCATTCCAGGGACAGGATTTGATTGTCCCCCACCCCTCCGTGCTAGGATAGAAGGCTCTGTGGGGTTCCCAGGGGCAAGGAACCAGGACCACGGACATGGGATCTAGGATGCTCCAGGGTAGGCAGGCACAGGTGAGATGAGTGTAAGGAGCCAGGACATGGAGGCAGCCAGGGAGCCTTAACAGATGGGGCCTCAGCATGATGGCCATTTGGGGAGAGACGGCGGGGACCCCAGGGCAGGAAGGAGCCCCCAGTAGAGGCCCAGGGTTCCCCGGGTATGGGGCGGGGCGGGGGGGGGCTCACCATGATGGCAATGCCGGAGAAGAGCACAGCAGAAACAAACTGCCAGACCCTGGGGAGGTGTCGAGAGGAAAGTTACACAGCCAGGTCCCTCACTGCCACCCCCAGACCCCAGGGGACTCTCCCCTCTGCAGTTGAGATGCCCAGGGATGGCTGGTTTGGGGGGAAGGAATGAGATCGGATGGAATCAAGGGCAAGACCACAGGGGCAAGGCCGATAAGGCGGGGTCTCACGCAGCCCCTCCCCATCACCCTGCCTCCACCCGACATATACATAAATGCTCACCTCAGCCCCAGAGGCTCCCGGACAGCAAACTTGATTTCATTGCCCAAGACCTGGCTGATCTGCGGACACAGATGGGTTAGCAGCAACCAGGGTGAGGCAGTGCTCGGCAGGGCTGGCCCGCTCATCCCTGCAAAGCCCCCTGGGATGCCCAGGGATCCACCTGGGTACCTCTGCTTAGCTAAAGGGTCATCCAGGCTGGGAGGGTAACACTGAGGCCACCACCCCTGCCACTGCCTACCTGACTCTGGAGCTCAAGGGAAGCTGAAAATAAGGTGTCCGAGAATGAAAGCTCAGGGTTCTGCCTGAGGTGGGCTTGAAGCCTGGCTCTGCCACTTACTGGTATGACCTCAGGCAAGTCACCTAACCTCTCTGAGCCTGTTTATCCATCTATAAAATGGGCTAATAGTGTTATCTGCATCTCTCAGGGCCAGCAAAATTAAATAACACTTTTAAAGCAGCCGGTACAATAACAGGCACATAATAAGCACTCAATTCTAACAATCTGTTTTCATTTTTATTATTATTCCCCTAATACCTCCTTAAGTTTCTAGAGAAACGAGCTAAGTCCTAGAGTTCCTGCAGCTATATAGGCCTCAGCTACTCTCTCCCCAGATGGTGAGCCAGACCTGCCTCCCCAAACTGGTGCTCAGAGGTGGATCCCTGCGTGTGGCCGGCTCAAGGCCACTCTGAGGCCCACCTTGGAGCGGTGCACCTCCCCATCGTCGTCCTCCCCGCCCACGCCGAGGATCTTGCGGGTCTTCAGGCGGCTCACGAGGTCCGTCTGGCTGTGCTTCTTCATGAGAGGCGGGGGCTGCTTGGCTGCCATCTTGTGCTGGCGCCCGGCCTCTGTGGAAGGGCCGCAGGGAGACACTGGCCTCAGGCCAAAGGTCCTGCCCAGTTTCCAGGCCACAGAGGGTGTCCGGACCCTGGCCCAGGGCCTGCCGAGGCCTCCCGCTCTGCCCGCGGTAGCAGACGCATCACAGGACAAAAACTCGGAGGGCCCAGGCGCAGGACCAGCTCCCTGACCACCCAGCCGTGCGATGAAAAAGGACAAGTCGCCGCCCTTTTCTGGCCTCAGCTTCCTCATCTGTAAAATGGGTTGAGGTGGGTGGTCCTAAGACCCTTCCGGCTCTGCCAGCCCACCCGGCCTGAGTGACCAGGCTTGACGGAGCCTTACGGATGGCCCTGGGAAAAAGGATAAGTGCTGGGACTGAGACCACACCCAAAGGTTCCTGGGGTGCGGGGATGAACAGGGGCTTGAAATCAGTCAGGTGAACAAGGTTTGGAAGCCCTCCCTGTCTCCCTGCCTCCCTCCCTCCCACCCATCCCCCAGACAACTTCCTTCGAACTGCCACGACTGAAGGAAGGGGAGGGGCTGCCACAGGACCCAGCTTAGCCAGAGGAAGGATGGCCACAGGTGTGGGCAGAGCTTCTGGCAGTCCAGACCTGTCCCCTCCCTGCCATGAGCACGAACCACCAGCCTCTCCCCCCACCTCCCGTGACCTTCTATCCCCAGTTACCCCCAGCTCCACCCTGGGCCAGGTCTTAAGCACCTACTGTGTGCCAGGCACTGTGCTGGGCAATGGAGATGCAGAGATGAGTTGAGTGCCTGTCCTTTGCCTCTCCAGTCAGCACAAAACCTATGCAAAAGAGACAGGAGTGTAAACCACCATGAGGCAAAGGTTTCCGGAAGCTGGGGGCGGGGGAGGGCATTGGGCTCCTCTAATCACAGCTTTGCCACCCTGCAAGGTGGGTACTATTTACCCCCATTTTATAGATGAAGTTCCACGGAGATGGGTTGACAGTAGGACCCCCGCCCCACTGCGTGCTCCACCAACACTGGGGTTCTCCCGCATCTCATTCCCACCCACGGCCGCCCTCTGGCAAGGCTCAGAAATCGCCTTGGCCAGGGACCTGAGCTGGACTTGCCTAACCTCCCTGACCAGGCCTCAGACCTAAGTTTTAGTGCCATATGGCCCCAGGCAAGTCTTATTCCTCCAGCCCCAGCCAGGGCTGCCAGAAACAGAGTGCAGAAGTGTCCTCAGGTCACCTCCAGTCTTCCAGCCTCCCAGTGTCTTAAAGCAAAATAAAGCACCCATCAAATAAACATCAGAACAGAGAATCACATCGGGCGGGGGGTGCGGGGGGATGGTGGCAGCGGGTAGAAAATATGGCTTTAGATTTGGATAAACTAGGCAGGAAGCACATCAGCTTGAGTTTGGAGATAAAGGCAAAATCTGTATGGGAGGGGAAAATATCTGCGTGGGAGGTCTTCAGCGAGTGTGATGTCCAGGCTCAGTGGCCCTCCTAAGGTCCCTGGCCCCGTCCCTCATCCATCAAATATGGGCAGCCACGCTTTCCCCTCCCACACACACAAACGCTTGGGGGCATGAGAGGTGGCTGCTGGTGACTGGAAGACAGCTCAATGCCCAAAGCCAGTAGATGGGGAGGCGGCCAGCCCCACGGGGCAGCCAGGGTTTAACCACACTGCTTCTTGGGAACATAGATGCTGTCACAACACTTGCCACCACCTTCCTGTGAATTCAGACAGAAGCTATAATCAGCCTGGCAGCCGTCGTGCTGCCAGGTGGGCCCAGAAGCCGTCGTTGAGAGTGCAGAGCTGGCCCCCTCACGGTCCCTCAGTGCAGGAAGCCTTTGCCTCTTCCTCCTCCGGCTTCCCCTCTTGCCTTGTATTTTTAAATTACACCCGGCAAAACTGACCTTTCTTGTTAGAGTTACATGAATTTTAGCACATGTATAGATTTGTGTAACCACCAACTCCAAATCAGGACACGGGGTGGTTGCATTGCTCCCCAGACCCCCTCACTCTGTCTCAGTCACACTCGCTCCTCACCCCTCACCCCCGGCTACTGCTGATCTGTTGTCTGTCGCTACAGCTCCGTGTTTTTTCAAATGTACCATATGAATGCGATCACAGCGTCTAGAACCTTGTGAGACCGGCTCCCTTCTTCCGGCATAATGCCTCTGAGATTCTTCCGAGTTGAGTGCCCATCGAAGCCCATTCCTCTTCACTGGAGTACTATTCCGTGGACGCATGTAACAGCATCATTATCCCGTCGCTCACTGAGGGACCTCTGGGTTGAGTCAAGAGTTTGACGAGTTCAAACAGAGCTGCTCTAAACATCCTTGCACAGGGCTTTTGGGTGACCACAAATTTTCATCTCTCTTAACGTAAATGCCCTGGAGTGGGTAAGTCACTTAATCTCTCGGTGCCTCTGTCTTCTCATCTGTAGTTGGGAAAATAAAGGGTCCTACCTCACGGGGATGTGAGAATACAAGGTGAGATGGGTCCTTAGCCGAACACTCCCACCCTCCCCAAGTTCCCCCAGGTGGCAGTGGCTCTGGGGTGGAGGCCAAGGAGGATCAGGAGAGGGGCTTAATGCCTCCACCCCACTGGGCAAAGTCCCTAGACCTCAGTCCCATGGCATAAGGCTGATACTTGGGCCACGGCCCACCATGCCTGGGCTGTGTCAGTGACCCCAGCTCAGAGGGTCAGCTGCCTTCCTCTGCCCAAAGACCCCTCCCCACCAACACACAATGCTCCCCTCTGTACCACAGGCCTGAACCGCAAAGCGAAGGCTGGGAGGCGTGGCAGTGCCAGCCTCCTGGGGCCAGTTACAGAAAGGGGCTCTATTGGACACTGGCATCTCTCGGAGGAGAGACGAGCTTCATCCACGGGCTCTGATGTCAGGAATCTGGGCTGGTGGGACCCACTGTGGCCACCCCCAGAGCCCAGCCCCAGCAGCGAGTTCATCACCAATAAAGGGCCTTGGGCCTCCCAGGGAGAATGAGATCTTGAACTTGATCTCCAAGGGAGGGAAGCCCCTGCACCTGCCTCTGCAGTTAACTGCTCAAGCAGAGTTCGGACTCTCCTTCACCAGCAGGACCAGGCCCAGCCTGGGCAGCGTAGGAAGGCAGCTGCAACACTCCTGTACCCCGTGACCCAAAACACACCCCACCGCAAGGGAAACCCCACTCACACCCCTCAGATCTGCCCTTTAACTCTTCCCCATCAAAGCCACTACGTGTTTTAGTCCCGGCTCCATTCTAACCCGAGAGAGGACAGAGGGCGCCTCCTCCACTCCCCTCCCTGCACTGGTGGGACACTGGCTTTGGGGCGGCCAGACCTGGGTTCAGATTTCTGGTTCTGCCTCCTCGTCAGCTGCGGGGCTTTAGGTAAGTCACCACCTCTCTCTCAGCCTTGGTTTCTGTCCCTGTGACGTGGGGGTAACGAGAACACCCACTTTGCAGAAGTGCTGGAGGATAGAGACAGGGAGCACAGGCCGTGCCTGCAGCAAAGGGTGCCTGGGACAGGCCCGGCCCACGCTCCTTCCACTTCCCTTTCTTCATTCGGCCATGCACAATGGAAAAAGCCTGCCTGGCAGGGCTGTCACGCTTCCTTTCCCAGACCTGGCTCCTTCTGAAGGGCCCCAGGGCCTCCCCAGGTGCCAGGCTTCCTGAGGCTAGGGGACAGGGTGGGGAGGACACGGTGCCAAGCAAGAAGGGAGAATGTGGCTTGCAGCCCCCCGAACTGAGTTCACGACCCTCTGGTTGGCTTCTCTGACCTCAATTCCCAATAAAGCTGGCCAATCACAGTGCTTTTAATGGTTGTTTACACTTCTGAACCACTGCCCAGCCAGGAATTCCCTCCCTGCTCTCTGCTCCCCCAACCTGGCTTGCTCCTCGGTCTTTGCATGGCCCCAGGGCAGTGCCCTCCCTCCTCTGGACTTCCGGGTTCCCATGCAGGTGGCAGCTGCCACTTCCAGCCCATACACCTAGTCGTGTCATGGGCAGCTGGCCTCCCTGAGACCCAGTGATCGGAAGGCAGGGCTGGTATTGTGCCCACCTGACAGTCTTGCTCTGGGCCTGGGCACACAGTGGGCACTTTGTCAGCACAGGCGAATGACAGTCAGGCTATAGAAGCAGGGCTCCCCACCCACCCAGAATACTCAGGGTCACTCAGTTCTATGTGGCAGGCCCGAGGAGAGGCTCTCCTCCCAAATACACACCCTGACCATGCACTAGACAGGGCAGAAAGCTGAGGCCCAGCGGGGGCAGGATCTGCCCAGGCCACAGGTGAGCTGGTGGCAGAGGAGCACAGGAAAGGGGCTTTGCAGTAAGGCAGGGCTGGGTTCGAATTTGGGCTCCCCTTACTGGCCAGGTGGCCTTGAGCAGTTCACGGGATGCTGAAGCCTCCAGGAGAATGCAGACACTCTAGGCGAAGGGCCTGGCATACGGGGGGCCCAGGACACTGGTGAGGTTAAAGCAGGAGTCCCCAACCCCCAGGCCTCGGACCGGTACCGGTCTGTGGCCTGTTAGGAACCGGGCCACACAGCGGAAGGTGAGCGGTGGGCAGGAAAGCGAACCTTCAGCTGTATTTGCAGCCGCTCCCCAGCCCTAGCATCACTGCCTCAGCTCCACCTCAGACCATCAGATTCTCATAGGAGCTCCGGTCCCTTGTGACAAAAAGCTTGGGGACCGCTGGGTTAGAGGACTGGGTGAGAATGCGGGGTGAGGTCGTGCCCCCACTGTCTCAGAGAACTGAGGCAGGTGAGCACCAAGGGGCAGGGTTTCTGTCTACAGGATCTGAGACAGTTTCTGGCACTTGAACTCAACAAATATTTGTGACAAATTAATGAGCTGAGAGGGGGCTGAGAGACCCCTTGCTGGCCAAGGTGTGACTCCTTGCAGCCCCTTCCCCCTTCCTCATGTGCCGTGACATCAGAGGCTAGGAAAGAACACCCCTAAAGAGCTCCCGACGGCAGCAAGATACAGGGCCCGGGACTGGGTAGAGGCCAAGCAAAGCCCACAGAGACTGAACCAGGCAGGAAGGAAGGAGCTCATCAGGGGTGAAAGCGTCAGAGGCAGATGGCACAGTGGGGTGGAGGGGCATATACTTAATGATTGGTGGACTTGGACTCGAACCCCAGTGCTTTGTCTTAATTGTGCTCTGACCTCAGAAAAGTTTCTTAACCTCTCTGAGCCTCTATTTCCTCCTTTGTGAAACCACACTGCTACTTCTTACCTCACAGGGCTGTGATGAGCCATACTGAGAAAAGGCAGTGGAGGGGCCAGGCACCCGGCATGTGCTATGTAAAGGACAGGACAGCAATTAGTAAGATTACCTGGGGCTGCCTAGGCCCAGCCCTGGCAGCGGAGCAGATGGGGCCGGCCATCACTTTCACGCCCATCCTAGAGGACCTCTCCCAATGCCACCCCCTCCCCACAGGACTTCCCAGGAAGCCTGGTTTCCATAGAAACAGATGGACTGCAGAGCTGTCCTTGTCATGGAATCTGATGGGCAAGGGGAGGAGGAAGGAGAAGAAGGGGCCTAGGGCCCAGAACACCCACCAGCTACTGAGCCACGCCATGATTCAGTGGGGAGTCACTGCTGCTGAGCGTTGCAGCCAAGAACCACTTCCTTTTCAAACAAGACCCTCTGCCGAAGGAGCAGCACACCTGTCCCTCCCCATCTGGTAAGAACTGCTCCCAGGGGCATCCGACCCAGGGGCTGAAGTGGAGGACAAGTACTTCCAAGACTAGGAATTCCCTGTAACCCCACCACAAACCTACGAGATCGGCTGTATTATCACCCCATTTTACAGATGAGGAAACTAAGGCCAAAGTGACTTATTCAAGTGTCTCCTGGAATAAGTGGCAGAGCTGAAATTCAAACCAAATTAACTGTGCTTTACACGGACATCCTGACAAGCTGGGGGTAGCGTGCGTGTGTTTCTGTGTGGCGGGGGGGGGGATGGGTGGCAATTGTTGGGTGAGCCTGACCTCCAAAAAGAACTAAACTCTAAGCCATCTTCCCTACTGCCCCTTCCCTTGAAAGTCCCTGGCAAGTTGCCAGCATCTGAACTCCTCCCTGGGGTCCAGCCTCCCTTGGGCGAAGCCCTGTGACTCCAGCAGGAACCTCGAGAGGGCTTCGGGGAGACTCATTGTTCTGTTATCACATTTGTGCAAAATAGCTGGAAATGGAGTTTGAGACTGGGCAATACCCGGGGATGGGGAGCAGTGAGAGACGCAAGGCCCTAGCCAGAGAAGGGGAGGCGGGGAGAGCCCTAGCAAGGAAGCCAGGGCCCACACCAGCCACCCCTGGGGTCCCTTCCTGGGATAACCCATCACCACCTCCTTGGGCAAGATGAGGTCCAAAGACCCCCCAGCCCAGAATCCACCACCTGGGCCCTCAAGTAGAACAAATCTTGGGGAGTTAACGGACCTGTGTTCACATCTCGGCTGTGCGTTACTAGCCCTGTACCCTCTCCATTCCTTCATTATAAATGGGGGTGCTAATGCCTGACTTACTAGGTTGTGGGTGGGTTAGAGCTAAACTAGGAAGTCACAGGACACAAAGGAGGCTTGATCGACACAGCTGCATTACCGACATCATCACAGAGGCCTCTGGGTACAGGTTTTGGCAGAAGGGTCTCAGGGTCAACGGGCTAGGAGAGGAAGCTAAGGCCAGCCTTTGATGTGGCAGGGTTACGGTGTGTCCCTGGAGAGCGTAATTATTCTAAAGGCCGGGCCAGTCTTAGTCAGCCTTCTCTCAAGTAGCAGGTGAGCCAGTGGCAGACGGGGCTGCATCATCCATCTCTGTCATGTCCCACCATCGCTGAGAGCTCAGTGTCCACGCTACTGCAAAGGGCTCGGATGACAGAGTAGAAGTGGCAGGGAGGGGAGGGAGCACGGTGCAAGCCCTGAAGTCAAGAAGGGGATTTCACACCCCATGTCCATGAACCTCCAGGAACATGGGAGCTGGCAACCGAGGGTTTGCACTGAAGCTGGAAGGCTGGCAGGGGAGCCTTGAGTCACTGGGCTGAGACGGGCCAGTTGAGGTCACCAGCAGATTGTGCCATCATGGGTAAGCCAGGGCTGGACTTTGGGGCTCAGTTTCCTCATCTAAAAAAATGGGAGTGTGGTCCTGGCTGTGACATTCATGATTTGGCTTCCAACCCCTGCCATCCACTAGCCACACTCCAGCTGCCTGAAAGGCCCTAGCTCCTGCTGCCGGCCCCCAAGTCCCACCACCGGCTCCCCCTTTGTCTCCACGGACATACATGTTCTTTGTTCTCTGTCTTTTGAAGGTGCGTAATTTCCAGAAAGACAGAGAAAAGCCTAAAGTTTCATCACAAACAAATATCTCCAAAGTGTAAGGGACAAAACATAAACATTGCCTGCTGTGCTGGAAAGCGGGGAGGGCAGGGTGGAAAGCCGGGAGGGGACACCCCTGGGGGCCTCCAGCCAGGGGTCTGAAGCTGCTGCTGGCATCCAGCCATTGTCCCCATTCAGGAGTCTGAGAGGATTTTCCCTGTCCCTACTGTCACTCAGAAAGGGCAGAGCACACACAGAATTCCTGTCCTTTTCAGGCCAGGAGTGGCTAGCCTCCCCCCTGGCCCAATGACCACGTCAGGGCCATCAATGGCAGCTAGTGCCTCTGGATCCCATGAGGCCACAGTCATCAGGACGGACTTGCTTTTGGGTCCCATGGGACTGGAGCTCTGGTGAGAAGGCAGTGAACACATCCCTGTCCCCTCCCACCACTCCCACCTTCCCCCCCCCTGCAGCTGCTCAGGAACTCAGAGGGAGAGGACAGGAGGGGAGGGGAGGGGAGGGGAGGGGAGGGGAGGAAGAGAGTGTCCTTGAAGGGATGCACCACCATGTTGAAGCAACTTTTTCAGAAGCAAGTGGGGCTCTGCCTCCTGGGTAGGTTGGGGGAGGTGGCAGAAGGGTCCCTGTTCTTTTCCCAGGACGCTGATGGGCCAGAACCACATTCCAGGACTGACCATCTCCCCCAGGGTTTGGGGCTCTGTTACCCTCAGACTAGTGATTAAAGAATGAGGTCACAACTCCAAACACCTGTGCTTAAATCCCGGCTCTACCACTTACCAGCTGCATGGCCTTGGGCTAGTGACACCACCTTTCTTGGCCTGTTTCTTCATCTTTCAAATGAGTGTAATAATGACAGCTACCTCCACCAGTGAGGAGATGCACAAATAACACTTAGAGAAGCACCTGTTTCGTACGTAGTGAATGCTCAATAATAATGTTGCCATTGTTAGCCTCAGACAGGGAGGAGACTCAGTTCTTTGTCTCAGTCTCCGCCCTTGACCACACCAGCTTCAGAACGTGTCCCCTTCCAGGCTACACACAGAGTGGGGTGCTTACAGGGGGGTGGCCATAGGAAGGAAATGGGAAGAGAGAGAACAAGGGTCACTCCGGGTCAAGATGCTGGCCTGAGAACATTGACAGCAGGTGGGCAGGCAGCACCTGGGGAGGGGGCTTGGCAACAGGTTGCAGAGATGAAGCTCCTTGGGGTACCAAACCTGGGTGGTTCCCCTCCATGTCCCCGGCACTTGGCCAGTCCTGGCCCTGGGCGGGTCATAGTCAGTGCTGTGAATGAACAGTTGAGATGCAGGGTGAAGGGAAAGGATTGTGGGCCAGAAGTCAGAACATCAGAACATGCACCCCCACCTTGCAGCCGCCTCTCCTGCACGTTCAGGGTGATTTACACGCTGTCTCTGGACATAGCTGCCCTCATCTGTGAAATGGAGAGATAGCCAGCCACGCTATTTCCTCTACAGGGCCTTACTCCACTCTCCCTGCACTGGCTCCTTACTCTTCCTCAAATACAGCAGGCACGTTCTAGCCTCAGGGCCTTTGTATAAGCTGTTCTCTGCAGGATCTTTACTTCCTGAAGCTATCCCCGCCCCCCCTCACCCCCTCAGAGCCTTAGCTCAAAAGTCACCACCTCGGGGAGGCCGCCCTGACCACCCTACTTAAAATGCCAATCCCACCCTGGCCTTGACGCCCAACTATTCTCCTTTACCTCCCAATACAGTACACGATTTGATTATTGACTTTATTAGTTATGTGCCCCTTCCCCTTTAAGTGTCAGCTCCACAAGGGCGAGAATATTTTGTCCACAGGTGTCTCCCTCACACTGCGCCTGGCACTTTGTTCACTAAATTATTTTTGGTGTAGAGCTCACATTTTGTTCAGAGGGAAAGTAAAGAACAGTCCTGGGCTTTGTGGAATATGATCGCACCCCCCACCCCCACCCCTACACCCTCAGAGCAGCAGACCCTCTCTCCAGCAGAGGATGTGGGGTTATCGTAAGATCTTGGGGGAGGGAACGCAGCTAAGTGCAGGTAGGAGAAGCTGCTGGGGGGGCGGGAGGGGTGGTTCTGGGGGCAGGGCCCTGTGGAGAAGGGGCTTGAGCCTGTGGATCCTGCCCGTGTTAACAGCCAGATACGGGTGTAGGGTTTTGGGCCTCGGCCCTCCACTCCACACAGGGAAGGGCTGATTAAGCTGACAGTATGCAAGTGGGAAAGGAGAAGCCAGGGCAGCTGGACCCCAGGATATTGCGGCCCCAGGGGACCTTGGGGACAGCCCTCCCATTTTTCAGACAGGATAACAAAGGCCTGGAGAAATAGGACCATATTTCCTAACAGCCCAGCAAGAAAAATCTTTCCTCCTCCAGCGCTGAGTGTGGAGTTTCGGCTAAGAAATGGTCAGTGCCGCCGCCAATCTAACAACCCCACCCGCCCCACCTCCGGTGTCCCTGGGATTTGCGGGCTGCAGGAAGAGGGGCCGCCAGGGACAGAGGTGGGCATCCCTACAGCCCTGGGGGCCTTCAACCCGCTGGACAGCCCCACCAGGAAAAGTTTGTCGGAAGGAAATGAACCAGGAAGCGCGGAGCGGCAGAGCGGCCTTGGCTTTGGATGAACCTCGGGGTTTTCGGCCTCCGCCCTGATCCTACTCCCGCCCTCTACGCTCGGGCGGAGAAGCCCGCTTCTCCCGGCTGCGAGGAGGCGGCGGGAGCCTGGGGCTGGGTGGGGGCGTGGAGGGTGGAGCGAGGGGACTCCCGGCGAGAGCCGGACCCTGCTGGGCGCGCCGAGGGTGGGTGCCGCGTTCCGGCGGTTTCTCTACACACCCTCAGGGTGGGAGCGAATATTTTGCGGACAGCGGGGAGCCCCAGCCCACCCTGCTCCGGGCCAGTGGGCCCACACCGCCTCCTTCCCGCTGAGCGCATGCCTGGGAAGAGTGGGGGGCTTCCGTCTCCACCTGTGCTTCCCCTACCCCGCCCCCAACAACTGGGGCTTACGAGGGGCTTCCGTTTTTGCCCGCTTCCCCCAGCCTGGATACCGGGTCTCTCCAATCTTGCTTCTTCCCGCTCCAATGTGCCCTTTAACTCCCAGCTCCATCCACTCACCCACTTTCTAAGACCCCAGGCGGGAAGCTCCAGGCTGTTGGGCGCCCGTGGGTCCTCTGGCCCAGCACCCCCGCACCCACAGCCCCCCGAATCAGAAGGTCGTTCCACACTTGTGGGCAGCAGGAACTCCGCCCCCTCCGTCCGCGGCCCTGCGGGGGCGAAGAGGGGAGGAGGAGGGGGACTCGCAAGTTTGTGCCGCTCACTCCCCGGACTGGGAACAATGGCTATGGGGTGGGGGTGGATCGGGGACGGAGATGGAGGGGGCGGGACAGAGAACCGAGCGCGGGGACAGAGTCAGCCCTCCGCGCGAGAGAAGCTGCTTTTCGCTCCGTCTGTCTTGCTCCGAAGCAGAGAGCGCGACAACGAACCATCCAAGAGGGAGGAGACGGCGGAGGGACAAAGCCGCGGAGAGGGAAACCGAGTCAGAGGGAAGGGCGGCGAGCAGAGACCGCGAAGGAGAGGAACAGAGGGGCCGCGGGTGGCGCCCTGGAGGGTCGGGGAGGGAATCCCTGGGGTCCCGGACGAATCTGCCGGTGCCGAGAGGTCCTGGAGCGCCCGGCTCGCGCGCATGGGGTCCTCGCTGTCCCCAGTGGTCCCTGCGGCCGCAGGAGCGCCGCTGGGCTGGGCTGGGCTGCGCTGCGCAGGCACCCGCCGACCGGCGGCGGGAGGGGAAAGTGCGAGGCTGGGAAGCGCCGGTGGGGAGCAAAACTTACGTTCCTAGCGCATGCTGGCGCCGGCTGCGCAGAGCTGGCGTGTAGGGGGACCTCGGACCCTCGGGCGCTCACATCGCGCCGCCGGCGCCGGGCAGGGCAGGGTAGGGCCGGGCTGGGCTGCGCGCAGCACCCAGAGCGGCCGGGGTTTGCCCGAGTCTGGCAGCCCGCGCTGGTCCCTCCTCTCAGTGCCGCGCAGAAGCCAATGGCGCGCCGTCCCCTCCCACGCGCGCGGCTGCCTCGCCCCCGAGGGTGGCCGCTGGGGCGGGCGGGAGAGAGGGGTTGGGGGACTAGGCTCTGGGCTCCCCAGCTGAGGCTTTCCTGGAGACTGCCGGCGGGGGGCGCGCTCACGCCCTGGGAGAAGGCTCTTGAGAATCAAAACCCGGAGTCCGCTCTGCCCAGGAAGACTTTCTTGTCAAGTTCTGAAGACTGTGCCCCTTTTGTGAAACTATCAACACCCTCATAGGCTGGAAAACCACACTGTCTTAAATATCCTCGGGGTATTCCCTGGGGCCTAGGTCAGTGTCTAAAATAGAAGGGACTGCTTGGCTGATAGATCCTCAAGTGTGTATAACACAATTACAATGGTCACTGTCCACTGACCGCCTGCTCAGTGCCAGGCACCTCGTGCT
>NW_011888812.1:8713158-8715399 GCF_000151845.1 Pteropus vampyrus
CCCATCAGAAGTTCATGTTCATTTCTTTCTTATATACTTCTCTAAACTGATGAGCAGGAACATTCTAGTTCAGGAACATTCCTTAGATTGCCATTCTGCCCTTAACCTTTCTGAAATACCTCATTTTTACATTGAGCATTAAAATGTGCACCTCACTGGGCTATTGTGAAGATTAAAACTGACATTCGCAAAGTGTACCCCAAATCTAGGCAAGAATAGGTGCTTGGCACGTGGGAACAATGACATGTCATATTTAGGAGGCAGGAGCAGGAACATTAACTGAGAAGGGGTGAGAGGGGAGTCAGGTCCCCAACTTGCTCCTAACTAGCTCTGTAACCCTCTGCTGCACCCGAAACATGGAAATATAAAAGCACCTGCCTCGCAAAGCTTGCGAGAGTGAGTGGATTAGATGAAAAAGGTTTGCAAATTGGAAAAGCTAATTTCTGTTATTATCATTATTATTGTGATTCTCATTATTGTGGAATGTTTCCCTCAAAACCCCAGGAGGGGTGGGGGATGGAGCCAGCAAGGCCAGCCGAGGAAAGGTCACTCCTTTCCAGCCTCCCACTGGAGCATGGGAGAAGCTGGCTTCCGTCTGCCCTGGTTCCCCTCAGCAGGGGCAGCCACGCCTCCTTTATACCTCCTTTGTGCCTGATGTGAGTGTGCTTGAGTGTCTGTGTGCGCCTGTACAGGTGGGTGCCGGAAGGTGGCATGGGCATAAGGAGAACCAATGTCAGTTTTAATCCTCACAGTGCCAGAAATCACCTGTGGGTTGCGAATTCCCCGGGGGAAGAATGCAAATGCAATTGGATTTCAAAGGTGGCAGCAGTGGGCCTAGTTTGGGCACCTGGGAGTTACAGGAGAGAGGTTAAGGGGATGGGGGTTGGCCCTGCTCTTGTAGCCAGGGCCTGGGGATGGGTCTCAGTAGTGATCTACTCCCTGGGGATGGGGGACACATAGAGAAAGAAGAAGATGTTGTCAGAGGCTGTTGTGGTTGAGCCCAGGGGTTTTGGAGCTGCTGGACATGGGTTCAAATCCTAGTTATGGGACCATAGGCCAGTGCTTTCATTTCTCGGAGCCTCGGTTTCCTGGTCTGTAAAATAAGGATAGTAGTAGAGCTCACTCCTAGGGCTTACTGGAGGATAAATGTACAGCAAGGAGCAAGCACATAGTAAATCATTGCTGCTGATATTATTAGCAGGCAGGCCCAGAAGATGGAGGGAGGGAGAGGGCCTCCGGAGGTGCCAGTGCTTGTAAACAGTAAAAGGTAGCTCTAGGGTGAGAGTTGTCAGGCCAGAGGGGTTGAAGCTGTCATGAAGAGCACCACTTTGGCCAAAGACGAAAGGGCTACTATCCCACGGAGTGAGGCAGAGGGCCTGGGCTTTTGTAGCTCCTGCTGGTTCCCTTTCCCGGTTCCCTTCACTTCCTCTAGAGCTTCTTTCCTTGGGAGCCTGCCTGGTCAGAAGACCTCTGGGGCTTTCCTCTCCACTCCTGGTGGTCCCAGGCCGAGCACAGTTTGGGGGACTGGGAGAAGCAGCTGGGAGCTCAGGAACTCTGAGGCAAGCCTCCCCCACACTATCCAGGCCTCCACCCCACTCCCCCGTGGCCACCCTCCCTCCTGTGAATCATCCCCTCAGCTTCTGCTGCTGCTGCTGCTGCAGCTCCAGGACAACAGAATGGCAAGCAGCTCCTCACCTGGGGGAGAGACGTCAGAATGGGCAGAAGCAATGAAGTTCAGCCCTTCTCAAAGGAAGGATGTGACAGCTTAGGTGCCAGAGGACCACAATAAGCCATTTCCTGCTTCCAATAGGGCAAGGCTCCAGGGGACAGGTAAGAGCAGGACTTCAGAGTTAGACCATCCTGGATTTAGGGGCACGGCCCTAGTCCTTGATAAGTAGCTCTGTGGCCTTAGGCAAGTTTCTCAGCCTCTCTGAGCCTGTTTCTTCATCTGTCAAATGGAAAGAGGAAAATCATGATGATTCACAGGGTACTTGGAGGGTTAAGTGTAAGTCCTGAGCTCAGGTCCTGGTTCACTGTAAGTGCTCAATAAATGTTCATTGACCCAATGAATGAATGAACATGTGGAAATGAAAGTGGGTGGGAGTGGGGGGTAGGTGTTGCTGTCTGTGGGAAAGCCATCCTCCGCCACCAGCTGTGAGAGGCCTTGTATTCTAGTTCCAGGGCATCTGTTGCTCTGTGCTGGTGTGAAGGGGACGGCTTCCAAAACTCAGACAGGATGGA
>NW_011888812.1:8717444-8724732 GCF_000151845.1 Pteropus vampyrus
TGTCAGAGCGCCGGTGATCTGAGAAAGCAGCAGGTTAATGCCTTTAAAACTGTCTTGCCTTCTCAGTCCCGCTTAGGGTATTGAAGGGAAAGCCTCGGCCTTATTCCAGAGGCTGCACGATGGTTCCGGGGGGGGGGGGGTCTGTTGTGCTTCACAGAGCCGTTCCTCTGGCAATGTGGTCCTCCAGTGGCATTAGCAACCCAGGAACAAAGACGGAAATAATCTGGAAAGAATGCTAGACCAGAAGGATTGTGATCAGTAAGCATAAAGTCATTAATCTTAAATTTCAGGGCAGGAGATGTTCCAAGCTCTGGGTCAAGCCGCAGGGGACAATCTATTGTTAAGCTATAGAGTAAGGAAAGGCGAGGCCTGGAGGCTGTGAGGCCTCTACTATGGGGATCCCAACCAGGCCTTTCTTCAAGGCTCGTTACTGTTTATTGAGCACTTACTATATGCTGGGTACCTATATACTGTGTGATTTCATGGACTCTGCATGCCAGCCCTGAAGAGGTAGCTGCTGGTGTTCTTATCACCACTTTGTAGATAAGTAGCTCTCCCAAATCATCGGCTGAAAAGGGACAGAGCCTGGATTCAAACCCTGGTCCCTCTGCCTCCTGTTTCTTATCTCCCTTTCTCAGGATTATTTTGACAATGAGATAAGAAGTAGTTAGGACTAGAAAACAGTAGGTGCTCAATAATGCTCACGGCCCTCCACCGTAAGGCTCCCAGGCAACTCTCCTTTTGCCCTTCAGCCACCCGCTGCCCCAGGGACCCCTGGGCATTCTGGGAACCCTTCTGTGGGGCTGAGGGAGGGGGTTGCAAGAAGATCTGGCAGAAGGAAGTGTTCTGGTTTCTGAGTATAAATAAATTATTGTTTTATATCC
This sequence comes from Pteropus vampyrus, assembly GCF_000151845.1. Lineage (NCBI taxonomy): Eukaryota > Metazoa > Chordata > Mammalia > Chiroptera > Pteropodidae > Pteropus > Pteropus vampyrus. Next base: position 8,718,329 of record NW_011888812.1, read on the forward strand.
TTATATTAAGAGACGGGCACAGCGCGCTTTTGCCAATCCAAGCATGTGGAGCTGCGGCCTCCCTGCTTTTGGCCAGCTGCTAAATGTGTTGTCAGCCCAAGGCAGTAAACAGAAGCCCACTCTGCCCGACTGCTCCCGCAGGCCTGGGGTGGGGGAGAACACCTGACCCCAGCCAGGCCTACAGAAAGGGTAGGTGTCGGTGGGATGCTGCAGCAGGAGAGAGGACGCTTCACCCCTCTGAGCCTCCGTTTTCCATGGCCGAAAATGGGCCTATGACTAGTGCCCTGTCCATTTCACAGGGTGAGAAAGTGGCTGTAAAGGTTCTTCGTACTCAAGAATATGAGTGTCGCTGTTATTGCCAAGAGAGCAGTGGGGGGCCCAGTTCCATCCTGCCCACTCTGTGCCTCTTCAACTCAGCCGCCACCATCTACCTTAAAACATGCCACCTAACTCCAACCCAGGCCACAGTCACCTCTCACTGAGACTGCTGTCTTCCTTCCTGACTCGTCCCCCAGCTCTTAGCTTTGCCGCCTCCAGGTCACTTTTCACTCAGCACCCCAAAAGAGCTTTGAAAAAGCTGATCAGAGATTATAAACATGACTTTCCCTGTCGCTTAGAATAAAATCCAGAATAAAAAAATTCAGGCCAGCAAGGGCCTGAATGCGCCGGCCCCCCCAAACCGCATCCACCTTCCTGGTGCTGGTATCCCCCGAATTTGTTTCCACCTTGGGCTTTTGGCACATGCTGTTCCCTCTATCTGGAATATTCTTCCCCTCAGGCCTTCATATGGCTGTCTCTCTGTCTCTGTCTCTATCTCTGTCTCTGTCTCTCTCTCTCTCTTTCTTGTCAGCTGAAAGGTCACCTTAGAGAGCTTTCCAGACCACCCAGTCACATAGCCCCCCATCACTCACCTGCTGTACCCTGTTTCGCTGCCCTTATAGCATGTCTCACCACCTAAGATTACCTTTAAATTTTTAAATTTCCTTGTTTCTTTTACCTGCCTCTTCTAGAATATACTTTCCATGAGGATAAAAACTTCATTTGCCTCACCCACCATTGTATTCCCAGCTTCTTACTCTATACATATTACGTAAAAGAGAAGGAGAGAGAGGAAGAATAATCACTCCTAATAAATGACTGTACAGCAGAGCCATGGGGCAGCCCTTCTTCCACAGAAGGAATGTCGCAGTGCCCAGCCTGAGGATCAAGGCCACCGTAGCTCTCCCATTTCATTCTGCAAGATTTTTACAGTATTCCATTTTAATATCACTGAAACGAACGAAGGAATGAATGCCTGCCTACATACATATGTATATATGTGCATGAAATGAGCAATGAGTAGAACCCAGATTTACATCAGAGAAGCTTGTCATCTGATGGTGACAGACATCTGAGCAGATGCTACTTCCAGTTGCCTTCTTGTGCATTGCGCTGTCCTGTGTCTGGACCTGTCCTGTGTGCTGTTCCCTCCGCTGGGACGTCCTTCCCCGACATGCTGCAGTCTTCAGCTACCAGCACGTGCTCATGCTTCTCTGATCTCAGCTCGTTCCCTCTGAAAACCCTTCATGACCGCCCCACCCCCACCCCCACCCCCCACTGCATCTCTCATACTCTAACCCAAGTTTGGGCCCCTACAGACCCCCAGCGACTCCAGCAGCTCCGTCAGGGCACTGTGGTGGATTTGACAGCTAGGTTCTGAGTGCCTAGGACTAGCTGAAAACTACTTCCAGGCAGAACTGTGTCTGTCCACTGCTGTATCTTTGCGCCTAGCACAGCACTGGCCCTTGGTAGGTGTCTGAAAAGAGTGGCAAAAGTATAGGGATGAGGGGGAGACTGTGAGAGCAGAAGCAGGCTCAGCTGCCCCCTCCTACACACGTACAGCTCCCCGGCCCCAGGCTTTAATCCCTGGAGTCCAGGAAGCCTGATGAGAACCTCCCATGGGTGCATCTACCCTCTGAACTACCCCCCACTCAACTGCCGTCTCCTCTGCCACCATTTTACTTTCCCTGCCCCCAGAACCCACCAAGGTCCAGGGCAGCCTGGGAGATGGTGAGAAACCCCTGCAGCCACCCAGGCCTCTCTCCTCAGCCCAGCCCTCCACAACCCCCCACCCCCACTGCCGCCACCTCCCCCCCACCCTGCCACCCCCCCTCACCATTTTTCTTTTTCTTCTGCTTTGCTTTACACTCAGTTCCCTCCCCCAGCCTATTGAATGCAAACTGAAATGAAAAGGGGGGTAAAAAAAGGCCCACACAGCATCAACAGTGAAAAATAAGCAATTTGAGGAGTAATTGTTGCTGTAATGATTGTTGAAGTCCTGAGTCACTGCAGAAAATCAGGCCGAGGCTCTGGGACTCCCAGGCTCCCTGAGTTGTGTCAAAGGTTTGTTTCATGCCCAGGACCTCAGCGTCACCATCCGTAAAATGGAGGGACTAATACCAGCCCAAAGGAACTGACCTTGATGTCATGATTCTCCCTGGGGCTGCAATCAGAGGTTCAGGAAGCACGCACAGCCTGGGACATGTTTTCCCTGCATGAAGCCATTGGGAGGAATGCAGTGTGGGATAGGGCGGGGGGCCCTGCCCAGAGGGGCTCACAGTTTAGGGGGTCTAGAAATGGTGACAATTAACTGATCTGGGAAGGATGAATGGGAGCTGTGGAAAGTGATGGAAGGATGGAAGGTCAGCCCTGGAAGGACCGAGAGACATCATGTGGTCCCGCACTCTTGTTGTCCAGATGGTGACACTGAGGCCCAGGAAGGCTACGGGAATTGCTCAAAGCCGCCCACTCATTGGTGGCAGGGACCAAATGAGAATGCAGGCGCCTTGCCTCCCGTTCCAGTGTTCTTCCTCCCCTTGCCAAACTAGCTCAGAGTGACAATAAAGACAGTGTGTTGAATGTTCAGTGACTCCCAGGCTCTGTGCTAAATGCATGTCTGCTAGTTCCTTTTATCTTTGGATAATCCTGTTAGGTAAGATTAGAATACTGGCCCTGCTTTACCTTAGTGAGGTTCAGAGAGGTTAAACGACTTATTCAATGGCATATGGCACCATTTTCTTAGCTCCCGAAGTCTCTCCCAGCTTTAGTACCATCTCACACCAGTGGTCCCGAGAGGAGAGAGCAGCTTGAGCTGTGCCCCCAGCTGGGCTGCCCTTCACTGGGGTCTCTTTCCAATCTAAAGAGGTTAGGGCGGGGTGCTTCCTCAGAGGGGTTTGGAGGGAGACAGGGCTTTCCCTCAGAGCCCCCACAGGAAGTAGATGTTCAAGGAGATAAGCGTACATTTCAAGTCCCCATCAACAAGAGTCTGCCTCGCCTGGGTCCTCTGAGATGCCAGGCTCACTGGTGAGTGCATTCCAGCTTCTGGGGAGGAAATTTGGTGGAACTGGGGAGCTGGGGAAGCACCGGGCCCAAGGATGTGATGGCAGCTTCCAGGGGCCAGTCAGACCCTCACCCAGACCTCGCACTGGCGGAGCTAGACAATGAGCTGTCTCCGAGGAAGTGGGGACACTGCTCAGGCATCACATAAGCAGGGCCACCAGTAAAATGGGAGGAGATGGTTTTAAAGAATTTAATACAAAAAAACTCATCAAAGTACTATTGTCATCCTGGGATTTTCTTACAGTTATTTTAGAGTTGAATGTTATTTTTATTTAGGATTGCACTGGGATGATTGGAGACACCATCGTCTTGTCGGGACTTGGGGGCCTTTGTGTGTTAGAGTTGGGGAGCAGTGGTGGTAGTGTCTGCAGACCACCTCCACTCTCCCTTGGGGACATGGCAGGGGACTGTTATCCAAAAGCCATTAACTAAGGAGCTAGAACTATTCAGTACCAGGCCTGGCTCTGATGAGAGTTTACTGCATACAATTTACTTTGTGAAACTGTGTACCTTTGGGGACCTCAATATCTTCACCTTCGAAAAGGGGCTATTTACTCCTATTCTGCCTATGTCACAGATGTTTAACTGCCATACAGGCTAGAAATAAACAGAGACAGCATCCAAGATAGCAGTGCCTATGATGAGACCTTCTGGAAATCACCTGCAAAGTTTAGCAAGAAGGCAGGTTAATAGGTTCTCCCCAGGCCTCCCGGTTCAGAATCTGGGAGGATGGGGCCCGGGGATCTGCATTCCTACAACCCCCGCTCCCCTTGATCCTGCAGTCTGAGGACCACAGCTGTGAGGCAGTGAACACTTATCAGAAGCCAGAAATTCGGGTTCCAGCCTGGCTTATCTTCTGAGGAGCTGTGTGGTTTCAGGCAGGCCACCACTGGTGTGTCCTGTGTGGACCCAGGGGACTGATCTGGTGGTATTTGAGGGTGTGGCCCTCAAGGTGCCTCCCTGAATAGTCATGGGTGGGGCTGGCTGGGCAGTGGGGTGTATGGAGGGCTCCAGGACTGATGACAGAGGCCTAGGGAAATAGGGGCTCAGGGCCCGGGTTCTGGCACTGACCACAGACCATACCGCCCCCAGTTCCAGCTGGGCTTCAAGGCTTCTGAGCTCTGTGGAGGGGTGGCAGGCGGGCCATCTGCTCAGGCTAGGCCAGGGACAGGGGGGAGACACAGGCAGAGTGCTGAATGGCCTCCCTATTGGGACCTGGCCTGAAGAACAGATGGCCTGGGGGCTGGTGGCAGGTAAGGGGGTGGACAGAGGCCAGGCCTGCCTTCTTCCCCCTGCCAAGTCACAAAGTCTTCTCTTCCAGGGAGAGGAGGCCCCAACAACCATTTATGGCAACAGCAGGCAGGAAGAAGTGGGTTTAAAGGGATCGAGGAGGCCAGCAGGGGCTGCCTGAGAAGTGGAGTGACATCGGCAGCCTCAGTCAGAGCAAGAAGAAGGCTGCACAGTGGGGCAGGGAAAGACTCTCGGAGCCTCGTCAGGCCCAGGGGAGCTCAGAGTTCTCTCTGTCTAAACTTCTCCTACCAGTTTTGTATATGGGGACACCGAGGCCTGGGAAGGGGCAGAAAGCCCCCTCCACACCACCCAGCAAGACCGGAACCCAGGTGTCCTGATTCTTGGATCAAGGCTCTTCCTACCACACCTGCTTCCCTTCTGCCTGCCTCCTCCCCCTCCCCCGCTCCCCCCTCACTCCTCCCTTCCCTGCAGCTGGGCTCCAGGCTGCCTCCTGGGAACTGGCCCTACCTACCCACCTGTGTCTTTATCCTTGCTCTTCCTCCTACCAATCCTTCAAGACTCAAATCGAGTCCCTACCTTCTGGGAACCTTCCAGTCCATCCACAGAGCCTACCATCCCAAATGGGAGACTCATACATTGCTGGCTTTGGGTTGTCAAGGCCAATCCCTTCATTGTAACTGAGACCCAAAGAGGGAAGGACATGTTGAAATGGTCCCCACCACATCCTACCCCAGCCATTCTTCAGTTTTGTTTAAGGATATATTAAAAAGAGATTCACTTCACAGAGGAATCTGGTAAAACAAGGGTCCCTTTGGGTCCCTTTCTTGAAAGGAGGTATTTTCTCCTGCTTTCTCTCCAAGGTTTCCCAGAGGGTCAGATTTCATTTCTCTTCTGAGGCAGGCAATGAGCAGAAGCTGGGGTTGGTGCCAGGAAAGCAGCCACACCTGCTGACACCTGGGTGAGGGTGGGTGATTGTCCCTCCCCTGTGTACCAGCTAATCACAGGTGATCAAGTCTGCAAATTGCCTCACAACTGCTGCTAGCCCTGACCGGAAGGGGCCTGGGGGCTGGGGGCAGAGGCGTGGGGGGAGGAGGGGAGCGGTCCCCTTGAACGGGAGAGACCAGGTGTGAACCCAGGCACCACCATTTATTACCTGAGTGAGCTTGGATCAGTCTTTGAGCCTCATTTGTGCCTCCTTGACCAGCCTGCGGGGACTAGAAGGGTCACAGGAGGGTCGTGTGAGCACAAACTCCAGTTACAAAGAGGGTGAAGCCTGAGCCCCGGCCCAGCAACAGCATCCCTGCCCCCAACAACCACACACTTCCCAGGGTGCCTCAGTTCACTTAGCCAAACGAACCCCAGTTCTCCTCTTCACCTGTGTTCCTGACAGTTTTCTCTTTCCTGACCTTGCTGTGTGTCTTTAGGTGCAGCCCTATCCCTCTCTGACACTCAGGGTTCTCGGCCCTCAGAGGAGGGGAGCGGACACCTCGTTCTCCATAGCCTCATCTCCCCTGGGAAACCACTCCAGGCTTCTCTGAGTACCTAGTATAAGGGAGGCTGGCGAGGTCCAAAGCCAGGGAGTGGAAAGGCTGCTCCCCCGTACCTGGTAGTTTCTAGCTGTGGCCAAGAGACAAGTCTAGTCCAGAAAAAACATTTGTAGATGCTCTAAGACCTGATTCATTTATTTCATTATTCATTTATTTATTGAGAACCTGTAATACATCAGAAACACTCCGGGCTCCGGGCATACAGCAGTGAAACAGGCAGACATGGGT
>NW_011888812.1:8724782-8729741 GCF_000151845.1 Pteropus vampyrus
ATTTTCTCCTGCTTTCTCTCCAAGGTTTCCCAGAGGGTCAGATTTCATTTCTCTTCTGAGGCAGGCAATGAGCAGAAGCTGGGGTTGGTGCCAGGAAAGCAGCCACACCTGCTGACACCTGGGTGAGGGTGGGTGATTGTCCCTCCCCTGTGTACCAGCTAATCACAGGTGATCAAGTCTGCAAATTGCCTCACAACTGCTGCTAGCCCTGACCGGAAGGGGCCTGGGGGCTGGGGGCAGAGGCGTGGGGGGAGGAGGGGAGCGGTCCCCTTGAACGGGAGAGACCAGGTGTGAACCCAGGCACCACCATTTATTACCTGAGTGAGCTTGGATCAGTCTTTGAGCCTCATTTGTGCCTCCTTGACCAGCCTGCGGGGACTAGAAGGGTCACAGGAGGATCGTGTGAGCACAAACTCCAGTTACAAAGAGGGTGAAGCCTGAGCCCCGGCCCAGCAACAGCATCCCTGCCCCCAACAACCACACACTTCCCAGGGTGCCTCAGTTCACTTAGCCAAACGAACCCCAGTTCTCCTCTTCACCTGTGTTCCTGACAGTTTTCTCTTTCCTGACCTTGCTGTGTGTCTTTAGGTGCAGCCCTATCCCTCTCTGACACTCAGGGTTCTCGGCCCTCAGAGGAGGGGAGCGGACACCTCGTTCTCCATAGCCTCATCTCCCCTGGGAAACCACTCCAGGCTTCTCTGAGTACCTAGTATAAGGGAGGCTGGCGAGGTCCAAAGCCAGGGAGTGGAAAGGCTGCTTCCCCGTACCTGGTAGTTTCTAGCTGTGGCCAAGAGACAAGTCTAGTCCAGAAAAAACATTTGTAGATGCTCTAAGACCTGATTCATTTATTTCATTATTCATTTATTTATTGAGAACCTGTAATACATCAGAAACACTCCGGGCTCCGGGCATACAGCAGTGAAACAGGCAGACATGGGTACACCCTGGTGGTCCCCAGCTTATCAGTTAGTGTGAGAGACAGCAAACAGAGCCTACAAACAGATTCATATAATGACCAAATGTGATTGCTGCCTTAAAGGTTATGAAAGAACAATGCGGGAGGATAATATGTTTTAGGTGAAGGGCTGAGCCTGGCCTCTCTGAGAGGTGACATTAGAACTAGGACCTGCAGGCTGAGAGGGAGCCAGCCACACGTCGAATTGGGTGGAGCTGCATGACTGGGCCAAGGAGCCCGGGAGGCCTTTGTGGCTGATGCAGCCTGGGACAGGAGTGGGGAGGAGGGGGCACAGAGGAGGTGTGCGAAGCAGCCAGTCCTGGGAGGAAGTTTTACTTTTCCCCAAGTCCTGTGGGATCAAAGGGACAGGCAGTGACTTGACCAAATCCACATTTTTCACATTTTCACAAGCTCCTGCCGGCTACTGTTTCCAATAGAGACTGGTTACGAAGTGAAGGGGAGGGTGAAGAGATTGACAGAGGAGTCTCCAAAGTGGGGTGCAAGCATCCCAGGAGGTGTGCAAGGTAGTTCTCTGAGGGGAAAGAAATATTAAAACTTATTCCTGTGCCCATTTTATGCAAAAAAAAAAGGAAAAGAGTTCATTTTTACCAGTATTTATAGATTGACACTAATGTCCCTATTTGGCCTTTATGTCATTTGCTACTCAGGGCAGAATGAGACTCAGACCAAACAGAGAAGCTGAGTCCTTTCCTTGCTTTTAACGTTTTAAAGAATTTTTTTCTTTATGTAAGACCAGTTCGGTAGATTTATAAATTATAATGATCTGATCGTTCACCAAATGGACAAAGACTTAGAAAGAAAGGTGGAAAAGGAAGGAAAAGAAGTAAAAAACACTGAACGTAACACAAGCCCTTGAATCCAGAGCTGAGCACAGTGCGGGCCCTTTACTCCTGCCATTGTTGCTCCGATGCCACAGGCAAGGCCAAGACAATGACTGTGCAACTGGGTCTAATAAGAAAGTGACCCCTAAATTTCAAATATGAGTGAGAAGACAATTTGCAGTAAGAGTTTAGATCCACCGTTATTACTGATGAGCCTAACCATAAGTATAGACGTTTGCTTTGAAAACTTAGCTAATGATGGCGTAAACCATTCGCAATGATTTAAAACATTTAAAAATATTATTTTAACCTCATTTAATTTTTTTCATTTATTTCTGTGTCTGATAACATTCATAATACATTAGCACAGCAATGCAGGATTATTATTCGTAAATAAGTAAATATGCTGAGTATGTGTGATCAAAACTTTTTCCTGCATTAAGGAAATGAGCACCCTTGGTAGAGTCCCCCGGGCTGCAGTGTGCGAAGCCCAGGACAGGGTGGCACGGGGAATGCTGGCTTCTTGCAAAAGGTAACTTGTTCAGGTGGTTCCACGGCTCCCGTGCCCGGCCTGCTGGGGGTGAGGGGACCTCTCTTGGGAATCCTCAGGTTGCTATCAGTGCCACTCTATCTGTCCAACTCATTCCATGACAGCAGCTGGGAGAGACACTTCCCCCAATCCAGGCTCTTGTCTGGGGAGTTTTTTTTTTTTTTTTTTTTAACTCTCCTAGTGAAACAGAAGTTCATTCCCTTAAAGGGTAAGTGGCAGATCCTGGTAAGGCTTTCCAATTATTTATTCACCGGCCAGTAATAGCTGAGAACACAAATCCTGGCTGGTGAGAGGGCGTTCCTGTGCCTGCATACGAAGCCGTGGAGGCCTGGAGGCCTGGAACTTGCCCCCTGAGAATTTTCCTGCCAGCTACTTCTGCACAAGGGCCCACTTTTCTGGCCTGTCCTTATTGGGCATAGTTACTGAGTTTCTTTTTTTACCACATCCTGGAAAGGTGCTGTAATGCGAGCTGCATGTGCTGAGGGTCTGCTGAGTGCAGGCCACCCTGCACGTCGCATGTGTGGTCAAGACTCCCTCCCACAGAGGCCTCCCTGCCTTTCCCATTGCATTGGGGTTTAAGATCCTCTGCAGGTGCAGTACTGTGCCATCTACCCCGCCCCTCGCCCTACACCCAGGATCCAGCCATCCCTGGGGGAAGATGTGTCTGGCTGCTCGAAGCTGGGCTAAGCAAGGCCTCCAGGCCCCAAGCAACTCAAAGTCTTCTGGCTGGAGGGTCAAGGAACCAGCCTCCTTCCTACCCCAATTCCTCCCAACTTTCTTTTTCCCAAAAAGGTCTTCGAAACCCCAGAGGTCTTTGGGTGTCCCCAGATGCCCTACATTGGGCCATCCGGCTGTCGGCCTCCCTTCTTCCCATAGATCCCTGTCTGCTTCTCTTGTGGCCACGATCCAGCCAGCAGACTCCCCAGAGCATGTTCCCACTCCTGTTCCCAGGCAGTAGTTTCCATGTGTTGGCATCAGTGCGCATTTAATAATAAAATGAACAAAGTAACCAAATGCTTTGGCAGCTCCTGATGTTTGCCAGAGGCTTTGTGCATGCCCAGTGGCACCAGAGGACCCTGGAGAGGAAGTCTGCGGGGAGCCAACAGGGGACATGCCCCAACCATTGGGGAAACCGTCCAGAATCCGAAAGGGCTGACCGGGCCCCTGCTATTTTGGTTCAGGGTGGCTTTGGGGAAAAAAAGCCATGCTGGAGGTGGAGTGGCCTGCAAATAGCTTCTGGGAGAACCCTGCTCAAGAGAGACCCACCAGCCCACCTCCTGGGACAGAGGGCCTGGCCGGAACCCTTCAGCCCTACAAATGGCAGAGAGTGGGGTCAGTGCCCGCCCACCGGGGGAAGCGCTCTTTGTGTTAATAAAGCCAGTTTAGGGTCCTATCTCAACATTCAAATCCTGTCCCTCCCCAATACTGGCTGTGGGGCCTTTGCCAAGTCACTTAACCCGGCTCCCCACTTCTAAATCATCTGGGCTGCTGCACCCACTATAAATGCATCATCAGGCCCATCCTGGACTCGTGGAATCAATCTGGGCGGAGTCAGGCCCAGAAACCTGGTTTATCACATGTTCTCTGTGTGTGTTTCATGTGGTCAGGTCAGCACTCGGGAGCCACAAATCGACCTCTCAATTTTCATTCATCCTCCCCAAAGAACCCCAATAAGCCAAGGATGAGGTGAGGAGGAGGACAATTGATCTTATCTTTCAGAGTCATTGTGAAGATGAAAGTGACAAATGTATGTAAACAATACCAAAATCTAGCCAGCATTTACCTACACTGCTGCTGCTATATTAACTCATCTAATCCTCGCACAAGCCTATGAGGTAGGCACATTATTAAACCCATTTCACAGGTGAGACCGAAGCTCAGAGATGTTAAGTAATTTTCCCAAGGCCGAACATGTGGTCGTGGCCCGGAGCCATGTACGGCTTGGCACAATGCTCAGAACATAATAAGGACTCACTAATTGGTGGCTTGTTTAAAAGATAAGAAGGGAGCCGGTTCAGGTCTGTTGCTCAGGAGAAGGACGTCGTTCCTGCCCCACCACCCAGAACACGCTGCCCCACCTCTGGCAGACCCGATTGAAGGCTCTCCTTGCAGGAGCACCCCATTGCCTGGATCTACAGCCAGAGCTGGCTGCCTCTGCCTCATAATGACAATGATAAAGATGAAAATATCAATTCCACTGATGGGATAAAGCTTTAGTTGATGACTTCTAAGATTGCTTGAGACCTAGAGCTGATTGATTGTATATAAAAAATAAAAATAAAGAAAAAAGTTCTCTGTGGGCATTTGACCAGAGTGGGGCTGAGGAGGAAAGAAGGTCGGCGGTGGATGTCGAGGTAGGTATTTTGCTATGGCCACTTTTGGGGAGGTCTGTACAGTCTATGCGCCAAAGACCCTTCTGTCTATAGCACCACCTCCCTCCCCATCCCCAAGGGAGGGTGCGGGGTTGTGCCGCATCCCCAAACCCCAGCTATGGGTTATTAGACTCGGGCTCGACACGTGACCCAATCTGGGCTATCGGTTTTCTCTTCCAAAGATTTGGATTTGGGAAGGAAAGGAGCGGGTAGGACATAGCCAGTTGGTCTCTCCACATG
>NW_011888812.1:8730681-8734374 GCF_000151845.1 Pteropus vampyrus
GGATAAAGCTTTAGTTGATGACTTCTAAGATTGCTTGAGACCTAGAGCTGATTGGTTGTATATAAAAAATAAAAATAAAGAAAAAAGTTCTCTGTGGGCATTTGACCAGAGTGGGGGTGAGGAGGAAAGAAGGTCGGAGGCGGATGTCGAGGTAGGTATTTTGCTATGGCCACTTTTGGGGAGATCTGTACAGTCTATGCGCCAAAGACCCTTCTGTCTATAGCACCACCTCCCTCCCTATCCCCAAGGGAGGGTGCGGGGTTGTGCCGCATCCCCGAACCCCAGCTATGGGTTATTAGACTAGGGCTGGACATGTGACCCAATCTGGGCTATCGGTTTTCTCTTCCAAAGATTTGGATTTGGGAAGGAAAGGAGCGGGTAGGACATAGCCAGTTGGTCTCTCCACATGGCTGGGCTGCAGCCAAAAGAGTGGACACTGTTGCTCAGGGCAGCCATGGCCTCTGAGGAATGGAAAACGTTGCTTGGCAAAGAGAGAGAGGAATGAAGCCAGCTGGCAGAGAGGAGCAGAAATGAGGAGGGAGAGACTGTCCTGACAGCTCCCAGCCCAGCCCTAGTGTCCCCAGGCCTGGCCCTTCCTGCCAGCTCAGGGTAGACCATCTGGAAGATGCCATCAGAGCCTCATAAAGAAGTCCTTCCTCCCTTTTTGCTGAACACGGCTTGAGTGGATTTCTCTGACTCAAAACCCTGGAGCCCAACCAATACAGCTCTACCTCCAACCAGGCCAGAAACACCCCGGTGGGGGAACATCCATCCTCCAGGGCTCATTTATCAGAAAGCCGGGGAGAGAAGAGGAGCGGAGACAGGAGTGTTTGGTCTCTCGAGTTCTTGGGATAGAAATGGGGCTCTGTAACCTAGGGAGCTGCCATGGTCGTGCTGTCTGAGTGAGCGGCAGCGGCTAAAGCTCAGACTGGCTTTGATCTGAGTCGTCTTAAGCTATTTCTGAAAACTCAGTTCCAAGACAGAGCCTCACTACGGATGCTTAATAACTTAACCATGGTTTCCACTTACTCGGCTCTTTCAGTGTGCAGGTTGCCTTGTCGCCACTCTGGGAAGCTTACCTGGACCTTCCCATTAGGTCAAATTGGTCTCCTCTGCACCTTGGACATCCTTCTGCTGAGGCTGTCACACTCTCAAAACAAGCAGGCTGCGGACGAGGGCCGAGCACGTGTTTCAGAGGGAGGTTAGGCGGGTTCGAATCCCAGTCCTACCCCCTGGTTTCCATCTGTGAAATGAAGGGGGACATTTCCTCATGGGTCATTTTAAGGATCTTATGAGGCTGCAAATCTGAAGGGCTCAGCACAAAGCCTGGAATTTAGCGAAATCTCAAAAAAATGGCTTTATTACTGGTAAGTTGGACTAGAAGCCAGATCTTGCTGAGTCGCAGCCCAGGCCCGGTCCCCACTTTGCGAGGTGGTGTCTCCACACAAGACTTGATTAATCCTGTGCTCATCTGACATGAGAGAAGCTGTGGGAGCTGGTGTTCTGCTTGAGGACATCCGTATACTACCCATCAGCGACTCGGTTTCTCAGTCAGGCCCTGAGCTAGAGCAGGGGATGGGTGGAGGCAACAACATGGTGGCCTTTCTTGAAGGCAGCTCAGCCTTGGCCCTTGCACCAACTGGCCAGTGAGTACTTTGCTGAGTTGTAGGGGGTTCAGTGTTCAAAGTCTCAGAGCATTCATGCTCCTCTGCAGCCCGGCTACCCCTCCAATTCCATCCTGAGCCTGATTTTCAACACAGGGTACCATTTGCCTACAGGAGGAGAGCATCTCCTTAAACATGACTGGAGAGAATTTGGGTCTTCATGGCATGCCCTGAGTTGATGCTTGATTGGCTCGAGCCCAATACTTTCTTTCTTTAAGGCTTCCACAGCAAATATCAGAAGCCAGCCAACCTCATGATCCTTATAATGACCATTGTCCGGGTCCTTCAAATGCTGGAGCTGCCATATAACCTTGAGCTTCACCTTCCACCTGCACCTCAGCCCAGCCCACTACAGGTGACAGTCTTAACACTTGTGAGTCTCAGGATGCCAGAGCTTGTCATATCCCCCATCCCACTACAACGGGGTCCTCACTGCATCTCGCCAAGTGATCTAGTTCTAGAATGCCACCCTGTAATGTTGCTCTTAGGGCTACTCTAGTGCCAACTGTCTTAGCCCAGGGTCCCCTCAAAGCAGAACCCAATACAAGGAAGTGTGGGAAGGAAGTTTATTTTGGAGGCGATCCTAAGGAGCAGAAATGAGGGACCAATAGGAATGAAAAACAAAAACCAAAAAACAGAAAGCCAGCAGTGCATTATCAGTTCGCTGCTGTGGATGACTGGCACCCAGTGCTGCTGGGACCTTCCTAGCAGTGTATACAAGGACCCTTGGACTTGTCAGCCAGATGGCAGACTGACAGAAGCATTCACCTGCCAGTTCCTGTGCCCCTCCAGTTGAGGTCGGCCCAGCGGAAGCCAAATTCCTTCCACATGTCCTCATGCTGAGCATGCTCCTGACAGCAGCCCATGTTGGGCACTGCGCAAGCCCCAAGACGGAAAAGGAAAGAGCTTTATGCTCACGTGAGGGGAGATGCTGTCAGTGCAAAGTGAGATGAAACCCACGTAGAGCTGTCAGCCACAGCGTGGCTGGAAATGGAGATGCCGCTGATGCCTGGGAGGCTGTGAATACGGGCTCTTGAGCCAGATGGCCTGGGTTCAAATCCTTTGCTGTGCTTCACCTTCCTCTGCTTATACAAGAGAAAGTACTAAGAGGAAAATGCTTGACTGGGTTGTTATGAAGTAAATGAGAACATCCCCAGTGCCTGGCACATATAAGCCTTCCATAAGAATAACTTCTATCGCCCCATTTTATGGTTAGAGACGTCAAGATGTAATTTTTAAGAGAAGGAGAAAGACGGGAGAAAGAGAGAGGGGGAGACTTTGTTTAGAACCTGCTCAAACCTCCAGAGAGGCCGCGGTTTACGACTCACAGGAAGACCTGGCATTTCCAGGCCGAGTTCCTCGCCCTTTCCGCTTTTCTACACCCACTTTCCCTATCACGGGAGGGGGCTCAGGAGGGGAAGCAGATGCTCTTTCTTCCCCTAAACACGCATTCATGCTTCCTCTGCTCCAGCTGAAGGATCTGGAGCTTCCTTGTGATGTCACAGCTGGTTGCTATGGAGACCAGGTTGCTCTGAATGTCAGTCTGGGTCCAGGAGGAGCAGCACAGTCATCAGGATCCCAGCTGGGCCCAGGGAGAGAGGAAATGAGGCACCCTAGAGGTCTCATAAACACCTCTCCCTGTGCCCCAAACACACAGACACACACGGTGGAGCCAGCCGGCCCCACGAGAGTCCCACTCTTGTCACCTGGCCCACTCTACTGGGTTGAGATCTGAAAACATATGTTTGGGGACAAATAACACCAGCAGCCAGGAGCAGGGTGACACATAGTCAACATCAGCCGTGCTTCCCTTTCAATGCCCCAGGAGAAAAGGTGCTGCTCGAAGGTGGTGGCATCCTGAGCATCTCCATGGCAACACTGAGTCAGAACTTACTGAGGTGACCTCACTCTGGGGCCACTGGACACAGGCTGTCATCACCAGGGAGAATGGAAACACTGTGCAGAGTCTCTCAAAGAAATGGATCTGCCCTCTTCAGATAACAGCTCTGGGTGAATCTATCCCAGCCCT
>NW_011888812.1:8736279-8738714 GCF_000151845.1 Pteropus vampyrus
CCAGGAACTTCTTGCCTAGATTAAGCTTGAGCCCTTGTAAATCCTTGAATTGACTGTAGTTACTGAGGCAAAGCTCTCAGAAAGTTAGGAACTGCTGCATTTTCTCATTTCCTCCTCAAGACAGCCTGAGAGAATAGAGGGAAGCGGCTTCTCTCACTTCCTGACCCTGGGTCTCAATGTTGCCTCCAATCGACTGGATGATCTTGGACAAACCACTTCCCCTCTCTGAACTTCAGTTTCCTCTTTTATGAAATGGGGAGATAATAGGAGCTAACCCTTTACTGCTGTTTTGGGAGGATCCAGGGCTATCCCATATGTCATGTGGACTCGCTTTCCACAGAGAACTTTTCCTCAGTAGAACTACTATTTCCTACTCTTAGTGACCTTAGACAGGAACGTGACCTATCTGGGCCTTGCGTCACAGGTCATGATGGGGAATGAGTGAGTGAATGATGTGAAGCTCTGAGCACAGTGCCTGTGCAGGGTAGGAATTCAGCGTATGGAAATCCCCTGCCCCGCAGCTTGACACCCACGGACCACAGTTGACCCTTAGTGAGTACAAAGTGTCCAGAAAAACGCTTTCGTCCCCAGGATGGTCATGTGTCTTTGTGGTTATCTCAGGGTGGTGAATTGGAGGCCCTCAAAGGTCTTTGCTGCTTCCTCAGAAGCTCCTGAAACCGGAAATCAGGCCTTAAGAGGTGACTGTGGGGCATCAGGCTGGCATAAATATAATCGGGTTTTCACCTTGTTCTTTCTGCAAAATCATTCTGGAAATGACATCTAGTCTCTGCTCATTTTGGGGGGAACTAAAGGAAAGGGGTCAGGCCAAGCCCAAAGGAACTGTGTTGACCACACTGAGGCCAGCATGGTAGTGGCAGCAAGATAGGGCAGCTGAGTGCAACCCCGAAGGAGAGATGAGACTCAGCAGAGCACGGCGGGGGCATTCCCACAACACGCCTCTCTAGTCTCACCTCTCAGTCACACGCACGCATGTCCTCAGGCAGATGTACACACACACCCCCCTTTACACACATGCCTTAAGATTGTCACATGACTCCCCTCCTGGTGCCCCCTCCATTCTCCAGCATTGCACCCACGGCAAGGCTTTGCAAGCTTCCTCTCCAACGTGCCCTGACAGCCAAGGAGAGCAGAGACCTCCCTGGGGTGGTCTGAGGGCTCAATCTGAAGCAGCCTCTGTGAGTGCAAAATGTGGGCCGAGCTTCACCCACGTCATCTCATTTAATCTCAGGGGCAGGAAATGCCTTTGCAGCCTTGTGTTTGAACTTAAAACGTCATGAGCATTTTAGCCATTGATAAAGCTGAGCTTTTCATTTGAAACAAGATTGAAAAAATCTGTAGTCCTTGGAGTTCTTCTCAGGAATCACATCTAGCAGGGTCTCTTGGTTGAGGGGCGGTGGAGGATGCTGGTGGCGGTAGCCGACAGGGAGCCAGAGGGGACATTCAAGTAACAGAAGGTGATACGAGGAGAATGTGGAGCGTGTGAGGAGCGGGGAACCAGGGGAAGCGTGGGGGGCAGGATCTAGGAGAGAGGAGACTGAAGCAAGTGAGGCAGGGGGCTGCTTCCAGGAGGAGGAGAAAAGGAAAAGAGAGAGAAGGGCCTGCACGTCAGAGAAGGAGTTAGCAAAAGCAGCAATGACAGAAGACATAGGCACACTGTGGGACGCGCTACTCCCAGCAGAAGCATCGGAAATCGGCGGAAAACTTCACTGTGTGTCTACGCACCTGGGCATTGGCACAGTGCCTGGGGCCTCCATGGTACTAGAGCCTGCTCCGGTCTCTCTTTCCCACTAGACTGTGACAGTCCCATGGGTAGGAAAGTGTGGCTTCATCCTTGAGTCTGGCCACAGCCCTGAGCCAGGACCTGCCAGCACTGTCAACATTGCTGGGACACCAGCAACAACTTATGCTATGGAGGTTTTTCACTCTTTGTTTTCCAGGTTGGTTTTATTTAACAAAGGAGGTGATTCAGATTCAGAAACAATCCTCACCTGTTCGGTTTCGGTTTTGCCTAGACAAAAGATTGATCTGACCCCCTTAGCTTGGCCCTGTGCCCAGCTGAGCTCCTGGGAGCACAGGAGGTGAATGGGGGCTTCTGACCTGGCCATCAGATTGCCTCTTGGAGGGACACCAGGCTTATTGTTGAAGGGGCTGAGGGCCGAAGGGGCCCCCCTCCCTCAGCAGTCAGTCCAACTCTGGGCTACCCTGCGTGTCCCATGCATTTGAGCCCCAGGAAGGAAGGAAAATGGACTCTGCAGCCCAAGCCTGTTTAGCCCAGAAAAATAACAATAAAAGCCCCCACAGCTGCTGTTTCCAGTAGCAGAGTTGCCAGACCGAGATGCCAAAAGCTGCTTTCTCCCTCTCAGGCAGGAATGCACCAGTGCAAACACATGGAGTCATGGGAGCAGGAGTATTTT
>NW_011888812.1:8738764-8741217 GCF_000151845.1 Pteropus vampyrus
GGGGAAGCGCCCCCTGCCCTTCTCCAGATTTCAAGAGGGATTCTCCCCTGAGCCCTGGCCAGGCCCTGCCGCCTCCCAGGATGGAGCCTGACTCAAGGCAGCATTCTGGCTGCCCCTGCTGCTGGATCACCCCTGCCCGCCTGCCTCGGCCTACGCCAGTCCCCTTGTCCTTCCTTAGCTGAAGCACTTGCCTGTTTGGGATAACTCTTTGGGAAAGACTCTCACCCTTCACTGCTGGATCCTTGCAGGAAATAGTAACTCCTGACCTTGAACTCGACCCCATAGCTGGGACCCTTCATCTGGCTGATGGGTAATCTGAGAAGGGGGAAGAGAAATTGTAAGTTGTCTTGGATACAAAGCCCATCTCTACTCCTTTCTAGAAGTGTGGCCTTGTCACATCCCCTCTCTGAGACTCTTGTTTTCTCAGGGTTGTCATGAGGGTTAGACAGTCCCATAATTGTTCATATCCTTCTTTCAATTCCCCACTGCCAGGACCCGCAGCTGCCACCTCCTGCCTCAGAGGCCCTGTATCTGTGCTCTGCACACTTATTGTGTCACCTGTTGCTTCACCTGGGCCCCAAGGCTAGTGATTTTTCTAAAACTTGCTCTTGCTGTCTCAGTGAATGTGTCTAACTAGTCAGTCCCAACCTCTTTCCACCTGTCCCTTCCAGAGAGAATGACCACCAAGAGCCCATGGCCTGCTCTGCCTTAGGATCTGTGAAAGATATTCCTCACCCATTGTTCTATGGAATTCTCACCACAGACCTGTCAGAGAGGTATCACTAGTCCCATTTTAGGGATTAAACAAATGGAGACTTACAGAAGTAAAATGACATATCTAAGGTCACACAGCAACCCGAATACCATGTCGAGTTTTATACTAAAATGCTTTATACACATTATGTCAGTATAGAGTAGGAAGTTAAAAGCATGAACTTTGGGGCCAGCCTTCCTGGGTTTGATTCCTGCCCCTGTCTCTTAACAGGTATGTGTAATATAATATTATATGTTAATTATACTTCAATTAAAAAAAAAAAAAAGCTGTGTGACCTTGGGCAAGTTGCTTAGCCTCTTTGTGCCTCAGAGTCGTGTTTAAAATAAGATAGTAACAGTGTCTCCCTCATTGGGTTTTTACAAAGATTATATTAGGAATAAAAAAGCTTACAAAAGTGCCTGGAACAAAATAAGGGCTATATAAATAATGATCACTGAAAATTTTTTAAAAATGGGTGGCGGGCGGCGGGGGGGCGAAGAAAGCTCCACGTCATCTTTTTGGGCGGAGTCCCTACTGTTGGTTGTGTTAGGGGGTAAACAGGCTCCGAGAGGTGAGTGAACGTACCTGAGGGCACACAGGTTGTGCATGGCAGGACTGGGACTTAGGCTGGGAGACCTGGCACCTGAAGCTGTGATGGTTGCATCCTGCCAGTCTACCCTGCTAGAGAAGACGACAGAGATCCTGCTAAGGGCTAGAAAGAGTAGGGTTCATGGGGACCGAGAACCGGGAAGGAGAGCTGCCAGCTGACCCAGGAGCGACCCAGGAACTTGGCTAGGGCTAGGCCTGGGCTGGGGCAGGAGGACTCAGAGGGTTGTGGAGAGGGGAAGGGGAGGGGATTCTGGCAGAGGCTTAACAAGACCCCAGCACCCCAAATTCCTACTCCAGCCGAGTTAAAACAAAACAGAAAGGAACCATGGCTCTACTGGGCTGCTGGCAGAGCTCGGCTCTGGGCTGCATCCCAAAACCAGGAACTTCTTGCCTAGATTAAGCTTGAGCCCTTGTAAATCCTTGAATTGACTGTAGTTACTGAGGCAAAGCTCTCAGAAAGTTAGGAACTGCTGCATTTTCTCATTTCCTCCTCAAGACAGCCTGAGAGAATAGAGGGAAGCGGCTTCTCTCACTTCCTGACCCTGGGTCTCAATGTTGCCTCCAATCGACTGGATGATCTTGGACAAACCACTTCCCCTCTCTGAACTTCAGTTTCCTCTTTTATGAAATGGGGAGATAATAGGAGCTAACCCTTTACTGCTGTTTTGGGAGGATCCAGGGCTATCCCATATGTCATGTGGACTCGCTTTCCACAGAGAACTTTTCCTCAGTAGAACTACTATTTCCTACTCTTAGTGACCTTAGACAGGAACGTGACCTATCTGGGCCTTGCGTCACAGGTCATGATGGGGAATGAGTGAGTGAATGATGTGAAGCTCTGAGCACAGTGCCTGTGCAGGGTAGGAATTCAGCGTATGGAAATCCCCTGCCCCGCAGCTTGACACCCACGGACCACAGTTGACCCTTAGTGAGTACAAAGTGTCCAGAAAAACGCTTTCGTCCCCAGGATGGTCATGTGTCTTTGTGGTTATCTCAGGGTGGTGAATTGGAGGCCCTCAAAGGTCTTTGCTGCTTCCTCAGAAGCTCCTGAAACCGGAAATCAGGCCTTAAGAGGTGACTGTGGGGCATC
>NW_011888812.1:8744222-8749524 GCF_000151845.1 Pteropus vampyrus
GGAGGGAGGGATGAATGAAAGAAGCTAAATACGAAATGCAAGTTCCAGCTTCCCAGCCAGCCAGCCACACCGCAGAGACAGGAGACCTGCTTTCTACTTCTCTGAGCAGCAAAGGGATCCAAGAAAAGGACAGTGGCCATTCATAGTGGCAACTTGTATTTCCTGGCTGTGTGACCTTGGGCAAATGGTCTACCTCTCTGGGCCTCACCTGTAAAATGGAACTGGCAGTACTAATTCACAAGAAGTTAGTAAAGATGAAATGAGACCATGAAGAGGAAAAACCTGTACGAGAAGGACTCGTTAACGAAGATGGGCTTGGTCAGCTGTGGGCACCTCTCCCAGCCCCACCCCCATGCCTCTCCGAGTGACACTGGCCTTGGTCATGGGACTGGAGAAGCCTATGCAAATCCAGAAGAGATGAACTCTGAGAATGGGCTTGGGAGCAGACTTTTCCCATGAGTCCATTCTCCGCAAATGGAACTTTTCAAAGGCTACTGAGATTACGATGAGAGGACAGTAGAGGAAGCAGTTGAAATATGGGATCTGAGCATCAGTGGCCAGACTAGGACCACCCAGGGGTGGTCAAAGGCAAAGGCTCCTGATAAAGCTCTGTCTCTCTCCACCCAATGCACAGCTCCACCCAGCCATCACCCACTAGGTCCTACATGGAGCTTCAGCCTCCTTTCAAGAGCTCTTGACTGAGGTCCATGGATTTGAATGGGGAAAAAAACTGCATCTTCATTTTTTGAAATTTAGCATTTTCATCAAGTGTGTATAGGCAACGAGCCACAGTGATCAGCAAGCAGTACCTGTGACTTTGTCACCATGAGAAATCGCAGGAATTTTCATGTTACGCTCTAGTTGTGGCAGCTACTTGAAATATCATTTGTGCTCTTCTCTACTTTGAAATCATACTAGTTATTAAATCTACCTCTGGATCTTGCTATTTAATGAATCAGTGAAAAAAGCCCATATATTACTATATTGCAATATTTTGAATGACTTTGAGAATCATATTTTAACATAATTGGTTTCCTTTGTAATTCTATGGATTTTATTTTATAATTTAAAAAATTCTCTGAGAAAGGGTCTGTAGGCTTCATTGTGCAGCCAGTGGGGTCCATAGTAGAGACAAAGTCATCATCTCCTATTAGAACCTGCTTTTCTTCTGTCTGAGTGGACATGTCATTGACTTTTATTGGCCTTAGCCAGTTGTCAGGACCCAGGCCTACATCCCCATGCTAACTTACGAGGCAACTATGGCACCCTGAGTTTGTTCGAAGGGCCTCCTTTAGCTTGTAGGGATCGATGGATGAAAGATGGTGACCCTGGGGCCGAGGTTCTGAACGTTTTTCCTCTGGGTCAGGACCAGCCCTCCTGGCCCCACTTCATCCAAGGAAAACTAGCCTTGTTCATGGTTCCTTCAAGCAGCTCTCCTGAGCCTTGATTTCCCTGTCTATTTAATGAGTAAAATAAGGCCCAACTTATAGGCTGACACATTCTCCAATGAGGTCGCCTGAGAAAGAACACGATGAACAGTAAAGTGTCATGCATCTGGGCTGGTGACAGAACCGCCTTTTGGCCTTGAACATGAAGACTGCTCAAGGTGAAATGCGGCTGGAGCAGATGGAGGAGGTCCGAAGGGTGGGAGCTTTACGACTGGTTTTGTAAATAGAGCCATAGAAGGTATCACCCCAACCACCATATTCTCAGCAACCATGGAGCCAATGGGTATCTGCAGACAAATGTGACCTTGTTCCCAATGGCCACAGTCATTACCACTTCAGAAGGTCTGGCATTGGCCTTGCTTCTCAGCTGGGCCTGAAAGCACATGTCTCGGAACCAGGTCACGTCCTACAGACAGACCTCACTTTCCAGGGCAGAGCGTTCCAAGGAGGGGAGCGGGATTCACCTCTAAACCCTGAGGACAGGCAGTGCTGGTCGACTGGCAACAGCTGTGGGGCTCGAGGTTTTCAGCCTGGCTGCTGGGCTCCACAGGAGCCCTGCCAATGGCAACGTTCTGCTCCCTGGCTGGCTGTCGAGGAAAGCCAGGAAGCTCTGTCCTCAGCTCTCAGCCAGCTGGAATGGTCGCTGCCAAGGAAACCGGCCCTGCCTGGAGGACAGCTGGCCCTCTGGCCCAGGAAGAACCATGTTTACAGGCTAGAGAAAGCCAAGAGGTTGCCCCCTCAGCCTCGAGGTACAAGAAAGGCTCCTATCTGCCATGTGATCTTATGCAAGTCACTTCCCCATCCAGGGTCTCCGACTCCTTATCTGGACACTGGAGGTAACGGTACTTTACACACTTTCTGGTCTGTGTTTTATTTACTTGTAAATGTTTAATTAATTTGTGTTTGTTTACTTCCTGGGTTGACACTGGACTGTACACTGCATGGGGATAAGAAACACATGTCTTGTGTCACGTGGCACATAGGAGGAGTTCAGCACGTGAGGGTTGATTAAGTGACTATAGCAAAGATCAGATGAGAGAATGTATGTGAAGGCACTTGCAAAATACGAAATGCAAGTGATGTGTACAATGGTATTGGCTCTTACCTCAAAGTGACATGGCCCCAGTCTCAGCATCTGAAAGAATTGCTGCAGGTCTTCACGAGGACAAGAAAACGCAAACAGGAATTATAAATACTGAAAAGGAAGGCAAAAATGACAACAACGTGATTTTCTACCTTGAAAAATCCAAACAACTCTGCTGGGCCGGCAATGAGCAGCACTGGTAAGAAAGTTTAGTAAAAGAACTAAATAGAAGAATTAGGTAAAAATTAATTGTTTTCCCATCTAGTCATCAGATTTAATTTCGAAGTTATTCGAAAAAGGATCTTACTCATAATAGCAACAAAAAGCTGAAAAACCTCTTAGGGTTTTCTTAATAAGAAACATTGCAAGTGCTTTAGAGAAAAATCTATTAACATTTTACCGAAGAAAAAAGAATATCTGATAAGTAGAGACACATTCATGTTTCTAGAAAGGAAGCCCCAAAGTAAAGAGGTCCATTTTCTCTCATATATTTAATAAGCATAATGTAATTCCAGGGAAAATAGCAGTGGGAATGTAAAGTTCATTTGGAAGAGTAATTGCTTGAGATGAGCCAGAAATTTTGGACAAGAATGATAATGAAATAATGGTGAGATTTTACTTTACTTGATAACAAAACATACTATGAAGCGACAGTAATTACAACAGTGTGAGTTTTATATGGGTAAAGCTGATCCGATTCTCACTTCCCCCATTCCTAGCTGAGGGACCTCGGGTTATCTCTTATCTTCTCTATGTTCATTTCAGTAAGATGGGGATAATAATGTTCTCAGAGTTGATGAGGGAATTAAATGAGTAGAAGCATAAGTGATGCTTAGCATGGTGCCTAGAGTAAACTCTCAATAGATGATGTTATTTTATTCACCAGAAACAATAACAAGTATATCATTATTTGGCTTATGGGCCAAGGAAAAGAAAGAGCCAGTTGCATTTTTCCATTATTAGTTGCTAGATCTTGGTACAATTTCCCAGTTTGAGCCCGTGCTGGGCCAGCTCTGAGCAGATGGGAGGTGGAACCATCTGCCCTCAGCTCACCTTCCAAGCCGTTCTCTGATTTCTCTGTGTTTTTTTTTCTTCCCCGATTTCAGTTCACAAGGCCATCTTCCCTGCCACCTTCTCAGATCGGACAGGATCAGGCAGCCAAGAGCTGCCCAAACTTCACCCCGTGGGGGCAGGGCCTCTTCCCTTGGTATTCCACTGTTTAAGATGCACCCTGCAGGATCAGTTCAGTACAGAACAGGAGCCCCTTCCTCACCCCTCCCCACCCACCCCAGCCTCCAGCACTCACTGGCTCCCATCTGGGAGAGAACAATATTTTCCTAAACACAATATGTATGTGATCTGGGATGAAGCTCCAGGGGTGACCTTGGGACTGTTTGCAAGGAATAGAGCAGAGATCGTGTGAAATGCCCAGGATCCTATGAGCACAGTCAGTGTCACAAGGGCCCCTGGGGGCTATCATCACACCTGTCCCCTCTGATGGGGGTGAGGGCAGTACCTGGGGAATGGGCTGTCCTGAGCAGAATGGGGACTATTACAAATAGAAAGTGAAAGAAGTAGGAAGAGCACTGGGTGGGGAGTTGTGAGGCTCTGTTTGAGCCACTCAGCCTCTAATAAGGTGAAGTAACTGCAGCATGGCTGATCCCTTGTGAAGGATGAGACCGGTGTCCTATTTGTCTGTGGTCCCCAAGCCTGCAGAGGGCCTGGGCACAGGAAGTCCCGAAGGTGACAGCTGACCTTTCTGAGGGGCAGAGGGGCATTGAATGATCCCACCGCCTCTAACTGACACTCATCTATGGACCCTTGGACACCAAAAGCACAATCATGGACAACAATACAGACAAGATTTAGAGAGTGACCAGGGTTAGGCCTCAATCCAATTAGGTAAGTGACCATATGTGATCTATCAAGGCGTTTGTGGGCTACCACTCAGTTTGTGGATGAACTGATTTGCTTCCTTCCAGGTAACGCGCTTCAACTCCCACTTTCCTATCTCTATAAATGGCACCACATCCCCCCAATTCCCCAGACTGAAAACATAAGAACCATCCTGGTTTCCCTCCTTTCCTTCACCACCCACATCCAACCCACATGAGCAAACCTTGTCAGCTTCACCACCAATTAAGATCTCAGAGGCACTCACTTCTCCCCATCTGAGCACTGAGATCGTAGCCCGAGACATCCCAGGCTGGGATGGTGCGTGGAGCTCCTGGGGAGTGGGTAGTACTGCCTAATTCTGGGGTCCAGCTTAAGAAGCTCATTTTCCCAGGTGGATAAGCTATGTGTTCCCATTATTAGCCTCATCACTAACAACAACAATATTTTTGTTTTATTTCTCAATTGGTTCAGAATTCAGAGTGGGAAGAAGGGAGACATTTATCAGACCCCCTAAAAAACATCAACACTACACCTTGAAAGCACTTTTTAGATCAAAGAATGTTCTGATTTATACTTTCCTGGATTCCTCATTTCAATCATACAACATAAAGATTATTCTTATTAGTCCTACTTTACTAATATAAAAGACTGAAAATTGTGAAGTGACTTGCCCAAGGTCATACAGAGTGAAGCCTCGAATCCAGGTCTCACAAAATTTCACATCCGGAGCTTCTTCCTTTTGACTTAAAGTTTGAATTTCTACAAAAATTCAGGGTTTGGTTTTGTTTCGTTTTGTTTTTGTTTTTGTTTTTTACTACATAGCTAGAGTATAGTCAGTGTATCAATTTTATAACTTCTTGTTAGTCTAAAGGAT
>NW_011888812.1:8750729-8767151 GCF_000151845.1 Pteropus vampyrus
GAATCCAGGTTTCACAAAATTTCACATCCGGAGCTTCTTCCTTTTGACTTAGAGTTTGAATTTCTACAAAAATTCAGGGTTTTGTTTTGTTTCGTTTTGTTTTTGTTTTTGTTTTTTACTACATAGCTAGAGTATAGTCAGTGTATCAATTTTATAACTTCTTGTTAGTCTAAAGGATAAAGGGAAAGGAAGAAGAGGTGATTTGGTGGGGTTCATGGAGCCCCCTCCATAGAAAGAACAAAGGGAGCAGGTGCTCTAGGGTTAGCAACCGAGACCCAGCCTAGGAGGTACAGCAGGTTCCAGGTTGAGAGCCAGAGGCAGCTGCCCCATCTGGGGCTGTCAGGAACAAGGCAGCAGAAGGGCAGGAAGCCTTCTGCATGGGCCGGTGGTTCTTCAGCAGTAGAGTTTTCTCAGTACTGTATAGCCAGGAATTTTCCAGCCCACGCCAGCTTTCAAAGAATCAGAAGCAGCTGAGGCATGAGGAAGCTTGAAGGCTTATGTGGGAAAGGCTTGTCTGTCCTTCCTCCATGCATCTGCCTAGCCATTTGTCCATCCACCCATCCACCCATCCACCCATCCATCCAATAAGATATTGTACCCATTATGTGCCAGGTATCAGACTGGCCCCTCAGGGTACAGAGATAAACACATAATTTGACCTCGAGGTGCTTGTGTTCTATTTCTAGATACAAACAAGAAGACAGTACAATGTGATACAGGAAAGGACAGAGATGCTGGATGCTCATAGGAGAGGCACCTAATCCCCATACCTGGAGACTCAGGGCAGGCTTCCTGGATGAAGCAACACTTAACTTGACACCTGAAGGAAGAGGTGAAACGAGCCAGATGTAGAAGAGATTAGAGATGGTGGTTGTCCATCAAAATTCATGCTCCCCTTCCCTGGTGTAGAATTGTCGCTGGAAAGGGGGCTACATTTTCCAGCCTACCCTCTCCTTGCTTGTGTCGGCTTTAATGAGATCTCGCCGGTGGAATGTGAGTGGAAGTGATATGTGCCATTCTTAGGCTAAGGCTTTTAAGAAGCAGGTGTGTCTTCTCCGGTATCTCCTTCTCCCATCGGGATGCAGATGCTGATGGGGACGGCAGAACCATGGAACAAAAGGAGGCTGGATCCCCGAGTCTGTGTGGAAGAGAGCTGCTCACAGGGCAGGGACACCCACTTTGTACTGCTATGAGAACAATAAATAAACTTCTGTTACCTTAAGCCACGGACATTTGAAGTTCATTTGTTAGTGTTCTTTAAAAGGAAATAAAGAATACACCTCATGAAGAGACAGAGAGGAAAGGGAGAAAAGTACTTCAGGGAAAATCTTGAGTATAAAAGTCCTAGGGAGAGAGAGAGGAGACTGACTCCAGGTGAGCCCAGGCGGTAGATTTGAAGCCAGGTCAGCCATAGTAAGCAGCTGGAAACCCATCCTAATTAAATAGGGTGTAACCAGGCCAGACAGCCCCAGGCATTCCCCTCCGTGCCCTCAGGCTCAGAGAAGATGGGTAACTTTTTAAAAGTCATCTGATCAATAAACAGCACAGTTGGACTCAATCCCAAGTCTTATTGACTCCACGTACCTAAACATTCAGCTCTGTGCTTTCAGCAGAATGTTGTACAACAGAGAAACTAGAATATTCATCTCCCAAGAACTCTATGGGAGTCCTGTCTTTGTGGACTTCTCCACTTTTCTGAGACTGGTCTCCAACCAAGAGTGCTGGAATGTTGTTTCCTGGCACCAGCACACAGAATGTTCACCCCCACCAAGCTACAGTGGCTCCAGCATCTCCCAACCTGACTGGGCTCAGCATACCAGATAAGCCAAATGAACGTCCTGCCTGGTCTGGCTAGTCCCACCTTCTGGGAAGCCCAACAAAGCCCATCACCCAGTGAGTGAGGTTGGCCACACCAATCAACTCCCACACTGTGGCCTGATTCACAGACGAGACACAGCAGGTGGCAGAGGTTGCCCCAAGTTACTCACTCTTCTCTGTGGCTCCCTGGGCTAAGGTGAGCAACATGGCAGGGTTTCAGATAATACCTAGTTCCCCTACCCATACTTCCTCGGGAGAGCTAGAAGCAGACATTGTTGTGCTCTTAGCTGCACAGGCCCTTGCTAACCCACTAGGCGCCAATATTTGATGTGGGCAGAAAAGGCTAGGGGTTTGGCTAAGATCTCCCCTTCCTCTGCCGTCCCTCCCCAATATGTCTGTCCTTGTTTCTGAAACCAGAACATTCTGATTCACCTTTGTCCAAGGTCTTCCTTAGTTTTACAATGGTGTATCTGATGTTCCTATAGAAAATGAGGAGCTGAGCTTCTTCTGGCACCCTGCTACCTCTTTTCTCAACCCTATCCAGAGCAATTCTTCTTTCCTCATGCCCAGCTTCTCCCATCAGGTAGCATTTGAAGACAGGATTTCACTATTAAAACAAACGTTTGAAAATAACTGGTCAAGTCCAGCCCTCTAATGGAGACCCTGAGGCTCAAAACAGAAATAAATTTTTTGAAAAAATATGCACTTAAGTTAGAGAAGGGTTCTACTTGCTTATTTATGTCTGTCACAAACTATCCAACTATCCATCCACTCCTCACTTGCCACTTCCCTCCATCTCCCCATCCATCTATCCATCCATCCATCCATCCATCCATCCATCCATCCATCCATCCATCCATCCATTCATCCATGCAGTCAACAGGTACTGAAGGCTCAGAATGTTCTGGCCTCCTAATCTTACAGTCTGGGTAATTGCTTCTAAAACTCTTGGTCTTCTTAGCATCATGAAAATTAAAGAACATGGATTCTGCATAGATTTGGGCTCAAACTCCTTTTCTGCCACATTCTAGTGATGAGATTAACTTTAGTTTCCTCAATTTAAAAATGCTATCAGTACTTCTTACCCCCAGATTACTGTGGGGATTTGGCAAGGCAGTGTGCACAGCCCTTGATGGAGTGCCTAGGATATCGCAGGGCCTCAGTGCCTGCTCCAGGTCTGAAAGTTCTCCCAGTGCTCTGTGCCTAGGGCCACGCAGGGAGGCCCTGTGCCTGCTCTTATCCAGAAGTACTCAATGCCACCAGAGAAGGAAGTCTCTCTGCTCTCCTTACAGAAAGCCTGGCCCTGGTCCTTCCTCGGCTGTGACCTAATTTTGGTCTGGCCAGAGCTGGCGTCTTCCTTTTCCCTTCATTGTCCTGAAGAGCTCAAGTGAACTTGGCCAGGACCATTTCCGCGGGAATGACATATATTCCGACGGCCAGGCACACTGGGCGCGCACCCCTATGCTCTCTCACACACTTTCTCTCCTGCAGTTTCTGAGGCATCTCCCCCCAGATATCTCTGCGGCTGGCTCCCTGGCTTCCTGAAGTTTACTCCATCAATCGTCACCCCGGTGAGAGAGGCCATCCTGACTCCTTCTCTGCTGCTTGCTCTCTCCTTACCCTAACTTATTTTAAATTATATGCTTACCATTCTCTTTATAGTTTATCTCGTCTCAGTAGGGTGTAGCTTCATTATTTTGTTCATGGCTGCATCCTCAGCCCTATCACATGGTTGGCATTTAAAAAGATTTGTCGAATGAGTGAGTTAGTGAGAAATTGAGAAATCCTAAACTTCTCTACCCTAAAATTCACCTGATTTGCTGAAATCACCCCTTTATCCATGCCACATAGTGTCTATGACTGGCTGAGTGGGTCAAGGTGGTGATGATATGGAGTGAAGTCTTGGGCAGAGCATTAGAACATCCTCAAAGGGGAAGGATTAAAGGTCAAACTCGCCTGGCTGTTTGTGAGAGGCTGTGTATCGATCACACCTGCCCCGCCAAGAGCAGGCGAGGGAATGACTGAACATAGGAAGCTTGAGGCTAGGCTTGGAAGTCACACAGACTTGGGTTCAAGTCCTGACTCTACCACTTTCTAGAAGCAGTGACCTAGGCTCTCTGAGCCTCAGTTTCTTTCGCATAATGGGGCTAATGATTCTTGCCTCACACGGTTGTTAATAACAAAAAACTACTCTTTATTGATATAGAACGTGACCGTGTGTTGATCATTTGCTGCTGCCAGAGCCAGTGCTCAGCTTCTTAGACGCTAATGTAATTGCAAAGAATGGTGCAAAGAACGGGGACCCCGTTCAAGTCCCCGCTTTATATACCTCTAAGTTGTACAAACTTGAACAATACACTTAACCTCCCTGAGCCTTAGTTTCTCATCTAAAACATGTTAAAAATAGAACTGACCATAGAGAGATTGATTAACTAGGCTAATGCCCAGTTTAGCACTGTGCTTAACACATAATAAACACGCAATAAATATTAGCCGTTCTCAGTAATGTTAGCTATTTGGGTTGTATATTATCAAGGAGCAGGACCAGGATTTGAATCAAAGTCAACATCTGTGTACTTTACACGTGGTACTAGTCTTCACCCAGAGAGCTAGTTAACAAGAGAAGTTCCAGACCTTATCCCTAAATGGCTGGTTCAGAAGATCTGGGGTGGGATCTAGCAAACTGCATGTTGACAAGCATCATAGGTGAATCCGATACAGATCTGAGGCCAACTTTGAAGATCGCCCTGAGGCTGTTCCACCTTCCTGCTGGGACCCAGGCAGTGGCAGAGATTGAGGTCAGGAGGGGGACCATGATGACATCTGGTCACCAACACATCTCTTCACACTCTGCAGATCAAGCAAAGAACAACTCTGTCCCCGCCCCATTCCACCCACCCCCAGTACATTTAGGTGGTTCTGGGAGCCCCATGGGACCAAGTCCATAGCTGTCAGCATGAGACTTAGCAGAGGTTGCCCCAAGTTACTCACTCTTCTCTGTGGCTCCCTGGGCTAAGGTGAGCAACATGGCAGGGTTTCAGATAATACCTAGTTCCCCTACCCATACTTCCTCGGGAGAGCTAGAAGCAGACATTGTTGTGCTCTTAGCTGCACAGGCCCTTGCTAACCCACTAGGCGCCAATATTTGATGTGGGCAGAAAAGGCTAGGGGTTTGGCTAAGATCTCCCCTTCCTCTGCCACCCCTCCCCAATATGTCTGTCCTTGTTTCTGAAACCAGAACATTCTGGATCACCTTTGTCCAAGGTCTTCCTTTTTTTACAATGGTGTATCTGATGTTCCCATAGAAAATGAGGAGCTGAGCTTCTTCTGGCACCCTGCTACCTCTTTTCTCAACCCTATCCAGAGCAATTCTTCTTTCCTCATGCCCAGCTTCTCCCATCAGGTAGCATTTGAAGACAGGATTTCACTATTAAAACAAACGTTTGAAAATAACTGGTCGAGTCCAGCCCTCTAATGGAGACCCTGAGGCTCAAAACAGAAATAAATTTTTTGAAAAAATATGCACTTAAGTTAGAGAAGGGTTCTACTTGCTTATTTATGTCTGTCACAAACTATCCAACTATCCATCCACTCCTCACTTGCCACTTCCCTCCATCTCCCCATCCATCTATCCATCCATCCATCCATCCATCCATCCATCCATCCATCCATCCATCCATCCATTCATCCATGCAGTCAACAGGTACTGAAGGCTCAGAGTGTTCTGGCCTCCTAATCTTACAGTCTGGGTAATTGCTTCTAAAACTCTTGGTCTTCTTAGCATCATGAAAATTAAAGAACATGGATTCTGCATAGATTTGGGCTCAAACTCCTTTTCTGCCACATTCTAGTGATGAGATTAACTTTAGTTTCCTCAATTTAAAAATGCTATCAGTACTTCTTACCCCCAGATTACTGTGGGGATTTGGCAAGGCAGTGTGCACAGCCCTTGATGGAGTGCCTAGGATATCGCAGGGCCTCAGTGCCTGCTCCAGGTCTGAAAGTTCTCCCAGTGCTCTGTGCCTAGGGCCACGCAGGGAGGCCCTGTGCCTGCTCTTATCCAGAAGTACTCAATGCCACCAGAGAAGGAAGTCTCTCTGCTCTCCTTACAGAAAGCCTGGCCCTGGTCCTTCCTCGGCTGTGACCTAATTTTGGTCTGGCCAGAGCTGGCGTCTTCCTTTTCCCTTCATTGTCCTGAAGAGCTCAAGTGAACTTGGCCAGGACCATTTCCGCGGGAATGACATATATTCCGACGGCCAGGCACACTGGGCGCGCACCCCTATGCTCTCTCACACACTTTCTCTCCTGCAGTTTCTGAGGCATCTCCCCCCAGATATCTCTGCGGCTGGCTCCCTGGCTTCCTGAAGTTTACTCCATCAATCGTCACCCCGGTGAGAGAGGCCATCCTGACTCCTTCTCTGCTGCTTGCTCTCTCCTTACCCTAACTTATTTTAAATTATATGCTTACCATTCTCTTTATAGTTTATCTCGTCTCAGTAGGGTGTAGCTTCATTATTTTGTTCATGGCTGCATCCTCAGCCCTATCACATGGTTGGCATTTAAAAAGATTTGTCGAATGAGTGAGTTAGTGAGAAATTGAGAAATCCTAAACTTCTCTACCCTAAAATTCACCTGATTTGCTGAAATCACCCCTTTATCCATGCCACATAGTGTCTATGACTGGCTGAGTGGGTCAAGGTGGTGATGATATGGAGTGAAGTCTTGGGCAGAGCATTAGAACATCCTCAAAGGGGAAGGATTAAAGGTCAAACTCGCCTGGCTGTTTGTGAGAGGCTGTGTATCGATCACACCTGCCCCGCCAAGAGCAGGCGAGGGAATGACTGAACATAGGAAGCTTGAGGCTAGGCTTGGAAGTCACACAGACTTGGGTTCAAGTCCTGACTCTACCACTTTCTAGAAGCAGTGACCTAGGCTCTCTGAGCCTCAGTTTCTTTCGCATAATGGGGCTAATGATTCTTGCCTCACACGGTTGTTAATAACAAAAAACTACTCTTTATTGATATAGAACGTGACCGTGTGTTGATCATTTGCTGCTGCCAGAGCCAGTGCTCAGCTTCTTAGACGCTAATGTAATTGCAAAGAATGGTGCAAAGAACGGGGACCCCGTTCAAGTCCCCGCTTTATATACCTCTAAGTTGTACAAACTTGAACAATACACTTAACCTCCCTGAGCCTTAGTTTCTCATCTAAAACATGTTAAAAATAGAACTGACCATAGAGAGATTGATTAACTAGGCTAATGCCCAGTTTAGCACTGTGCTTAACACATAATAAACACGCAATAAATATTAGCCGTTCTCAGTAATGTTAGCTATTTGGGTTGTATATTATCAAGGAGCAGGACCAGGATTTGAATCAAAGTCAACATCTGTGTACTTTACACGTGGTACTAGTCTTCACCCAGAGAGCTAGTTAACAAGAGAAGTTCCAGACCTTATCCCTAAATGGCTGGTTCAGAAGATCTGGGGTGGGATCTAGCAAACTGCATGTTGACAAGCATCATAGGTGAATCCGATACAGATCTGAGGCCAACTTTGAAGATCACCCTGAGGCTGTTCCACCTTCCTGCTGGGACCCAGGCAGTGGCAGAGATTGAGGTCAGGAGGGGGACCATGATGACATCTGGTCACCAACACATCTCTTCACACTCTGCAGATCAAGCAAAGAACAACTCTGTCCCCGCCCCATTCCACCCACCCCCAGTACATTTAGGTGGTTCTGGGAGCCCCATGGGACCAAGTCCATAGCTGTCAGCATGAGACTTAGCACAGCAGGGCTGGAGCCCTCAAGCCCAGCCCTGTTTTCTGTCTATTCTCAGGATATGGTAGGTTGGGTGTGCTGTCCTTGTCAAAGAAAAGGCCCTGAAGTTGGGTCATAGAATTGCCATATTAAGTTGTTCATCTACTAGGCTCTGACCCTATGGGAGATGGCCAGCTCTGTTGGCTAAACGAGTTTCATTCCATGGGCCAAATCAGGTTGACAATGGCTACTTGGAGCACTGTGTTAACAAGAATGCTGAGGCTGAGTCTGGGTCAGTGGTTCTCGGCCAGGGGCAATTTTGTCCAACAGGAGACATTTGGCAGAAATATCCGAAGATATTTTTGGTTATCACGATGGGGGTGGCGTAGGGGTAATGGGATCTAGTGGGTAGAGGCCAGGGATGCTGCTAAAGTCCTATAGTGGATTGGACAGCCCTCCACAACCAAGAACGACCCCGCTCAAGTGGTAATAACGCCAAGACGAGAAATTCTTCTCTAGGTTCAGTGGGAAAGAGTGTCATGATTCATTAGTGATGGCTGGCACAGAGCGGGTTAAGGTTATGAGAGCTCATATAGACACACGGAACAAAGGAACTGGAAAGGAAAAGACAGTATGCACAGAGAAAAATCGCAGAAGTATATAATAATAAAAACGAAACCCTCTAAATCCAGAAAGAGCTAACAGAAGATAATGCATCTATGAACAAAGAACATAATGCCATAAAAAAGGAACACAGAGAACAAGAAGAGCTCTTGGAAAAAAATATGAGAAAAAAAATATAAAACTCAGCCAAAGATTTGAGAGATGAAGTTGAGGACATTTCTTAAGAATGTGTAGCAAAATAAATCATTGAAAAGAGGGGATAAATGGTAAGAAAATTAGAGGGCTGGCACAGAAGCACTAAGACTCGAATCACAGGAGTTCTAGAAAGATAAAGAAAATGGCGAGGAGGAAATATCAAAACAGTTGAGAAAAATTACCCAGAAGTGAAGACCATGGATTTCAAGATCTAAAGGACCCCACAAGTGCTTTGCACGGTGCACGAAGCTGGATTTCCATCACGGAAGGTCAATGAGAAATTTCAAGATGTCGGCAGCACAGAAAAAAGTTGACAAACCTCCAGAGAGGTAAAAATGGAATCAGAATGGCTTTAAACCTCTCAACAGAAACTCTGGAAGTGAGAAGACAAAGGAGCAAAGC
Source organism: Pteropus vampyrus (assembly GCF_000151845.1). NCBI lineage: Eukaryota > Metazoa > Chordata > Mammalia > Chiroptera > Pteropodidae > Pteropus > Pteropus vampyrus. Next base: position 8,759,529 of record NW_011888812.1, read on the forward strand.
CTTTAACATTTTGAAAGAGAAGTATTTCTAATGCAGTGTTTTGAGAAATTTACCTCCCACCTACTCTTTCTTAGGAAACTGCTGGAGGATGCGCTCTTCGGAAACGAGGCTGTGAATCAAGAAACGGGAAGGTGTAGAATCCAGGAAACAGGAAATCCAACTCAGAAGAGAGACGAAGGGATCCTCAGGCTGATGGGGGGTGAGATCCCAGAACGCCAGCAGCCGAGGGCAACAAATTCAGTTTGGAAATGCCAGAAGGTCTCAGGAGCAACTTCTTTCAAGATGATAGAAAGTCGGATGTGCATGGAAGTCCTCAGAAAGCTTTGTACAATTTGCGGAGAGTCTGAGGTTAAAAACATTAGTGATCAGTGCACAGAAAACTAGGCAAATGAAGAACTTGTAACAGTTATAACATTAAGGTGCAATATCCCCCAAATTATGGCTTGGCTATTTGGAGAGGGTGGGCAGGGGAATAGAAGTGTAGGGTTGGGGCAGGAGAAGACAGATTTAAAACTGCATCTCCTGTAGCAGGGTAGCAATGGACAATGCCTAACACTGAAAAATAAACAAAGCAATACAAGCACGCTCTGTAGCCATAAGAGCTAAATACGGAATGGTCAGCCGAAGGAACAGAAGGCGGCTGTTTCTGGAAAAGATGGAGTAGAGGAGAGAAGGGCTGGAAACTGCAGCTTGTCTTAACTCACCTCCTAAACCAGCTGACTCTCTAAACTAGGAGCTTGGGCAACTGCTAAACTTTGGAGATTAAAAATAATACAGTCGGAGTGCATGTAAAAACTGCTGAAACCTGAGTAAGGGTCTGTGTCTGAGTTAATATCATGCTGACATCGGTTTCCTGAGTTTGACAATGTGCTTTGGTTACTTTACGTGTTATCACTGGGGGAAGCTGGGTGCAGGGTGGGTGGGAACTCTCAACCATTTTTGTAACTTTTTGTGAGTCTCAATGTCAAATTAAAAAGTTATATAAACAACAACAAAGAACAGTTACAACATCTGAATATGCTGTCCCCAAAGCCACCCATGTACAGGGAGGACACTCCTGGCCACCTCTGCCCAGGTCTGGGTTGGTGGGCCCAGGGGCTCCAGGTTCCGATACTGCCTGCAACCCATTTCTGAGAGGAATCTGGGGCACATAAGACAGGCTGACCTAAGAGGCAGCTGCGCCCGAGCCTCAGAGAAAGGCCAGTGTTGCTACTTTGAGAGCAGGCAGCAGGCAGACTGAAGTGTTCTCTTCCAGCAGTTTTGTGGGGAGCTGTGAAGGAGAAAACAAAAATTAAACCATAAATATGCCATTGACATTGTCCTTTTAAAAGGAAATAAATGCCTGCCAGTTGCTGCCGGGAAATGAGCCCTAATCACGCAGCCAGGCAGCGTCTGGAAAAAGCAGCCACTTCGGTCGGTTGGCATTCTCCCCGGAGGGCTGTGGTTCTGCAGCTGTGGGCGGTGGGAGAGCGGGGGGCACTCCAAGGCCAAGACGCTGAGCAGACCTGCCTGCTGAAACTTCTCATCCCATCCTCGTGGGACAGATGCAGAAACAGGCGGAAGGAAGCAGAAAGAATTGGTGGATTTGGGATCAGACTGATCTGAATTTAAATAATATTTAAACTAATATCTTTGCCACTACACCGTGGTGTGCAATTGGGCATGCACAGATCTTTACTGAGCACCTACTATGTGCCAGGCAGCGTCCTAGGAGCTGAAGTTGCAGCTGTGAATACAATCAGCCCACGCCCTCAAGAAACTGGCATTCCAGCGGGGGAGATGACAAAAAACATAAACATGGGAGATGTCAGGTGTGAGGAAAGCCAGCTGACGAAGTGTGCCGAGCACTCTGTGAGGGTGTGCTGACAGGCGGGGGCACCCGTCGCTGTCCAGGGGAGGAACCTGAGCAAGTTCTTCTATGGGATGGGGATGGGGGAGGACATGCGGGAGAGCACAGTGGGGTTTGGACTGCAGCATCCTGACTCCTGGAATGACTGGGAGAGACAAGGCCAGCCTTGGAGATTAGCTCAAGGACGGTCTTTGGCTGTGTAAGCTTGAGGCTATTGCTATAGATTGAATGTTCGTGTCCCCCTGAAATTTGTGAAGTTGAAAACCTGAGGTGATGGTTTTAGAAGGTGGGGCCTTTGGGTGCTAAGTCTCGAGGGTCGAGCCCTTACCAAGAGGATTAATGCTGTTATAAAAGAGGCCCCGGGGAGCTTCCTGGCCCTTCCACCACATGAGGACACAGAAAGAAGTCAGAGGTCTGCAACTTGGAAGAGAGCTGCCACCAGAACTTGACCATGCTGGCACCCCGATCTTGGACTTCCAGCCTCCAGACTGTGATCAATAAATTTCTGTTGTTTAGAAGCCACCCAGCCTGTGGTATTTTATTATAGTAACCCGAACAGACTAAGATAGCCATAGAAGTCATAAAACTAACTTTCTTTATGGACCTCCAAGAGGATTGCAGGGGTCTGGGGGACAGTTCCTGAGGTGCCCATGGATAGCTGCCCCCTGGGGTCCCTCATTCCACTTTGTTCTTCATCAGTAGGACAAAATGAGGTAACACTCAGTACCTGGCATATAGCAAGGGTTCAGTAAATTTAACCATCACTACATGTTTATTAAACATCTACTGCATCTGGCACTGATCTTGGAATTACGGGGCTGAATAAGACACACAGGGCTCTGCCCTCACAGAGCTTCTGCTCAAGCTGGGGAACACGGAATGAACACCTGAAAAATGAGACAATGGCAGATAGCTGTACAAGTTCAGAAGCACGTTGTGACAAAAAGTGACTGGGTCAAGATGTGGAGGGAAATCAAGGCAGGCCTCTCTGGGAGGTGACCTCTAAGTCAAGACCTGGAAGATGAGAAAGAGTCAGCCACTGGAAGATGAAGAGAAAGGCCGATCTAGCAACAGGCCTTGCAGGGGGACCAAAGTGGGTGAGACTCAGGAGGCCAGAGGGTCTGCACGGAGGCTGGGGGCTCTGCGAGGCGATGGGAGGAGCGAGGTGAAGGAGTCTGTACCAGCGATATAAGATGGCACTGCTTTGTGATTACTATTGTTGGGATTGCTGTCAGCCCAAGTTCAAGCCTGACCCAGAGCAAACGCCCAGCCCATGCTGGACAAGTGGTTGGTCAGCGAGGGTTCAGGCATAAGCGGAGTAGTGTTTCTATGGAAACTCATCGCGCTCCCTGTTGATAACTAGAGAGGCTCCCTAAGGTCTCATATCCTCTGGTCTCAGCTGGCCCTGGGCTGATAATGTTTCCTGAGCCCCCATGGAGGGGGGGGTCATTTCCTCTTCCTCTGCACCTTACCCTGAGCCCTCAGCTATTAGGGAGGCTGCTCAGGCACAGGGACTAGAAGGCTCTTCCTATGGTACACACGCACATGCAAACGCACAGACATAACACACAATAGGTGGCCCCAGGCCAGGCCTCATGGTCCAGCCCACATCAGAGCCCAGGCCCCAGGATGCACCCGGGCCTCGCTTGGCCCTACAATAGGAAGCACCTACATTGATATGGTGTGGGGAGTGACTAGTCTGCACCCTGGACAAAGGAGCCGGACTGAGATGTGTTCTCAGGACATTCAACATAAAGAGTGTTCGCACGGCCCTAGGGCCAAGAACTGTGGCCCCACTCAACAGCTGAGGGAATGGGCCACAAAGGTGGGACTAGCCTGCTCTGGAAGGCTGGTGGTTTGAGAGCATCTTTCATTTAGGAATATGTGTGTATGCACATGTGCACATGTCCGCACACGGACCCACACAAAACCACACGTGATAAAGATAGATTCAGACATAACATGCTCTGATATGAGTAAGACAGAATTGCAAAGACATTGTGACGCACAGACACAGAGACAGACACGAGAAGGACACATAGACATACCACCCAGCAGGACACTCTCCTGTGAGGATGTGACACACAGACATGCAGTTCGGCACAAGACAGGCACACATGCACATCCATACAGATACTCCTTACAACACACACAGAGCTGCAACACGTCGTCTGAGGCCCCTGCCCTCACTTCCCAGATAATTGTGCCAGAAAATAGACACACCTGCTCCCCACCAAGCCGTTACCTCTGGAGAGAGCAGATTAATTAAGCCTTCACAGGAGGCTGGCATTTTCCTGGCAGCCCCGCTGCCCCTTGCTGCCAGAGTGGCCAGCCGCCAGCCAAAGTGGCCTTTGTGTTGGGCCCCAGGGGGCACTCAGCCCAGCCTCTCTCCCCCTCCTCCCTCTCTGGACCCTGGAACGACTCCCCACCTTGCTGTCCTAAAGGATCCTTCTTGGGCCATTGGACAGGAAGCAACTTTCCCAGAAGTCCCAGGTCTGGATCAACATCGATTCCCAAGGGATTCCCAGTTTCCTGACCTGAGGACACTTGAGGGACTTAAATCAGCTGTGGACATGAGTGGCGGATGCCCCCAGCTGCTTTCTGCCTAGTCCAAGGGCTAAACTTAGTCCCTCTGGCCAGAGGGGGACTAATTTTTCCTACTTGCCATCCCGGGTTTGGGTTCTCACATGGTGCCTCTCTGCCATCCTGGCCTTCCTGCTCTTCTTCCAATACACCAAAGTCACGCCTGTCGCAGAGCTTTTGCACCTGCTCTGTTCTCCGAAACACCTTCCACCCCCCACCATCCAGGTCTTTGCCTGGCTCCCCCCTTGTCACCGTTCAGATCTCAGCTCACCTGTCACCTCCTCAGAGAGGCCTGCCCTGATCAAGCTAGTTAAAATGTCTCCTCCAAGGGGGCCCCTCAGTCATTTTCTAACCCAGTGGTTCTCAGTCTTGGCTGCTTGTTAGAGTTGCCTGTGGAGCTTTTGAAAACGAATTATTCAATGCCAGGCCCTATGTAGACCAATTAACTAAGCATCTCTGGGGTATGTGTCCTGAGTGCTGGTGTCTTTAAAAAAATTCCCCACCTTGCTCTAACATGCAGTCAGGCTGGAGATTCCTTGGCCCAGAGACTTCACAGGCAGTAAGAGGAAAGGCTGACTTTTGTACCTCCTCCCCTCTGCTCCTCGTTGCTGTGGTTTATTGAGCGCCGACCCGGCCTGCGGTGTCTGTGTGCCTGGTCATCTCAGCACACACTTGTGCCGTGCTGACTATGCACCAAGTGCTGTTCAAAGGGCTCTGCTCAGGACAGTTCATGTCATCCCCCTAATGATGTGGGAACTAGTAACACCCCTTCTTTACAGATGAGAAAACTGAGGCCCAGAGAATGAGAGTAACTTACCCCAAGTCACGCAGCTGGAAAACGGTAACACTGGGGGGTTTAACCCACGCGGCGTGGCTCCAAAGCCTGGCGCTTCACCCCGACACAAAGAGGCTGTCGTTTTGTTTAGTCCTCCAACCGCTTCGTGACACAATATCTTAAAGATGAGGAAACTATGACTTAGAAAGTCAGAAGACTCAACCAAGGTCACACAGCCAGGATTCAAACTCATGGCACTCTGACTCCAAAATATAGAATGCAGACATTGCATCATCACTTAGTCCTTATTCCCCCACCTCTCAGAAACCAGCCTTAGGGGCAGCAGGGCAGACGACAGACTGGAACCGGCAGAGGTCAACCCCTTTGCTGCCCATGAATTAATTTAACACAGCAATATAACTATCACCCGTATGGCACGAACGTGCAGCCGCTGTTCTAAGTGTTTGACATACATTGTCTTCCATGACCCTCAAAGGGACCCTCATTTTACTGAAAAGCAAACAGCTGCACAGAGAGTTCAGTAACTCGCCCAAGGTCACACAGCTAGAGCTGAGACTTACACTCAGGCAGGCTGGTTCCAGGGTCTACACACTTAACCCCTACACTATACTCCGTCTCGACTGCCTTACTCATTTACGCTGCTTCAAACTCACTTTTCTCTTCTATGAAATGGACACATTAGGAAAATGTCCCCTTTCTTGGTGACAAAATGAAAGTGTGAATGCATGAAAAGGCCCTAGCACAAGGACTTCCTATGATAGGCATTTGATAAGCAAGGTCATTGGACAGAGTGGACAGAGATACAACCTCATCCTGTAGCCACTAGCCTGGAGTCTCACACATGGCTGAGACTGAATTAACATGGGACATAGACATAGGTGGTAGCATTTGGAGGCCTCCAGCCTGCAGTTCCCTCGGAGAGGTACAGGGCCCCGGCAGCCCCCTGGGACCCCGAGCTCAGCATGGGCACCTTCAAATGCTTAGGAACCAGCTGTGTTTGTCACTGCTGACCCCCCATTAATGTGTAATTGGTATTGCAGGCGAGTGAGTAGCTGTGTTCTCTGGGATGAGATTTACAGCAGAGCAGGAAACAGCCAGGCGACAGGCCAGATGGAGACAGGAAAAGAGAAGGGACTGGAGGACCAGGGGGAGAAGACACCTCCACGCAGGAAAGCTGCACCCTTGGGTGAACTTGCAGCCTGGGTTTTCAGGTCCAGACCTCATTTTACACGGTCTGCCCTGGAAATGCCAACGTTTGAGCCTCCAAGCTACATCTCCCTTGAGGTTGTGAAAATACATCCATGGAACAGACAGTACTGAGATTAAAGACTTTTTTATGAGTCTCTGTAATGTTCTCCCTGTGTGTGTGATATCACCGATGCGTGAGAATCATCAAAGACATCCTGTCTGGAGGGTGTAAAGGCAGCCTTTTAGTTTCAAGGCTCCGGCTATGTCTCCCCATCACAGACCCTCACACACCTTACTAGATGAGCTGTTCATCACTCTGGCCCTTCAAAGAGATCTTCAAATGTGCAAACGACAAGCAGCCGAGAGCTCCATTTGTACCACTGTTTCTTCTGAAGAAGCCATCGGAGTCAGGGAAAACAGACACTGTGCTTCCATGTGCCACATTCTCTCCTGAGCTCTTGCCTTTGCAACAGCACTTCCCTGTGCTGGGGATGCTCTTTGTCTAGCCAACCGGGCAAATTTCTCCTGAACCTTCAAGACTCAGCTCAAGTATCGCTTCCCCTATTCCCCCTTCCACCTCAAACCTCCTCAAAGGGGCTGCTCCCCATCTCGGAGTTATCCTCCAAGAAGCCTTCCTCGCCAGAGCCCTTCTGATTCTCTTCTTTACGGTCTGCTTCTCAAGGTTGACTTTGGGTCCCTCATAAAGCAGCTTTGCAATAGAGCAATGATTCTCAAAGTGTGGTCCCTGAGCCAGCAGTGGCAGCTCCAGCATCCCCTTCGACCTTGCTAGGATTCTCGGTTCCCCTCCCCCCAGACCTACTAAATCAGAAACTCTGGGGGCTCAGCCATCTTTCAACAAGCCCTCAGGTGACTGATGCACACTCAAGGTGAGAACCACTGCAGTAGGGAGATGAGGCAAGTCCATGAATTCTTAATCCAGAACAAACAATACAAATAACCACAGCGAAGACCACCTAGAAGACCATGTGGCAGATGCATGCCAGGCACTCCATCTGCATTAACACATGAGGAAGATACTCATATGCCTGTTATAAGGATGAGGAAACTGAGGTTCAGACAGTCACTCCCTTCCTTAGAAAATAACTCGTGTCTGCATTCCAGCCATTAGAAAGAAGGGTTCTTCCATTCCATATAGAGACACTTCTTGAAACTTGTGCACACCATTTTGTTTACACTCCAACATTTG
>NW_011888812.1:8767201-8767583 GCF_000151845.1 Pteropus vampyrus
TATAGAGACACTTCTTGAAACTTGTGCACACCATTTTGTTTACACTCCAACATTTGCAACTTAAGTGGTGGATCTAACTGCAAACCAGTCTGGTCACTCTGAATATAAAGACTGTGTGTTACTAAGAGAGTACTGTCCACATGATCTGGGGATTTACAAGAGGGAAAACCCACATCCAAGTCCAGTCTTTCCTAAATTTTATATTTTCAAAATATAATTTCATATATTTTGATTAAAGATTAAATACGATTAAATAGTGCTTAAAAAAAACAAACAAAAAAAAAACGAAAAACAACTCTTGCTTTCTCCTACCTAGCTCTCACCTCAACTTCCAGAAACAATGACTGTCCTTTCGACTCTTGGTTCCTCTTTCAGATTTTAA
>NW_011888812.1:8768193-8775255 GCF_000151845.1 Pteropus vampyrus
GCATCCTCGCACCCTTGCTGAGAACACATGGCTGCCTTTTCCTGCATCTCCAGCACCTTCTCTCCCCTCTTTGGGCTCCGGGCGCCCTGCACTCCTCCTTGACTCTGGCCCTCCCACACGCTATGCCTCTGCTGGGACATCTCACCGAGCGCCCAGCCCACCTCTGATGTGATGACTCCTGCTTATCCTCCAGCTCTCAGATGAGGTGACAGCTGCTTGGAGACCCTTCCCTGATCCCAACCCGGTCAGGGCCTGCTAGATGGTCTGGTAGCTTCCGAATTCTCTCCTTGGTGATTTTAATTACATATTGACTTGTGTAATTATGCTCACTCACTGTCTCTTTTCTAGACTATAAGCTCCTGGAGGCAGGGCCATCTCTGTCATGCTCAACGACCAGCTCATGAAAGTGCAATAAACCTTTGTGATATGAAAGGTACCTATTCCTGGAAAGCTATCACGTCCTAACTTCCCTATTCTTCCAGAACCAACTAAAATGCTTCTTCTCCAGGAAGTCTCTCTGTGCTCCCTCTGAGACAAGGTGCCCTCCCTCCTGAGTACCCATAACGCTTAGTCATGATCGCTCTCTGCCACGTGGCACTGACTTTGAGGAGCTTGTCTCAGGTCCACTATGAGCCTGGGAGTCCCGAGAGGACAGGACCCATATCTGATTCTTTTGTGTCCTTCACATATACTCACAGGAACAACCTAGGTGATGACTGACCAGGAAGCAGGACTCTGGGTGTGGTCTTTGGCTCACCGTGTAACATCTAGCAATGGCTTCATTTTTCCCCATCTGGCCTCTCGGGGCCCTTCCGGACCTGACATTCTCCGATTTGCCATCCTACACCATAATTCAGCTCGGGGACCACTGACCTTGACCCAGCCAGCCTCCCTCCACAGGCCAGGAGCCCAGGTTCCCTGAGCTTTGTTTTTCAGTTAGAGATCAGAGAAATAGAAATGCTGGACACCAGACTTACAGGCAAAGCAAAGCAAAACAAACCTATTAGAACGAGGGAACTTTTATTAACTTAACAGCTGGCATCAGAGCTCCTCATAGGAAGGAATGTAACATTGTTTGGAAAAAAATATTTTGACAAGTGCTGGGAGGAAGGTAAGAACTTGTGAGCCCAGTTCCAAAGTCTCAGAGTGAGGGAGGCGCTGGCCTGTGATGAGGAAGACTTAGCGGCTCCTACGGCCTCCAGAGCAGTGGGAGTGAGGAATGATGAAGAATAATAGAATAATAGCTAATATTTATTGATATCTTGATTCGCACTAAGGAATGTGCACACTTAGCATCTTGCAGCCATCAAGGTGCCTAATGACAAAAAAGAATAGAGAGAAAAAAGACAGAAAAGGGGAAAAAAAGGAAAGAACAGAAGAAAAAAGAACAGAGAAGACAAGACAAAGAAATCTCTCTGGTCTAGCAGTGGAGGAAATCTGTGAGCTGGATGAGCTATAGAAGGCCCAGGGCTACTGGAAAAAGAGGACCAGAAATAACAATGGCTCAAGTAAGATAGAAATATCTGTCTTTCCTTTTGTTATGGTGGTTCTGCTCCATGAATTTTTCAGGCCCTCAGCATGTGGTCTAGCAAGGCTCTCATAGAATCTCTAGGGTCCAGCCATCAGGAAGGAGAATAAGGGAGGGGCTGGCCTTTCCCTTCCCTATAAGGGGAGCATCCCCCACCCCCCTCCGACAAGGTGCACACATCACTCTGCTCACACCCCATCATCAGGAGCCTGCTCAAGGGCCGCACCTGGAGTGCAGGAGACTGAGCAATGTGGCTGTCTTCTGGGCAGCCATTGCCCTAGTGAAATATTCTATTACTGCATGAGCAGGGGAGACGCTGCAGGAGTGGGGCAGGGAGCGGAAGTCTGCCACGGACTGAGATTGTGGAACTCACAGGATTGGCGGGAAGGCTAGGGGATCATGCGCAAAACACTGGTAAGAACCAAAAGTGGCCACGGGGCAGGATCCACAGCCACGGTCATGCTAATGGCAGCATGCCCCCCCCCACCCACCAAAACGCAAAAAAAAAAAGAGTCCATAACACGTGTAATATCATTTATTCTCATAACCACCCTTTGAGATAAGTACCGTGTTAAGTCCCAGTTTTCAAGTGAAAGGGGTTACATTTACCAGTTGTGACTGTGGCACTTCCTATGAGCTAGGCATGGCCCTGAGTATAGTAAGTCCTCACTCAGCGTTCTTGAAACAATGCCTAACAAACCAGTTTTATCATAGGCTAATTGACATAAACAGTGTTAAGTTCCTAGGCATTTCATCATCGTTATAATGAAAGGATGTTATCCGAGGACAATCAACTCGTGATTTGTTCCAGCACCAGAACAATGGTAGGACAGGTATCATTGTAGAGGAGCCCAGAGGTGAGGAAAAGTGCCCAGGGCTGCGCTAACTGGTCAGTAGCCGTAAAGCTGGAATATGAACCCAGGCAGCTTGGCCCTAAATCTGTGCTCATGACCACTACACTACACTGCTAGCAAAGGAAGCACCAAGGAAAGGTATGAGGCTGTGCGTCCTGAGACGACGCCCATCCCCGGGTTTTCCAAAACGATTTTTAGTAGAAGATACTCATTCGCGAATAGTTTATCCAAGCAATTGTTGTTGCTGTTCTAGAAATCAGGCAGAGCTCGAGTCAGGATCAGCGAGGCATAGCTCAGAGGCTGCACCTTCAAAAAAAGTAAGCTTCTCCCCTTCCTGCTACACACAGCTGCTGCTGGGAATTAGCAAACGTACAGGAAAAGGCTTTGAACTTCACTAGGTGTTGGAACAAAAGCCATAAAGATAATCTCATTTAGATCTCAGAGGCAGGATGGCCAGCAGCTGTCATCTGAGTCACCCAATCTCTAAAGTCAGCAAGCAGGGGGCCAACCTCCGCCCCCACATGCACACAGGTGCCTGGCTCTCCAGTCCTGGCTGCTGTCTGGGAACTGAATTACAAATTTGCATTTTGCCTGACCCAGTCCTGACCCCATGTTCCAACTGGGGTGCTCCAAGCAAGCTGTGGCCACCAAGTGGAAAGCTGAGAAAAGAGAAGGCAGGTCTGCAAAATCCATCAGTGGGTATCTGTCCCCAGAATTCACAGAGTGACCCAGGACTTACTCTGCATGCTGGGCTCTAGACCTCACAGGCAGCTAGCTGACCTCTGGAATAAGTAGAAAGGTCTTGGGGAGCCCTGCTCCAGAGATACTGATCTAACCTGCTGTAAGAATCCTCTACCCCAGGCCATGGCTAATTTAAGAGCTTGAATGTTGGGAGTTGTGTGTCCTCAGAGGCCTGCTGTACACACACACACACACACACACACCAGGCATGAAAGAGACCCAAAGTGTCCCTTGACTGGGTCACATCGCACCCTGATACCATTTATTGTGTCCCTAGGGCTGAGGGGACCCTAATTCTCTTCAAGCAGTAGGAGATTCATTCCCTCAAAACATGCTAGCCAAGGGAGCTTATTTATTAGTGACACGTGCTATTACTTCTTATCATTATCATTATTGTTATTCAACCATCATTTTTTAGGATTTCCAGTACCATAAACTATATTAGGCACGTGACATTTGCTACCTTGGCCCCTCCCCTAACACATGAGGTATAGATCCCACGCCCCTCCTGCAGAGGGAGAACCGGAAGCAGAGGGAGAACCAGAAGCTCAGAAAGATGTACAGACGGTCACGCTTTCATAAAAGGCAGGAGCAGCACGCGAGCTCCTGCTCCATGCTGGACAGAGAGCACCTCGCACGTGAGAACAGGTAATGGCTTGCCCTTCTGGGAGCAAAAGGTCAGTTCCCGAGGAGACCTCGGAAAGGAAAGGTCTTTGTGGGGAGGGGTGGTGGGTTGACCAGCGGAGGGGTGTCCCCTGATATTCTTTTGCCTTGGTCTCCACAAGAGACATCGGAGAGTTCTCACTGGGCCCGAGGGTAAGCCATGGCGGAATTCCAGCCGCCTGCCGCCCCTGGAGAACCCCACGCCCGCTTCAGCTGGGAAACTAATTTTATGTCATGTCTTCCTGGACATTTGAAGCTGATGGGACAAGAATGGACAGCTAATCCAGGGAAGCCAGCCCACTGGGGGGGCCAGGAACCTGTTTTTGTTTGGTTTTCTTGTTGTTTTCATCAAAATAAGAACTAAGAGGCAGGAAGTCTGGTTAACAAGTGGTGGCTTCTGGGTCAGTGAGAAACTGAAGAACTGGGGCTAGTTTGGACACCACAGCAAGTCAAAGTAGGCAAGCTTCTTTTTTGCACCCTTCTTCCCGCAGACCGACAGACTCTCACTTGCGTCTCTTAAACCAAAATTACAGGGGAGGAAAGAAGCCACAAGGATGCAGGGTAAGTAGAAAAAAACAAGAAGAAGGGGGAGGGAGAGAGACAGAAAAAAAGAGAGAAAAAGAGAGAGAGAGAGAGAGGCACAGAAGACAGACCATATGGAAGGAGGAGAGAGAGGAAATACACAAGAAAAGGATATTTTCATAGTCCCTTGCAGCTCAGTTCCATGAGGTCTGAGACCATATTTCATTTCCATGCTATCTGTACCCTCGCCGACCTTACTTGAGCTGCTTTAAGTGGTTTCTATTCCTTGCAACTAAGCAATCTCTGACTAACACAAAAATAGTAACCAAGAATGGATTTGGAATAGGAAGTTCTCAGAGGAAACATGAAGCCATCTATGAGATCAAAGCAAAATGGAAGCGAGCAAGATTGCCACCATGGTAAATTGTTTAACGGCTGTAATTTCCTCCCGTCCTAGTATGCCCGCCTCTCTGCAGTGTGCCTATGCTGAGTCTCCCAGATGTAGTTGAAGCCTGTTTCTCCATCCCCACTGAGGACAAAAAGGGCCCACAGACTAAACCTGACAAGCTCAGGGGAAGCCTGCAGGGAGGGCCTTACAAACTCAAAGACTGAAAGTAACCACATAGGATGGTCTGAACATAAAAATTCCTAACTAAAATTAGGAAGTGGGTCTTGGCGGGTAATCACGTCCTAGGCCTGTAGCTTCCTTAACAAGAGTCGATCTTTACCTTCAGTGAGCCCGCCTGCTGTCCTTTTGCATCAAACCTTTGAAGTATCAGAGAAATATTCTTTTCCAGACCCCTCGGGGCACAACTTCTGCACCAGAGCATGAGACCGCAGAACCCCTCATCTAATGTAAAAGGCAGAGGACAAACACTGGTTCTGGGTTTTCCAGCTGGAACCTGAAATTGTTTAAAATTGAGCAATCGTGTAGCTTTTTGCTTCTATTCAGCCCTCCGAGACGGCGGAGACCAAATCCGAAAAATAATCATGCGCCCTGCCAAATCTCAGCAGCTGAATTTTCTGCCATTCTGGGTTTCTATGATTAAAACGAATGTATTTAATAAAAAAGACTGGCAGGGAAAGGAGAAATTGGGCATTCTATGCAGAGAAAAAGCTTTGAGCAAAAGCTCAGAGAGATGGTTTTAATGAGACTTGCACTCAGATGTAAATAAACAAGTATCAGATTAACAAGCCGCTTAAGCCAGTGGTTTCTATAGCTCAATATGCATCAGAATCACTCTGATTTGTAAAAACCTAGATTACAAATCACTCTGATTTGTAAAAACCTAGATTGCTCAGAGATTTTGTTTTAGCAGGCCTGGGTGGTGGGGGAAGGGCAAGAATTTGCTTTCCTAACAGGTTTCTATGGATCCTGATGCCGCTATTCAAATAGGTATCGTGCTTTGATAACGATTGACCTGAATTTAGCCCTCAAACAAATGGCGAGGGGGCTATTGGAGTGGTAGTTCAGGCCTCAATCTAATAGTTCCAGGGTCAGCCATCAGGAATTCCAGTTTGTCTTCTTGGACATCCTTAGCATATTGGTTTTACCCTTCTGTTTGAGGTCTCATGGTCACAAGATGGCTGCTGTGGCTCCAGAACTCACAGACATGAAGAAAGAAGAGAGTAGAAGTTATCTATATACTAGTGGAATTTGAACTCTTTAGCAGAAATTAAAAAATTTCTTTGAAAGACCTTTTCATTTCCTACTACTGCTTACCCCTAGTCCCTGTACTAGGTTGTCAGATACATTTCTAGCTGTAAAAGAGGCTGGGAAATTGAGTACGCAGCTCTCTCGCCTCTAGAGTAGAGGCATGCCGGAAAAAAGGGGTGGGAAGTGACTTACTACAGTTGAGAGGGTAACCAAAAGTTTGGAGGCCAGTCCTTACTGGACTCAAGTGGGAGACATAATAGACACCCAATAAGTGTTTATTTATGAACAAGTGTCAGGAGTGGATTCTGAAAGAACAGTATGATTAGACCTCTTTCACTTACCAGTTGGATCTTGAACAAGTCACTTTACCTCTCTGAATCTTAGTTTCTCTTTCTGTGAAAAAAATCGAATAACCTCATTGAGTTGTTGTGAAGATTACATGAGATATATGTGGAAAGTTCTGGATGGGGCCTTTGACTTCGAACGGTGGGATAGAATCGAGAGCGTGCACCTGTAACAACAGCCTCATTGACTGAGGGCTTGCTGCGGGCCAGGCTCTGTGCTAAACCCTGCATGTCTTTTCCTCCTTTCTTCAGCATAATAGCATTCACTTTCTTCAGATGGGAAAACTGAGGATCAGATGAGGCTTTTATAAAGTCTTGGGCTGGTAAGCAGAAAGCAAGGATTCGAACCAAGTCTGTCGGGCTCCAAGTGTACACCCCTAACCACTACTCTAGATTGCTTTTACAGAAAAATAAACCAATGTGGAGCCTCCAACACCACGAACCCAGCTGACACTCTTCCTGTCCTGCTCGCACTAGGTTAGTAACAGCCAAAGGCCAGACACGCCTTTGCTGTCCCTGCACCTCATCTGAAAGTGGCCCGCAGGAGCCCAGCAGGGACAGCCTCCTGCTCAGACTGCCTCCCCCAGCAGGAATGGCGTCCTGCCAGGTCAGTAGAGTGACTTCCAATTAGACACCATCTCCTGCTCAAGCAGGAGGCAGAGAGCAGGCGGGGCCCAGCGGGGAGCAGGCAGTTAGAGAGTAATTAACTGTAGATAGGGAGCAGATCCCTTAATGAGGAGGCTGCTCTGGGTG
>NW_011888812.1:8775305-8777663 GCF_000151845.1 Pteropus vampyrus
CCCTGCATGTCTTTTCCTCCTTTCTTCAGCATAATAGCATTCACTTTCTTCAGATGGGAAAACTGAGGATCAGATGAGGCTTTTATAAAGTCTTGGGCTGGTAAGCAGAAAGCAAGGATTCGAACCAAGTCTGTCGGGCTCCAAGTGTACACCCCTAACCACTACTCTAGATTGCTTTTACAGAAAAATAAACCAATGTGGAGCCTCCAACACCACGAACCCAGCTGACACTCTTCCTGTCCTGCTCGCACTAGGTTAGTAACAGCCAAAGGCCAGACACGCCTTTGCTGTCCCTGCACCTCATCTGGAAGTGGCCCGCAGGAGCCCAGCAGGGACAGCCTCCTACTCAGACTGCCTCCCCCAGCAGGAATGGCGTCCTGCCAGGTCAGTAGAGTGACTTCCAATTAGACACCATCTCCTGCTCAAGCAGGAGGCAGAGAGCAGGCGGGGCCCAGCGGGGAGCAGGCAGTTAGAGAGTAATTAACTGTAGATAGGGAGCAGATCCCTTAATGAGGAGGCTGCTCTGGGTGAGGCACACTTAGGAGAAGCATCACTCCAGGAACCCGCCTCCTACCAGCATCTCGGCTGGGGCACCATAGGGAAGGAAGAAGCAACTAACATTCTTTGTGGCCCAGGCCCTTGGCTGACCACAGGACTCCTTTACCCTCATAACGCCCAGACTGCAGATGAGACACCAAGACTCAGGGAGAGACAATAACCTCTCCAGGGTACATAGCCAGGAAACGGCAGAGAAAGGGGTTGAAAGATCTGAGCCCCAAGTCCGTGCTCTTTCTCTTCTAGCATACCATAGGTCCTATGTTCTTCACCTGCTCATGTCATCTTCAGATGGTAGAGCATCTGATAGGTACTCATGGTTGATACCAAGGATGATATTCAAATTATTTGTCATCCGATATGGCAGGGTTCTGACCAGTTGGAATAGACCTAAGCCTGCTGAAGCCTATGCCAAGCGTTGACACCTTGGCTGCTGGATCATAGGAAGGTTGAGAGAATCCCATGTGAGGGATCCAGGGTGACTAGGACAGCAGTAGCTGTGGTGAAACCTGGGGACTCAGAGTAGCAGCTTTTAAACAACTAGTATGGAAAACATTTCAATTTTAATAACCATCATGACCATAATAGGCAATGCATTGTGTGGCAGAACCTTAGCCAGTATTGGGTCTGTCCTTAGAGGTGGCCTTCACTTTCTAGGCCACAGGACTGTGGCCCAGGATACTGCTCATGCCGCCTCACTGAGCACAGCGTTCTTCACATCCCAGAGCTGGCACCCAAAGCCCAAGATGGGTGACTAATGGCTTCTTCCAAAAGCAGAGAACAGACTTCGCAGGCAGGAGCAGTAAGCTCAGGGAAGCCCCCATCTGTCTAAGGCAATCTGTCCATCTGGAAGAGGATAGAAGTGTGCCAAACACCACAGCAGCTATGCCCAAAGCAAGTTCTGTAATTCTGAAAGATCGTCCTCAAGAAAGAGAGTTCCCTGGGTAAATTCGTTTGGGAAACATGCATGCTTCATTCCCCTCTGGAGAGTCACAATCCGTATTGACATATTAAAGTTTCCCAGAAGGCTTGGGGCAAAAAGGCCTTTTCACTTGATGTAACTAGACATTTTCCAGGCATGTTTCACCACAGAGCTGTTCTTCATTTAAACCCACTAGGCCTCCGAGGGCATGAATTTTCCTTGAGATGCAGCTTTGGAAACACAGTTTTATAGAAATTCCTTCCCTAATCCTAGCAGCCCAATGTCACTACTCGGCCACAACTCGTGCTAGGGACAAAAGGTGAGCGGACTCAGGAGAAAGGCGAGTAAGGTCTGGGAGAATGGAGGCTGATCTGCACCCCAGGGGCCCCCGGAAGTCCTTTGTTCTCCTGATGGTCTTCCTTTATCAAATAATCTAAGCCCATGCACAGGCAGGGGCTCGAGCAGGGCCCAGGCCTCTCCTCAGGATGGAGAGTGGTTTAAAGCTGCAACTCGGTACCTGAGCAGCAGGAAACAGTTTCTCAGTGCCAAGGGCTCTGGACTGGAATAGCCAGGGTTAAAGCACCAGCTCCAGCTCTGACTGGCTGCGTGACCTTGGGCAAGTCACTTAACCTCTCTGAACTTTAGTTTCTTTCTGAATAAATGGACGATAATGCTTAGATGACAGAGTGGTAGTAAGAATAAAGATTTAATGGTTATAATAGCCACACTTATGAAGCACTAACCGTGTGCCCTGCTTGGCTCTAAGCACTTCACATGTTAACATTGTTGCCCTAACAATTCTATGAGGGAGATATTCTTGTCCCCATTTTACAAAAGAGGACCCTGGGGCACAGATTGTTTGTGACTTGCCCAAATTTGCA
>NW_011888812.1:8777713-8786879 GCF_000151845.1 Pteropus vampyrus
AGCGTTCTTCACATCCCAGAGCTGGCACCCAAAGCCCAAGATGGGTGACTAATGGCTTCTTCCAAAAGCAGAGAACAGACTTCGCAGGCAGGAGCAGTAAGCTCAGGGAAGCCCCCATCTGTCTAAGGCAATCTGTCCATCTGGAAGAGGATAGAAGTGTGCCAAACACCACAGCAGCTATGCCCAAAGCAAGTTCTGTAAATCTGAAAGATCGTCCTCAAGAAAGAGAGTTCCCTGGGTAAATTCGTTTGGGAAACATGCATGCTTCATTCCCCTCTGGAGAGTCACAATCCATATTGACATATTAAAGTTTCCCAGAAGGCTTGGGGCAAAAAGGCCTTTTCACTTGATGTAACTAGACATTTTCCAGGCATGTTTCACCACAGAGCTGTTCTTCATTTAAACCCACTAGGCCTCCGAGGGCATGAATTTTCCTTGAGATGCAGCTTTGGAAACACAGTTTTATAGAAATTCCTTCCCTAATCCTAGCAGCCCAATGTCACTACTCGGCCACAACTCGTGCTAGGGACAAAAGGTGAGCGGACTCAGGAGAAAGGCGAGTAAGGTCTGGGAGAATGGAGGCTGATCTGCACCCCAGGGGCCCCCGGAAGTCCTTTGTTCTCCTGATGGTCTTCCTTTATCAAATAATCTAAGCCCATGCACAGGCAGGGGCTCGAGCAGGGCCCAGGCCTCTCCTCAGGATGGAGAGTGGTTTAAAGCTGCAACTCGGTACCTGAGCAGCAGGAAACAGTTTCTCAGTGCCAAGGGCTCTGGACTGGAATAGCCAGGGTTAAAGCACCAGCTCCAGCTCTGACTGGCTGCGTGACCTTGGGCAAGTCACTTAACCTCTCTGAACTTTAGTTTCTTTCTGAATAAATGGACGATAATGCTTAGATGACAGAGTGGTAGTAAGAATAAAGATTTAATGGTTATAATAGCCACACTTATGAAGCACTAACCGTGTGCCCTGCTTGGCTCTAAGCACTTCACATGTTAACATTGTTGCCCTAACAATTCTATGAGGGAGATATTCTTGTCCCCATTTTACAAAAGAGGACCCTGGGGCACAGATTGTTTGTGACTTGCCCAAATTTGCACAGATGATAGGTAACAGGGCCAAGACTCTAGTCCAGAGAATCTAGCTGCTCCCCAAACCACGTCATTGTCTACCATGACACAAAGAGCCTGGCCACAGTAAATGCTCAGTATGTAGTCACAATTTGTGTCATTACACAGAAGTTCTGGGGATCTGGAGATTGCAGGGGGCGCGGAGTGGAGAGGAGCCCATTTAATAATGCTGGGAGAGGGTACAGTCTAAGAAAAGGACACAGTAGGGAACCTGTCCACTTCCAGAAAGCATGACACTCTCCCCCCTCTAGGTCAGATTTAACATCACAGTGACCCCACTTCTAAAGGAGAAGGAAGGCCTCGTGGAGGGGGTCCTACCTTCCCCAACCCCACGATGCATTGGTAATTGGGGCCCAGAGGAGGGCAGTTTGTCTTGCTCAGTGTAGAACTTCTGTCCTAGATTCCAGCCTTGTATGAACTGAATGTTCCACGGCTAGACGTGAATAGGTAATGGAGCATGTCTGAACCCAAGGGTCTGCGGAAAGCAAAGCCTATGACAAAGATTTAAGTGCGAATTCTTAGTTGGTGAGTGTGATCCACGGACCGGGGGGGTGAGTTCCAAGCAGAGTTGCTCTGTCTCATGGAACTTTCAGGAGGACTTAGAGCAGGAAGAAAGCAGGACGCATTTACGCGCAGGTTCTGTCTCCCCTTGACCAAGGCGGCCTTATGGGGCAGCAACTTCTCCTGCACTTCTGTCCTGTGCGTGCGTTTGTGCCAGGGAAGGCCCAGGCCAAGAAGGATCAGGAGGGACAGAGGCAGGCTCGAGGGAAGGCAAGTTGCTCTCGAAGCTGGTCAGAACCGACAAACAACAAACAAACCTGCATGGAGCAGAGCATCACGGCCGCAGCTGGTATGAGAGGCAGGAACACGAGGATTTGAAGTGGTACCCAAAGCTGTCTGATTTCGGGAGCTATCGAAGGGTTTTGGGCAGCAAAGTGTTGTGATCGTGTCTGTATTTAGAGTGATTTTGCTAAACACAGTGAAGAATGAAGAGTGCATGGCTTGAAGGATTTGAAGTGGAGAGATCGGCCCAAAGTTTGAGAACCTCTCTGTGGTTCTCAAACTTTGGTGGCCCCAGAATCACCTGGAGGGCTTGAGAAAGCACAGGTCACTGGGCCCCAGGCCCCGGGATGGCATTTTTGCTATGACGCTGCTGACCAGGGGAAGTGCACCCTGAGAACCACTGGTGCGAGTTCTGAGACAGGGAAAGAAGAGCAAGGCTTCCAGACTGTGTGATCTCACAAGACGAAGGCGGGAGACCCACGTTTCGGTTCGGGCTCACCTCTCTGTCCGCAGGCATTCATCTCTAAGCGAGGGAGAACAATGTTGCTATCGGGGGCCCTTTCTGCTTGGAGGTCCCATGAGTCTTCAGTCTAGGACAGGAACGAGGCGCATGGGGAGTTGTCACCAGCCCCACTTAGGAAGAAAGAAGTCTGACTGTCTTAGAGAAGGGATATTTCTGCAGCAGGAGAGGGGACCTGGCCCTTCGGTGTCCCCTCTACTTACTTGTGGAGGAGCTGACAGCAACTCCCAGGCCTGTTCACTCTCCAGGGCCACAGCTCTGTCTGGTGACCTGACCCAGAGGAGGTAGGATATCAAAAGGGCTGAAAGTCTGTGAGGATGAGGCCTCAGGAGAAAGCATAGCCCAGGGAAGTCGGCGAGGGGGCCCCGGTCCTTTGCTGGAACCTTTATTTTATTGCCTCTACATAGATTTGAGCTCCATGGCTGGTGGCCGAGACCCTTTACGGCCAAGCCCAAACTAACTGGTCAGCCTGCTCTAGTCAGAACATACCCACCACCTCCCAGGGCCACTGAGGGAATGAGGGCTTCGGAATCAGACAGGCTTGGATCAAATCCTGTGTGACCTTGAACGTCTCTGAGTCTCTGTTTCCTCAGCTATAAATTAGAGATGACCTCAGAGTTGTTTTTAGGATTGAATAAGATAAGGTAGATAATATTATGCCTGTGGTCAAGTAGGACTGAATGACTATAATTGTTATTAAGCCCAAAAGTGCTCTGTGACACCACGCTGGTCATGAAATACCATCTGTGGACTGATGATGCCCACATTTATTTCTCTACCCCTGGTGACGCAAATCGACAACAGCATGTGAAACATCTCCACACGGGCTAGTGATTTCCAGAGTGGGCAGGGCAGGCTGTAGCCTCAGTCTCTCCCAAAAGAATAAAGCTCTACAAAGGAAGAGGCTTGTCCCTTTTATTCATGAATATATCCCAGGGCCCAAGACATTTTCTGGCACATGAAGTAGGTGTTCAAAAAAAATCCTCGTGAATGAACACCTCTATTATCATAGAATTATATTCTTTCTCCCATTTCCATGAATGAGGGAACTCGGGCCCAGAGAGGGTAATCAATTAGCAAGTCACACGCATCGGTCCCTGCCCACTGAACCAGACTCCCTCCCCTGTCCGTCCTTACTCTATTTCCTGGTGATTTATTGGCAGCAGGGAACTGATTAGAACCAATCAACCTGATTAACCCCAGAGAGCCTGGGATGCCGAGCTCTAGGCAGAGGTTGGCAGGGGTGAGACTGCTAGCAAGCAAACGCAGAGGCCCCGTGCTGCTGCCACGGGCTGCGGGGGATCCACAAAGGTGTGTGAGTCACTGGCTGAGGCCTTCATGAAATTGCTTGTGATGACAACACGCGAGAGAAAGACGAAAGCCCAGGAGACGGAGATGGATTCTTTTTTAAACCGAGAACTCTTTATGCATTTCTGTTAGACCGGCCTCAGGAATTAGGGGTCAAAGAAAAATCTAGTTGAGAATTTTAAAAGGAAACAGGATACTTTGCTTCCTGCTGGTTTGAACAGGAAACGGGTTTATAATTAGAAAGAGAAAGGTATGGAGGGGAAGTGAGCGAGGGGTCTCTGTGGCCTGAAAATGCGATTGGCATGAACGGCTCACACTACTGAGGTTAGCGTTGCCCTGGTCCCCTGGGACCGAGGAGGGGCATGCAGTTCCGAGGCCTCACAGCCTGAGTCTGCATCCTTGTTATCAAGCCTCGCCGAGCCTCAGTTTTCTCATCTGTCCGATGCAGAGAAAGGAAGCCACCCCACGGGTGATGTGAGAATAACATGCGAAGCGTCTGACACAATGAGTGGTAGCTGATGTTACGATTGTCATCAGTCTCCCAGTGCTGGGAGAGATAGGGAGGTCAGAAAAGACTCTTCTGTGCTGGTGACAAACTGGACCTTTGACAAGCAGGCGAGGTGAGCAGGGAGTGCCAGGAAGAGGGAACGGCCTGAGCAAAGGCTCAGAGGTGGGACTGAGGGGCCCTCCTTGTGCCACGCAACTGATAAGTTCCAATTCTCTCCCTGCCCCTGACTGTGACCTTGGGAGGCAGTCTGTTCTACCTCCTCCCCATGGCTCCCTCAGTGGGAATCTCCAGAGCAGGATGAAGGGAGCGGAGAAAGGAGGGCCAGAGCAAAGCGCAGGGGTGGGAGCCCTCGGTCTAGTTAGTCAGCCTGAGGGATGACATTGGCAGCCTCAAGGAGGAGCAGGAGTGTTCTCCATCTTCCCACTGAGGGTTTCTAGATTTAGCAAAGAAACATGCAAAAACAAAGCAGAGAATAAAACAAGACAAGATACCCAATGAAATTTAAATTTCAGATAAACAGAAATATTTTTAGTGTAAATATGGAGAAGCCAGGACATGCTTATACTAAAAAATTATGCCTTGTTTATCTGAAACTCAACGATAACTGGACGTCATGCGTACAGACTCTGTGCCAGGTTGGCAGTGCAACCTCAGATGGAGGTGCCCAGGTGGGGTACCTACAGACGGGGCAGGAGACCAACCAGGGCCCCTCGAAGTGGCCATCTTTGCTCCCCGGTGAAGTTCAAGGGCCAGGGGTCAGACCCGCCCACTTCCCAGCTTCACCCAGTATCTAATGCCCCTTATCCCTCCGACCCCCATGCTCCAGCCTCCAGACCTTTGCCCCGATGCCCTGGCCAGGAGCACGGTTCTATACCACCCCCCTTGCTCCTTCCTCATCTCCCCAATTTAATTCCAACTCTCCTGCTAGGACTTCCTTCAGTCCTCACTCCCCTGACCCCTCCAAGGAGTTAATTCGCTCTGTTACTATTTCTCACAGCCCTTGAACCTTTCCTTCATTACAGGCAGATATCATTCAACATTAACTTGTAAAACTTTTTCATTTCCGTTGGTGGCTTTGGCTCGCCGTTGCCCCCAGCAGCTGGCCCCAGGCCTGGCCTTAGCAGGGGCTGCAGCCCTTTGTGTTATGTGAATGAACGGGAATATTCCTGGAAGTGGGGAAGAGGCAGAGAAGCACCCATGGGCTCCCATCTCTCCTCAGACCATTTGCAAACCTGGACAGGACAGGAGCCCATGGCCATGGCCATGGTCAAGGAGCCAGAGCTCCTGGAGGAGGCTGAGAGTGGGACTCAGTTCTGCACACCCCGTTGTTCGCTTTGGGCAAATCTCTACTACTGTCTGAGGCCCTAGTACCCCTTAAATAAGGCCTGACACCCCTCCTGGCTCTGCTCCACTAAGAGGCTTGTCACAGAAGACTCCTAATCCTCTTGAGAGGGATGTCGACCTCCCCTCCTCCACTAGGCTGTAATCCGGGCCCAGGGCTGGTTTGCAACATCCTCTCTCTGTCCCCAGTACCTCACAGTGTCTGCACACATAGTACAAGCTCAATAATTATCTGTAGGGTGAATGAATGAGTAAACGGCCTGTCTCCTTCACACGCATGAGTTTTTCAGGGACTTGAGGGAAGGGGAGAGAGGCAGCAGCAATAGCAGATGGCCGTTGGGACCAGGAATGAGAGCTAAAAAAGGGAAGAGGATGCTGAGAAGGGGGCTGAGGCCACAGGCATGCTTCTCAACAGCGATGTCATCTTGGACCAAATCCAGGGGGGCTGGCTGAGTTATTACAGATAATGTCTCCCCAGGCTAGTGTTATCATCTGATTTCGAACAAATTACAGAATTAAGGGGTGGGGGTGTCTGGGTCTGTTCTATATTCGGCACTGGCATATCAGCAGAGCCAGCAAGAGTCTTCTGGGATTGTGCTCAAAACCTGATTAAGGTTGGTTTGGGCCAGAACGTCGCGTGTTCCGCCAGACAGCCAGGGATCTCACGAACAGGCGGGGCAGCGGGGAGGAACAGGTCAGCCTGAGACCTTCGCACCCCAGTCACCAGTTCTCATAAACCCAATAAATGTAGCCACAGCCCGAGTGGGGGTTGGCAGCTGGCAGGTGCTGTGTTGCCAGAAGGCGTTGCTGACACTCTGATGGAGGACCAGATTACACCCAGCATCTCGGGAGGTTGGGAACAGGTGCAGAGAGAAACCAAGGAGGTGCAAATGAGTATATCTTGGAGCCAAGGGGGAAGTTGAGAGGTGGAGAAAGCTGAGGAGGGGGCGCAGTGGTGTGAATTAGAGCTTCTCTTCACATTCTGGGCTCTTGCTACCTGTAGAGGACATCTGGTGTTTTTCATTGGATTCATTTCCCTCCCGGAAACATCATCCTGATTTTCCTTTGAGGAATTGCCCAGCCCTCTCTCTCAGCCCATGTCATCCAGGCAGGGCTCCCCCAATCCCAAATCCAGGGGTGGGCCCAAGCCCCAGCCTAGTACAATAGCTCTGAGCCTGGTGTGGCTCAGGAATGCCTTGACACGGAAGCTGGGTCAGTCGGGGTCAGCCATGAGACTTTGGTTGGAATTTCTGGGAAAGATCCATTCTTTCCTACCTGGGGTTGAAGCAGGAGGGAGAAAAGCCATGAGACATTCATTTATCTCAAAAAGAAGCCAGTGCAAGGAAAGCAGAACTAGGAGATGGAAGAAAGACTAAATGACATCCCTTGAGCACCTGGATCCAGCTGCACCTGAAGCTCATTGCCCACATTCTTCTGTAACATGAGCAAAAAAATTCTCTTTGAGCTGAGTTTCTGTAATTCGTACCCCAAAGAACTGATTAATTATCTTTGGTCCTCCATTTTGGCCACAGGAGACTAGCTGCAAGTTCTCAGAACAGATCACACCCCACCCCCACATCCAGGTTGTTACTCAAGCTGTAACTTCTACGGAGAATGCCATCCCCACCTCACAGCTTCCTGTTTAAACCCTACACTACCTTTCATTCAAATGAGACCTACTTCAAGGAGGATCCTCGATGTAGCAGTCACATTAATTCCTCTGTCACTCCTACAGTGGACTGCGTGAACTTTTTTTTATGGGGCCCATGAGGTGGCACTGAGTCTACACCCTCATTGCATGTCCTTAATCATGCTGGGAGCACGGTCTCACTTCATCCTCACACCCACCCCTTGAGGCAGTATCTTTACAATATTTAGTCAATAGGGAGGCATTGATTCGGAGAGGCTGAGAGATGTGCTTCCTGTCTGGATTGAGCCCATGGAGCTCCGTCCCTGAACCACTGTGCTGTGCGAGCCCCTGGCTCGTTTGCCTGCCAAGGTGTTTCTCCCTCCTTTTATCCCAGTTGCTCATGGGAAAGATGCAGAGGTAATGAGTGGAAATGCTGGAGCCCCTCTGTGTGGGTTCAGCGGTACTGGGAAGCTCTACTTCCTAGTAGCTGTGTAACCTTGGGCAAGTAACTCCTCTGGGTTTTACATGACCATTTTCTTCTTTTTTTTATTGTGGTAAAATACACCTATCATGCAATGTACCATCTCAACAATTTTTAATTGTACAGTTCGGTGGCATTAAGTACATTCACACTATTGTGCAACCGTCATCCATATCCAGAACTTTTTCCATCCTGGGGAACTTAAACTCAGAGCCCTTTACACACTAACTCCCCATTCCCTCCTCTCCCAGGCCCTGGCAACAGCCATTCTACTTCCTGTCTCTGTGAATTTGACTACTCTAAGTATTTCATATAAGTGGAATCATACAGTATTTGTTCTTCTGTGACTGGCTCGTTTACTTAACATCATGTCCTCAACATTGATCCACGTTGTAGCATATGTCAGAATTCAGTCTGAATAATATTTCATTACATGGATTGTACCTTATCTTTAAATCAAGGTCAGAATCCACCACCACAATAAATATCAGGCGTTAGCATAGGCATCATGGCCGGAGAATAAGGAGGGTATCTCAGGTGGACAGGACATACTCTTGCTGACGAGGAGGACAGGTCCATGCTGAGGCCGCCATCCGTGCCATCCCTCCTCTCAAACAATCGTCCGCCAGAGAGAAAAAGAAAGGAAGGGTTGGCATCGTCTCCCCCAATGCTCCAGCATGCCGTGGGAGATGGGGTGTCCCTGCAGTGAGAGAGCCTTCTCAACTTCAGTTCCTCCTGTCTAGGGAATGTCTACCCTGAGCCAAGAGCTGTGCTGGGAGCTGTCACTCCCACTCACCAGCTCTCACCCCAGCTGCCAAGGAAATGCCCGTCAGTGGGACAGCAGAGAAGACAGTGGGCGAGAAAAGTGCCAATCCAGAAACGGTTGGCCAAGCCCCAAATGAAGAGGGGATGTTGCAACTTCTCCCCAAAGTCTGCAAGACATCAACACTGTTGGAGAAAGGAAATTAAACACTTAGTGCCAGTTCAGGGGAGCTGCCTGCAAAAACTGGGAAGGAAGGAACACCGCCAACTGATGTTTGGGCCCGAAGCCCGCTTCACAGAAGGAGTCCTTTGGGATTGTGCTGCCTCTCTGGATTCTAGACCTTTCTGGGCATTTGCATGGGCTGAGCCAGGCGCAGGGCTGGGCCCCACGGTGGGAAGGGAGGGGAGAGGAGAGAGAGACGTTGTTTGTCACCATCGGCCTGTTGACAGTGCTCGGTTTACCAGGTGCCACATGCTGGATGCTTAGAGATTCTGCAGCCCCAAGGACCATCCAGAACACTCCCTCCCTCCTCAAAAATTAAAAAATTAGAATCTAAATGATCAGACAAAACAAAACAGGCTCATAGATACAGAGAACAAACCGATGGGCGCCAGAGGGGAGGTGGGTATGGGATGGGTGAGAAAAGTGAAGGGAAATAAGTACAAACTTCCAGTTATAGAATAGATAACCATGGGGGCGAAAGG
>NW_011888812.1:8788154-8794596 GCF_000151845.1 Pteropus vampyrus
CCCCCCCCCCACCCAGTTACGAAGTGGAGCTGGTGAAGGACTGGCAGCTTTGGAGAGCTACCTGAGTTGGGAGGATGTGCCACTTTTTGCTAGAAATAGGGAAGCTGCTGTCAAACTGACTAGGTATCCATCGATTGATGAATGAACAAAGAAGTTAACTGTCTGTCTGTCTATGCACACACACAATGAAACATTGCTCAGCAATAAAAAATAATGAAATCTTGCCATTTGCAACCATGTGGAGGGAGCTAGAGGGTATTAGGCTAAGTGAAATTAGTCAGAGAAAGGCAAATACTTCACGATATCACTTGTATGTGGAATCAAATGAACAGAC
This sequence comes from Pteropus vampyrus, assembly GCF_000151845.1. Classification (NCBI taxonomy): domain Eukaryota; kingdom Metazoa; phylum Chordata; class Mammalia; order Chiroptera; family Pteropodidae; genus Pteropus; species Pteropus vampyrus. The sequence goes on from NW_011888812.1 coordinate 8,788,489, forward strand.
AAAACAAAACAGGCTCATAGATACAGAGAACAAACCGATGGGTGCCAGAGGGGAGGTGGGTATGGGATGGGTGAGAAAAGTGAAGGGAAATAAGTACAAACTTCCAGTTATAGAATAGATAACCATGGGGGCGAAAGGTACAGCACAGAAAATACAGTCAATAATATATCTTTATAAGGTGACACACGGTTACTAGACTTATCATGGTGATCACATTGTAAGGTATGTGAATATTGCATTAGTATGTTGTACACCCAAAACTAATATAATAATGTATGTCAACTATATTTGAATAAAAAAATAATTATCAAAAAAAAACCCCTGACCCCTTCCTCCATGTAAATGAACATCTATTTTTTCTGTCGTCTTTTATAGCAAAACTTGAAAGCGTTGCTGGGCCACATCTGTGAAGCAGGCTGTGTCTGCGTCTCCATTTCCACTCCTCCTGATCTCTCTCTGGCCTACTTCAGTCAGGTTTCTGTCTCCAGAAACCCGCCTCACTGGGGCTCAGGTTCACTGAGACAGCACAGGGAGACACTCGGCACAGGGCCCATGGGGTCCACTCGGAAGTTAGCAATTATTGTCATTGTTGTCAGTATCATCGACATCTCCTTTGCTCTCAGTTTCAGACACTATGACTGAGAGAGGCAAGGCTGGCTCAAGGTCACAGAGCATGGCCACAGCAGCCACCTGGATCAAGCCTTCCTTGATGACAGTTGGGCCACCCCTCTGTCCCCAGACCTCAAGGTGTGATTTGGGAAGTACTAGACCTAGGATGAACCCTAAATCACCTCTCTCTAGTGGCTTTAAACTCTCCTTCCTTCCTTCCTTCCTTCCTTCCTTTCTTTCCTTCCTTCCTTTTTTTACTTCCACGGTTGTTTTATTGTTGTTGTTGTTGTTGTTGTTGTTGTTGTTGTCGTCGTCGTCGTTTTGGCTCATACTGAAGTGGATGGAAACAGCCTAATGTGTGGAGCGGGCAGAGAGGGCAGGAGCTGTTCTAGCTGAGTTCAGGAGGGCCCCGTTCAGAGTCCTGCCCACCCCCCAGACCTCCACAGACCACCAGGGCTCTGCCAAGTGCAATTTGAAAACTCTTGACAGAGGTTCTTTTTTCCTCTTTCCATTCTAGAAGGGAGAAAACTGAGCCAAGAGAAGTTATGATCCTTTCCCAAGGTGGCAGGGGGAGCACGGCTCCCTGGTGGGCCCCTTAGAGCCCCCTCCCCCTGGCTCTCTACCCTCAGATCTGCATTTTCATAAGTTCCCTGTTCTTGCCCTACCAAGTGTCTCACTCCATCCAGCCCACTTAATTGAAGCCAATTATTTAGTACAAAAGAATCAATTCATGGCTTTGTCCTGACAATAAGGCCCTGAACAAGGAGCTCCAGCTGCCTTTGTCCTCAGAGCTGCTCATTAGAGACCAGCTGAGCTCAGCCTTCAAGGGCAAGACCAGACCTGCCAGAGATGAGCTGCTGTGGCCAGAGCAATTTGCTAAGGACTTCTGGAGCAGGGGCCTGGCTGTGGGCAGAGCTCTTGACATGGGACAGAGAGATTCTGGGAAGTTGGCAGGCCATCGGGTCTAAGAGTTGGAGTGACTGGGAACCTTAGGAAAGTCATTCTCTCTGCCACTCTCAGTGTCCTATCCTGTATACTGATGACAACAATGAAACCTGCAAATTATACCTGTAGAGTACTTAGCATAGTATACGCTAATGTTAGCTATCATTACCGATTCGTGATTGTTACTAGGTGATTATTACTAAAACAGGAGACCTAGGTTTGAACCTGGCTCTGCCTCTTATAGGCCGTGTGACCTTGAGCGTGTCATATAGCTTCCCTGAGCCTCGTTCATCTGTAAAATGGCCACAATCTTGAAGGCCTGTTTGCCTTCGAATGGAAGGGCAGAATGGAATGTAGGCAAAAGAGACAGCCAAGTTTACACTAGATACTCAGAATGTAACGCGTTGAATGAGCCGGGAGCCTGTGCCTGTGCAGCCCAGGAAAGGGACGCATCTACAGCACCACTTCCTGGTTGGGTGACCTTGGCAAGCTGCTCACCCTCTCGGGGCCTCAGTTCTTCATCTGGAAAGTGGAGACAAAAAAGACAAAGCTCTGAGAGCAAGGTCCAGGCCTTGGCAGTGCATGGTAAAGGTTAGCTCCGATGGTTTTAGCCATCCTGTTGTAAATCGAGCTTTGCAAACGCATTTTCATGCATCGAATTTTCCCACTAACCCTTGACTGATTTCATTCCAGATATACGGAAATCAAGTTTAGCAAGTTTAAAATGACCTGTGTAATACCAACTAAGGAAGAAACAGCAAAAACAGGATGTCAGCCCAGTTGCATGGGAAGCCAGAGTCCATACATTTAACCATGATACCTTTCTGCAACCCCAACCCCCATCCGGAGGTAATTCCCTACCTCAACCCAATGAAGGAAAGGTTACCGATGTTGCCATAGGAAGAGGAAATCGGGGCAGGCTCTATGGAGGGAGTGGCTTTGAAGGATGGGTCCAATTAAATCAGGTAGAGTTGGAGGAAGGGAAAGGCAGAGGAACAGCATGAAAGGGCACAGAGGACAGAGTGTAGGGACTATGTGGTCCTTTTGGTGTCATATAATCGAATGGGGTGGGGGTGGGGCGAGGGAGTCATTCAAAGCTACAAAGACTTAACAAGACTTGCCCTTGAAGCCTTAAATAGAATCAGCTGAGAAGAAGCCACTCCAGCACCCTATCTGCTCAGTGTCAGCTGTCACTGACAGCACCTCTGTTAGTGCTGGGCCCACATCCTTATTGGGACCTTGACTGAGACGTGAGGTCCCTACCCATTCAGACAAACCCTCCCTTACTCTAGGGCGGGGTTTCTCAACCTCAGTTCTGTTGACGTGATGGGCTGGGTAATGCTTGTGTACTGTAAGATGTGTACTATAGGATGCGTATCTTGTGTACTGCAGGATGTGTGTCTTGTGTACTGTAGGATGTTTAGCAGCATCTCTGACTTCTGCCAGTAGCACTCCTTCCACAGTTGTGACAACCAAAATGTCTCCAGACAGTGTCAGTGTCCCCTGGTGGGGGAAAAACCATGCTCAATTGAAAACTCCTGCTTTAGAGCATCCCTCCCTTGCCCCAGGCAAGACCTCCTGAATCCTTTCCCCCAGATCAGCATCCTCTCATACTCCCAGGGAGCGGCCCTCCTCCCCACTTCACTTGAGGTGATGGGCTCCCCCAGAAAACAGACAGAGGTCTCATCCTGGGGTAACATCTTCGCCCAGGACGAGCTGGTCCCCGCCAGGAAATGGACCATAATTGCCTAGTTGTGATCAGAGAGATGCACCGCCCTCGCCCAGGCGCACCTACTCTCACCCTCATCAATTACTGTGCAGAGCAAACACGTACCACGTAGAGACCGGAGGCATCAATTTTGATAATAATGATAAATCCCAGTGATTTTCCAGAAGGTCAGCAGGCCTGGGGCAAAGAGGTAACTCAGCTGTTAAACTCTAATAAATCATCCTGATCACCATGCAGGGGGAACAAAGTTTTTTTTTTTTTTTTTTTTTGGTCACAATTTTTATCATAAAGGCAAATATTCCAGAAAGTTTAGGAAGTAGAGCATGAAGCATCACCCATCCTGCAGCTGCATAATTGGCCGGGCCCAGGCCGAGTCTTCCTGTAATTATAGGCACAAAGTATGAGCCATGAGGATATTCTGTTTTCTTTTGTGTTTTTATTTCAAATTGCATATAATACCAAAAAACATCTTTTTATGTTGGTCCATGAACTCTGTCATTCCAGGACTGTGGTGTTTATCTAAAGAGCCGCTCAGGAAAACCAGAGGCCCGTCCTCATGGGTGAGGCCCTTGAGGTCTGTGGCCTCATAAACATGAGTACGTGGTTTTTGCTCAAAAGTGGGACTTAGAAGGATGGTCAGCTCCTTGGGTGGACCATGAAATCCTGCAGCTGCATAATTATGAAAACATGTGCTTACCTAAAAGAGGGTTTGGAGAATAAGAGGGTGATCAATGTCTTGGGTGGAACCCTTGAGATGCTAAGATTTCAAAATTATAAGGATGTGCTATTTGAAATCACAAAGCCCTATGGGTTTCTAAATTTAAGACTATGAGTTTTCTCGCAGGGAGAGATCGGCTACTTGGGCAATGCCAAGAGGACCTGTAGCTGCCAAGGCTTTGGATATCAAGAATTTCTGATCAGAAACATGGCTTCCAAAGCCCGGAGGAAGGACGAGTTGTCTGTAACACAAGGGATGGTGCAAAGCCTGCTCCGAGGGGAGACTTTCGGTGGAAGCAGCATCTGCAGGATGCACAGGCAGCCACACGAGTGAGCATGAACTTTGGCTCTTGACCTGAGCTGTTCATACAGACTCTTTTTTCCAAGGTGCTGGAAGAGTTAGTTCATCAGGCCACTCGGCCATGGGTCACTGACACACTTATTCAACAAGCGTGCACTGTGTGCCACTGTTGTAGGCCTTAAGGCTTATGGTGAATAAAGCCAACACCAACGTGCCTTTGAAGATGTTACAGTCCAGTAGCAACACCTGCCAAGTAACACAATAAATAATTGTTGCATTGTGAACCATAAACACTAGGAAGGAAATTCGTGGGGTGGCCATGCTAGAGAAAGGACTGAAGGGTGAGGTTTTTACTGAAGCGGGCGGCCACTCGCCAATGTGGCCACCAAGCACTTCGGATACGGGTCGTCCAAATTGAGATGGGCCACAAGTGTAACATAAAATGCACTGGATTTGGAAAACCTAATATGTAAAAAACACACCTCAGCAACACTTTTTCTATTGATTACTTATCGAAATGACAATATTTTAGATATATTAAGTTCAAAAGAATATGTTACTAAAATTAATTTCATCTTTTTCTTTTTACTTTTTATTTTAACATGGCTACTAGGAAATTTAAAACTACACATGTGACTCACACTTGATTTCTATTGCACTGTGCCGCTCTGAAGCATGGGACCCAGGGCAGGGGACTCGGCTGTGCAGGACCTGGAGGAGACTTGGGCGATGGCGTGAACAGAGCGGGGAACAGAGATTCCTGCGGGAATGGGAGCCTATGTGTTCACCAACCTTGACTGCTATCCTCCCAGGTTTGACAATTATCAAGATTTTGCCACCTTTGCCTCCTCTGGGATTCATTTACTTAGTGATGGATAAGATTTTCCCAGGTAACTCTCAGAAGGGTAATATGGAAGACTACAAAAACGGCCACAAATTCTCTCCCGTACATGGAGAGGTGGAGTCTATTCCTGCCTCCCTCCCCTTGATCTGGTTGGCCATGCCACTTGCTTTGGCCAATGAACTTTAGCAAACATGACTCAGGATGAGGTTTGAAAAATAATTGTACATTGAAGTTTGCCCATTCTTGCTGATCTTGGAACAGCGTTGCCCTGGAAAGGAGCATTGATGACCCCAGTTAATGGCCTCCCTATATCCACACTCTTTGCATGCGATTTTGAAACTCTTACCATCAATAGGTGAAGTCAGTTCTGCCAGTCTTTGAATCTGAGCTGTCTTTATGACTTGATTTGATCAATGGAATGCCATAGAATTGAAGTTGTGCCTATTCTAAGCCTAGCCCTCAAGCGGCTTTCAAAGCTTCTGCTTTTTCTCTTGTGCTCTGCCAGCTGCCACGTGAATAAACCGGAGCTACCTTGCTGGAGGATGAAAGGCCATGAGGGGCAGAGTCAAGTCAGCTCAGTTCTCCCTGCTGAAGCCATCCAAAAAGAGCCATACCCCAGCCGAGCCACTGAGGGTAGATTTATCGGAAAGCCCAACAAAGATCAGACAAATTGAGCTCAGAGCAATAGAACTGCCAGGTCAATCTGCAGACTTGTGAGCTAAATAAATGCTTGTTGCTTTAAGTTATTAAATTATTAAATATGAGGTTGTCGTGCAGCCGGAACCAACTGACATAGTGATATAGATACAGATACAGATAAGATTTGAACTCGAGTCTCTCTGATCTGATTCCGAAGTCAGAGTTCTTTGCCATTACAGTCTACTGATTACATCCAAATTCTTCTGACACCCAAAGCTTTGAGGCGAGGTGGAAAAATTTCATACTAATGATGTGGAAGTTAAC
>NW_011888812.1:8794646-8811354 GCF_000151845.1 Pteropus vampyrus
AAAGAGCCATACCCCAGCCGAGCCACTGAGGGTAGATTTATCGGAAAGCCCAACAAAGATCAGACAAATTGAGCTCAGAGCAATAGAACTGCCAGGTCAATCTGCAGACTTGTGAGCTAAATAAATGCTTGTTGCTTTAAGTTATTAAATTATTAAATATGAGGTTGTCGTGCAGCCAGAACCAACTGACATAGTGATATAGATACAGATACAGATAAGATTTGAACTCGAGTCTCTCTGATCTGATTCCGAAGTCAGAGTTCTTTGCCATTACAGTCTACTGATTACATCCAAATTCTTCTGACACCCAAAGCTTTGAGGCGAGGTGGAAAAATTTCATACTAATGATGTGGAAGTTAACACCTTCCCTATAAGCAATAAGATTGGCTGCCCCATGCCGTGCCATCTTCAAAGGCACCCCATCTGAACTTTGGGTTCCAGGATGAAACATTAATAAGGAGGCTCTGCTGTCCTTGAGGATGACAATTACTCTATGGGACACCAACTTCAGCTATCTTCCTCATTAGTGATCATTAACCTCATCCTTTTATGTCTATTGTTAGGATCCAGAAGGGGGCTGCTTTGAAGATCTTGTTCTGCCTCAATAATTACCCATCGTGGGAACTAAGCACCCCTAATGGAAGTCTTCCTGAGAGCCAGCTTTTACCAAGCACTTTATATTTGCAAGCTTCCCCAAAACATCTATTCATCCAATTCATTAAATTTGCTTTTTGGACGAATTTAGAAGCTACTTTGGTGGTATAATCACAACACTTTGTATTCGTGCTTTTTCTCCAGGATATTAGAACAATTGATGGCTATTTATCTAATTCACCTCCCTGCATTCCTGTGAGACTGGTGGGCAGGAATCTTGGAAAAAGAAAGAAGCCAAGTTTTTTACTCTCCCTGCCTCACCAAAAGCAGAACTTAACATTTTCTATTGCTGCATAGCAAATACCACAAATACACAGATTAACACTGCACATACATTTATTATCTCAGTTTCTCTAGGTCAGAAGTCTGGAAACAGCTTAGCTGGGTTCTCTTCTTCAGGGTCTTCCCAGGCTGCAATCAGGTGTTGGCCAGGGCTGCAGTCTCATCAGAGTCTCGACTGGGGAAAGATCTGTTTCGAGCTCATTCAGGTTGTTGGCAGTGTAGATCTCTTTGTAGCTCAAGGACTGAGATCCCTGTTTCCTTGCTGGCTCTCAATCGGGGGCCACTTTCACCTCCTGGAGGCAACTCACAGTTCTTCGCCATATGGTCCTTTCCATAAGCTCTCTCACAAATGGTAGCTTACTTCTTCAAAGCCAGTAAGAGTCTCCCTTTTTATTTCTCTAGTTCACTAAGACAGTTTTATATAGTGCAATATAATCACAGGAGTGAAATCCCAATACCTTTGTTATGTTCTATGGATGAGAAGCGAGTCATAAGTCCTGCCCACACTCAAGAGTTACACAAAGGCATGGACACCAGGAAGCAGGACATCACTGCGGGCCACCTTAGCGTCTGTCCATCACATTAAGTAAAAGACCTAGTCTCACACAGCGATTGGTAATTCAATGCTCTGGCAAGGGTGCCCAGACCCTTAAGCATCTGTGCTCATCTCTCGCGGTGGTGGCCTTTCGTGTCAGTGCCCACGTGCAGGCACACACTCATCTCCACTCGTGCTGCCATGCCACCGAGCACATGCACACTACAAGCACTCCCCTTGGCTCGTGGTTGCCTGCTCTCCTGTCAAGTGTCTAGGTGAGGCTGTAGTGGGGAGGAGTCCAGGTGAGGCCGTATGGGGTCAGTCTTGAAGAATAAACCTCCCCTACTCAGGTAGGCTCATGCTAAGCAATGGCCATTGAGTTAATACAAGTTGAACACTTAGAACAGAATTTGGCTCTCCATGAGAGCTTAATCGGTGCTTTTTTGAAAAGGAGCTTGTAAGTCAAAGTTAGACTGTCCTAACTTCAAATGCACAAATGGTGCATATACCAAAGGACCGTGAATGAGAGAGTGACTTTTCTTAAATATAAATATTTTTATAAGGCAGAGCATCACTCCTTTATTCTTGTTCCTTTTGTATTTTCTTGTCAGGAAACTGAATTAAGTATTTTCATAGATTATTTTATTTAATTCTCACAATGACCTTTCTAGAAAGTCAGTTTTATATTTCACATTTTGCAAAGAAGGTCTCCAGGTGACCCAGGGGGTTAAGTGACTTGTCAAGGCCACACAGCTCGCAGGTGGCCAAGCATGACTCCCAAACCTATGCTTTGAAACACTCAATCGACCTGCCTCTTCTTCCCGTAATTTTTCAGATTTCGCCTCTAGCGCATCACACTGGATCTTTTGTTTGCTCTACCACCTTCTTCCATGGCCTCATTACATGACCAGGGGTACAACAACCATATCCTCCTTTGAAGAATTTTAGGATCCAAGTGTTCTCTCTCCTCTCTCTCTCTCTCTCTCTCTCTGTCTCTCTCTCTCTCTCTCCCTCTCCCTTCCTCCCTCTCTCTCTTACACACACACACGCTCATACTCATATACTTTGAAACACAGCCTATTTTAAAGAAAATAGACCAAAAAGAGAGTCAAATATTGTTTGTTCCATTGAGCAGTCTGAACTAAGTCTATACAATCAGGAACCTGTTTTATTTTTCTCCCATCACTGCCCTAGTCCTCCATTCAATGCTTTAATGGCACCCAGGCAAGTCTCGTAGCTTTCCAGACACTTGGTGACAATATGAGGCCAGCCCAGAGTGATGCAGTTTCAACTATCAGTATCTACTTAAAGAGTATCCCAGCTTGGGCCTGGCCCAGGGCCTGCCCCAAGAGGAGGCATGTAGGGAGACAGAAAAGTCACCTCTTACCCCTCCACCCTTTCCTGGGGAAGGAGAAGAAGGAGACCTCTTCCCTGTTGTGTGTGTGTGGGGGTGCCCCCTCACCTCTTGCTGCAGAGACCCCCTCATTGGGGACCAGCCCTTTCATATACAGCTCAGCAGGATGGTTCAAGCCAAGGACCCACCCAAACCCCTGAATCTTTGCCACACCAAGTGGCGGGCACGCCTGCAACACCCCTCTCCCCATCGACACCTCTCCCTCTGCCATCTCTCTAGCTTTCTGCCTCTTTCCTCGACCTAGAGCAGAACAGTCTCTGCTGACACCCGGAGAAAGCCAAGACTCTAAAGGTCTCTTACAGGACCCCTGTCTTCTACCATGTCTTCTTGGGTCCACCTCACTAGACTTGATGGAAAGACCACCGGGGAGAGGGGACAGAAACAGCCACATCACCTCCCCCTCCTTGGCTGAAGACTTAGTTCTCTGAATTCCTCCTGACTCCTAAGGCCCCTGTTTATACAGGCTTGATGAATCCTTACATGTGTGTGGGGGTCCAGGGGGCTGTTTAGCCCCCTCTTAGTAAGTCTGTTTGGCCTGCTCTTCTGAATATGGGACCACTCAGCACCCATTGCTTTCAGCTTTGTCCCTTGAGTAGCGATTCCAAGGCAACAGAAAAGCCCCAATCAACAGCCTGTTACCCATCACTGTGCCCTCGCTTTCCTCCGCTCAGGCCCCCAAGGAGCAGCTCCCACTCTTCTCTTCTCACCGTGCAGGCACCGAATGCAGTGATGATTACATTTTCCCTGGACGAGGCTTGATCCTGCTGCACGGGAGGCAATTCGCTGCAGGTAAGATTGCAGTGCCCTGCTGCTGGCCTGAAATTGGCCATTTCCAAAATAAGTCCCTCTGTGGCTCAGGTGAGGATGGAGCTGGAAAGTCAAATGTAGCAATAGAGTGGGGCTGGTGGCTTTGATCTTCCAGGCTGGTGGGTATCAGGTGCTGCCCCTGGATGCCCTGCTATGGACCATTGGACACTGTAGGGTTTTTTAAGCCATCATTCATTTCTCTCTTACAAGGTGCCAGGTTGTGCCAGCAATTCTGTCTCTCTGAGTCTTGCTGACAGCTCTGTGAGGTAGGATTCACTATTTCCCTTTTACAGAAAAGAAGATGAAAATTCAGAGTAACATTCTCAACAGTCAGATAGAGTGGGTAGTAATGATGAAGCCAGGGTCTGAAGGAAGGCTGACTTCAAAATCTGTGTCATGGAACACTCTGCTATGTGACTCCTTGCAATTAGAGCACAGCAACAAAGACCTTGGCTCTGGAGTTGAAGGTTTGGATCCCAACTTGGCCACTACCTCAACTGTTTTGACATTGGACTTGTTACATAATCTCTCGGAGCTGCTTCCATGTCCTCATCTGTAAAATAGACACCCTGATAGCATGCCCTCAGAGGGCTATTGTGAGGAATGAATGAGACGAAGCAGGCAAAGTGCTTCCAGGGCCACGAGGTATGGGCGTGTAAGCTGGGCACTGTGCAACTCCGGGTTGCCGAGCAATGCACAACTTCTGCAGCTCTACTTGACAGCCCTGCCTAGCACTGTGCCCGGCAAAGAGTTATTGTTCGATAAAAAGGAGCAAGCTCTCAACTCCTGGGAAGCACTCGCCTCAGGCAGAGAAGAAGGTCAAAGAGGCTCTTCTGCTCACCCAGGCCCCAGGAAGCCCAGAGGCTCTTAAGTAGCACCCATTCATGCAACTTCATGAGAGAACACTGCCCTGGGAGTCTCCTGAGATGAAGCAGAAGGCAGTGGGTTCAAAGGTCTCCAGGCTCTGTCCTGTGTCCTCAGCCCTCTCGGAGGAGCTGGGAAGAGAAGCCAAAAATGGAGGGGCTTATGGACACCCTGAGACCTCAGAAGGGAGAATACCAGTCAGATATTTCCTGTGGGGTCAGGGGCTCTCCTTGGCACAGCTGCCAGAAGCAGGGGTGAAGCACTTGCTCTTCTGCTTTCGGGCCCGAGGGAGGAGCCAGAGACAGAGCAAGAGCTGAGCATTTTGCATCTCTAAAGAGATAGGAAGACTGAGAGGTTTCTCTGTGTAAGTTAGAGGAGGCAAAGTTCAGCTCACCGTAAGAAATACTTTCTGAGACGGTGTTTTCCAGTTCATACACTACTATTAAAGGTCATAAGTTCTTCATCCTTGCAGGTGTGTGAGCACATATGTTGAAGAGGAGATTGGAGCATCAGGTGAGCAGTTGGCTTAGTTGGCCAAGGTTTTAGTATCATTCTGACCCCTCCAACCTCCAACCTACCAAGTCAGCCAATCACCTGATACTCTGAGCAATGCCTGGACAACACCTGTCAAAGGCAAGTGGCATGTATTTTGCTTTCTGAAGCTGCAGGTGGGAGACCACAGAAGTCCTAAGAGCTATTTCTAAAGCTGAAAACTGATCTGATCACCCCTGCTGAAAGGCCTCTAAAGTCCTACAAATACTGTGATTGCAAAGAAATCCACGTGCCCCATGGTGGCCAACAAGGCCTTGTACGATGGTCCCCTGCCCCATGTCAGGATGCTGCCATCCCAGTGGCCCTTCTGACCTCAAGCAAGCCATGTTTATTCGCCTCTTAGGGTTCTGTCCTAGCTGCTCCCCCATTGCATGGCTAGACACTGCTCGCCCTTCAGGTCCCATCAGATGCTGCCTTCTCTGAGAGCTCTTCCCTGCCACCCAGATAGAGCAGCCCCTCTGGGTGACACTCCACCACATTACCTGCTGAACTCCATCTTAAGCACCTCAAACTGCTTTATTAATGTTCAATTCTCTTCTGTCTCCCCAGGATGGAAGCCTTTGGAGCCTGCAGTCTCTGTCCTGCTCACCTGTATCTGTAGCTGCCTACCTGGCACATAGGAGGTGCTTAGTGAAAGCTTTGTGACTAGCTAACCAGCTTAATGACCTGCTGACCCATATAATCCTCTCTGCAACTTCATGAGGCAGGTATCCTCTGTACAGGTGAGAAAAGCCCAGAAGGGCTTCATCACTTGCCCAAGGCCAGACAGCTAGTAAGTGGCAGAACAGGTGTGGGATCCCAGGCCAGCCTGACTTCAGTGTGCATCCTACACCTGCCCTCAGCTGGATTTTATTTTTTATAAGGCTATGTCCCTCACTAGCTGGAGAGGAAGGGAACTGTCACCTTCCTCTCAGAACCAGAGCACTTCCTGGTGTCAGGCTGTGGCTTGCACGGACATCACAAAGTGGAGGAAAGAGTTTGCCGTGTCGGTCTCTCCAAGCAAGAAGCTCTTATCTGAGTGTTTCTGGCAGGGCCCTCCAGAAGGGCTGGGGTGAGAGAGGGGGGTACAGAATGAAATCAGCATTCTGAGGCACGAACAGGCTAATCACAGATAATCATGGCGCCAAAACTCATCTTGGGCCAGAGGGTGATTAGAGCTCAATTATGTGCCAGGACAACTAATGACAGCTCCTGACTCAGAAGGGTGATAGCCTTGACTGCAATTCTTACCCCTACCCCCACCTCTACCCTGCCTCCTCCACCCCCCGGGTTGGGCTGCCTCCCAGGGTGAGACGGAGACTCAGAGACCTCTTTGCTCTCTGGGGCTGGAGCCTCTCCAGCTGTAGAAACACAGCCTGCTGCATGGCTGGTAGAGACCATGCTGAGATGTGCTTCGCTAGGCAGCCCATGCACCAGAGCTAGCCGGCTGGGCTCAGATTCACCGTGCAGCCCTGGGCCATCTCTCTCCTCCATATCCGGGCAGGGACCACTACTTCTTAAGCCCTTAGGATGTGCCAAGTAATTTGTTTGGTCCCTGACCGTGCTAACCCCCAGGATGTTTCAGGATGTTTCAGATGAGGAAATGGAGTCTCAGAGAGGCTAAGTGACTTGCCAGAAGTCACACAAATAGTGAGTTCAAGGGATCAGATTCAAATTCAGACCTTTCTGACTCCAAACCCATGTTCTTTACAGGACCTCGTATCCTGCAACATCCTTAAGGGTTAAGGGACACTCACAGAACCTGGAGGGAACAGAGATGTCCGAGTGCGGAGTCTGAGTCCCATCTGGATGGGTTCAGATGGCCCCAGTTCCTAATTAGACGCAGGACGAAAGCAGGTGTTGTAGGCAGAGTGGCCCCTGCTCTTGGGAGGTAACTGCCATGACGGGTGGTCACTGGGCACCCTGCGTGTGTGAGAGGCGGAGGAAGGGGCGTCTGCTCTCACCTGCAGAGGCAGAGCTAGGTGCTGAGGTCAGGGAGAGCATGGATGGGGGCAGAGGTGGAAGATGGAGGCAAAGGTGCAGCGAGGAGCCCTGAACATAAATAAAAGGCCTTTAACCACCTTCCTACGGCTCACAGATAGTTCAGCTGTCAGAGCCATTTGACACCAGGACCATCTGACAGCGCTTCCTTCAATGTCTCTCACTAGGATCCTAATGAGCAGCATATTTACATATTACCTTTAAAAATTGTTCCAAAAATACCACCCACTTTGGGCTACTTTTCTCCCTTCCCATCCAGCTGCCTTCCCCACATCGCGTGAGCTGTTTTCCTTCAAGTAAGCAAATGCTGGCGTCATGACCTTGATTGTCTGGCTGGCCCAGAGGACAGGAGACCAGCGGACGGATGTGAAGACAATACAGGCCTCCCTGCCAGTGGGAGACCAGAGCTCAGCTGGGGGAAGGAGGCCATTAGAACCCCTGCGGGTGCTGAAGTGGAAGGGGTCCTCTGAGGGTCAGGTGGGAGGGCTGCTCAAGGAAGGGCTGCTCTTGCTGCAGAGTCTGGAATGTTCTGGAAGTTCCAGGGGACCTCATGTGCCCAGATGTTTTGGGAGGGAGGGAGGATTTACTGTTGGTGTGGTCAGGGGGCTGCCTGGAGTCACCTTGATGGTTTAGACCAAAAGGGCCCCGGTTTGAGCTGTTCTGCTGCGGGCAGAAGCCAAGGGAGAGGCATGAAGTCAAAGAAAAAGTCAGTGTCCATTAAAGCGGAGCGCGGTTCTTGCAGAATTAAGTTATAAAATGTACATATGATTGGCTTGTACTCAAGCTGGGCCTAGAGAGCTCTGCACTCAGGATGAAAGAAAGGAAGGGGGGAGGGAGGAGGAAGGAAGAAAGGAAGCGGGGTGGGGAGGGGAGGCACTGTGCGCACTATTTGCCGTCTTGTTTTCAAAAGAGCTCTTTTCAAAGACATCTCCGAGGAGCACTTTAAAGAGAAGTCACTTACCTTTCAAGCCAGCCAGGATCCTGTCACCGAGATGCACACCTGTCAGCAGCTGGGCTGTGGGGTGCTGTCAGAGTGCTGATGGAACAGCCAACTTGACATCGGGTAGGAGGAGCGGAGAGAGGATCTCATAGGAGCCCCAGACCCCACTTGAAGGCAGAGTAATTCCCACCGCCACTCAGACTTCCAGATCCTGGCATGGGATTGGCCAGAGGTAAGGCCAAGAGCCCCTGGGTGGGTTTTCACAGGGTCCGAGGGAACTGAGCCCCAAATGTTCCTACTCAGAGCTGGAGATGACAGCAGTAGACGGGGGGTGGGGGTCCAGGAACATTCCCACCCAAAGGTATTCCTCTCAACCTGCTCCATGGCATCCCACTTACCCCACTGCCACTGGACTTCTCAGCTAAAGCAACTAGGTTATCCACAAACATTAGACTCACTTCAGTCAATTTCAATAACTTCTTATAGGTAGAGGTGGGGAGGGCTCTCATTTTCCTCCCCCACAGCCTGGCTACCTGGTTGTAAATTACAGTGAAGGAAGCCTTTCCCCAAATGTGGCCTCACATTCTTACTTTCAATAACAAGCACACATTATACATTCGCAAGCAGGCCCGCAAACTGCCTGCTCTGAAACTCCATAAAGCTTCAGGTCTCCGTCCTGTTGCACGTTCCTTGCATGAAAGATTGACCCAAGGCAGAGTCAACAGTACGCTAGTGCTGAATTCAGCTGAGATCCTAGAGGCAGGCAGCAATGGAATTCTCCACTGATGGGCCGTGCCCAAGAGCAGGTGGATGTTCTGAACCTAGGGCATTTCTGCAGGACCCACTGGATTCTAAGACCCTGTTCCTGCAGAGTGACGGTGCCTGGCTTGTTTCTACAGCTAATCCATATATCGCCTTACACTTCTGTACTCACCAATGAGAAGCCATTCTGCATCCGATATGCAAAGGAGCACCCCCTCTGGTGCCAGCTAAAAGGCTCGCAATGGTCCCTGTGAACAGCGGGCTTCTGATTAGCTTTTCAAATGCTACCAACCCATCTTGGGACCATGAACTCCTGTTTGCTCAAGAGTATGGATTACAAGTAACATCAACGATGTGCCACATTGTCTATCTGAAACATTTTGTAGTAAAATATAGGCAACTAACTTAATGTCATTTAAGGGAAAGAGTGACACATACAAAGCCCGTGGCTTTGGAAGCGAGTCCCAGGAGCCGAGATGGACCCTCCACCTAAGGGAAGTACATACGCATGATGTGTAATTTAAAGAAAATTCCTTCAGGACTTTGAACTATGACTTTGAAACCAGACTTTATGCTTGTTCATTTAACTTTTGTGGTGATTTCACCAGTGGTTGTTGGGCGCAGAAAAGACTGTGTAGAAAGTTTTCTTGGAGTTTAACTAGAGTTCAATTTATTAAACTGACAAATCCTTAACTCCAGTTCTCTCTTAAGCTTTTAAGTCTGCTTACAAATCTTTTTCTGTTTATATTGAGCAGACTTTAGCAACCACTTTTAAGAAGTCTTTGAATGATATGTGGTCCCATTTACAAATGTAAGTAATTAATTACGCATGCCTTAAACAATTCATACCCTACGTATAAATTTAATGTTTTGAGTGAGTGGTTTCCCTTGGAGGGGGGAGTGGTGAGTAGAGGAGGTGTGGGGTGAGGGATGGGGCACTTCTGAAGTTCCAGCAATGTTAGATTTCTTAATCTGATTCTGGCTTACTATGTGATCTGGATACTTTTCTGAGTGTGCGGTATATCTCAAAAAAAATTATCATCATCATCTGTTAGATTTTCTTTTTAGTTAATTTGCCTGTTGTTTACAAAATCTCTCTGGGTACTTAACATTCTTTTACACTTAGTAAATTAAATGTGTATATGTGGAGAACCTAAAATTCTCTTAAATATTCTACTATCGAGCAGAGCTTAGTGAGATTTCAAATTAAACTCACACATCAAAGTTGATTACTCAATTACATTTTAAATTAGAATGATTAGAGTCTAACTTTAATAGGCCTAAATTTCTTAGCATTACGAGTAAGTACATAACAGAAAAATAAAGTACTGTGGTTGATTCCCATGTAACAGTTGACATAGTGGAGCCATTTCAAAAGGAAGTCGGAGCCACCATACCAGAGGGACTGCCTTCCGCGTCTTGTTCCTTGCAACTTTGGGATGTTTGAGCTGAGTAAAACAACCTTTGGACTGGGCCAAACCAGCTTTGTTTTACAAATAGTTATTTGTAAAGCTAACAGGAAAGCAGACATCCTGACCACAAGGACTGATATTATAAACTCTCTTTCTGAAGATAGAATCATAACGAGCCATGTATATAGCTAAAGAGTAACTCAGCTTGTCGGCTCCAACAGGGCTCTCCTTCTTCCACCCACGTAATTACTTCCTGTCTTTTCTCTTAAAAACCCCTTGCTCTTGCCCCGAAATTGGGACACTATTTGGGTTTCTGCTTGAATCTGTGCTCCCCAAATTGATTGCAATTCTTAATCCCAAATAAATACTTATTGCCTCCCACTTTGGCTTATTCTTTTTAGGTTAACACCCATAGGTCTGTCTAAATATAACCCCAAATCATCCTGGAGTTCAAAAATGTACACTCACTAGGGAGAACCACCATCCCAGTTAACTGGGGTTGCCTGCCCCCAAGGGGCAGTTACGAGTCCAGTTAGTTAAGGTTGCTTAGGGTGGAATATTTCTTCTGGGGTATTGATTGGGCTCTTTTTGGTGCCACGGAGGGTCTCCCTGCACAGTTTCCAGGTTTGCTGTCATGGGCTTAAAAAAAAAAAAAGAAAAATGGCTTGTCCACCCATCTCTCTACCAGTCTCTGGATTCTGGTAATACACATACTCTTTAATTCATCTGTCGATGCCTTACATTTACATGTTCCAATTCTGACCATATGTACATGTTTATACCCTTTCAAGTAAAGATTTTTTCAAGTAGATTTTTAAAAAATCTTTCTTTTGCACTTTTAGGATGCAGTAACACTTAAAGACATGTAAAATGCTATCAGATTGAATTTTCTCTCCTGCTTGGTCACGATAAGATCACTTTTGGAGGGAGGATGAGAAGACGGGGGAAGAGAGGAGGTGGGGAGAAGAATTTTAAACCTCCTCAGCCCCAGGGCTAAGATCAGTTTGCTCAGACCCTCACTCAGTTTCCGCGCTTCCTCTCTACGCTGGCCAGAATCCTACGCCCAGCTCAAGCCCTGCTCCTTCTGAGCATCTCCCCTGCTGAACCCAGTCCCCCCACAGCTCGCGGAACGTGCCCCTGCAGCCCTGGGCCCTTGTACCAGGAAGACTGGCCGCTCGGTGAGTGTCAGTGAGCAGCTCATTCCGTGACAACCTGTAGGCCCACCCCAGCTGACGACATCCAGACAGGCTCTCCCTGGACACCTCATCTCTCGTGTTTCCACAGCCACTTCTGTTTTGACCACGCATTCACATGGATCCTTCTCATTCACTCCTACCATTTCCAGCGTGACTGGTCCATGCCAGGAGACAGCTGTGAAAGCTAAGAAAATAGAAGGCATTAAATAGCCCACGTGGCTTTAACCTGAGAACAGCAACATGCTGAGTGCTTAGTATATGTTAAGTATTTTATACACATTGGCTCATTTCATCTTTACAAGAGCCCTATGATGTCGGTTTGTTAGTCGTTTTTATGGCAGATGAAGCTGAAGCACAGAGAGGCTAAGTAATTTGTCCCAGATCACACAGCCTGTGAATAGCAAACCCCAACTGACACACAAGTCTCTGTTTGTAAGCCCCATACATGTAACCCCTAAACTATATGCCGCCCTATTAGGGAAGGGACCAGGCTTAGCCCAAGACCTGCTATGGGAGAGGTCTAGCTAAACACTGGGCAAAATGGAAGTCTCCCATTGTCTCTAGGAGCAAACATGGCAGAGAAGGAGAAAGATGAGAAGAGGTTCAGGGAAGGATGTTAAAGAGAGGAATCAGAGGGAAGAGCTGCATCTTCCAACAGCCATGGGAGCGTAGCACCCATCCGGCACTGCCTGGGCCCCGCTATCCTGGAATTCCTCAGCTTTCCCACCTCAAGCAGTCTTTCATAGACGCGAACTCCTCAAAAGTCAATATGCAATTAACAATGAGTAAAAGCCAAGGGGGGAAGCAGCATTTTGTTTGTGAGCGGCTCATCCCCCACCACATCCCTGAGTGTCCATCTAGGCAGCCCTTCCTCGGCCAGCATCCTCCTCCCAGTGATGCTAGAGGTCTGCCCATTCTACAGAGGGGGACACTGACCCGTAAAGGATGGAAGTCTGTGACCCAAATCACAGGGTTTCCAACCCTTACCCTCGACTGTCTGTCGAGGTGATAGCAGACCTCCAGCAGAGAATCCACTCAAATGACCAAGAAGTCACATCCCTTGCTCAGTGTCAGGCAAATTTGGTTCAAGTCTGCCATTTTCCAGGGTGTTTATACAGGGGAGAGCATGAGAGGGAGGAAGATTGAGACTCAGAGAGGGTAAGCAACTTACCCAAGGCCACACAGCAAGTCTATGGTGGCCTCAGGACTAGAACTCAGGTCCTGCTCACCCCTGTCTCTTTCACGCCCCTCCATCCCAGCACATACCCCACACTTCTGAGACGCCCAGCCTGGGGCCTGCTCAAGAGGCGTGTGCCAACTGTATTGAGATGAGTGTGTTTCGCTTTGCCTGGCATGTTGCTCAGTGATTGTTCTAAACCCATGTGTGGGCTTCTCCACTCCCCCAGTCTTCTATTTCTTTCTACACCCCCAAACGGTCTCCCATCCCCCACCCGCCCCCTCCAGCACCCAGCACAGCAACCATACTCAGCAGGCATTCAACAAATGCTCGCCGACCAAATGAGGCATCAGACCATCTGCAGGGGCCAGAGTGGGTGTCAGACTCCCCACCCCCACCCCAGTGCCAGCTCCAGGGCCCAGCATGGGTGTTCCTCTGCAGGTGAGCATAATGGCTCAACGCTGGGGATGAATGGAAAAGGCTGGGACTTCTAGAAGGGAGAGGCTCAGAGGACTGGCTGAGTCCAGAGAGTCGGAGGCATGTTCTGGGTCAGGACCCCCCTACCCTGGTCTGTAGCAGGGCCCTCCGATGCCGTCCTGGTCCTCCTCCTGCAAGGCTCTGAGGAATGGGAGCCCAGACCCCTCCTTAGCAGGCAGCATCCTGAGGCACAGTGCCCAGGGAAGGGGAGTTGATACACAGCTACAACTGCCCCCATTTTGAATTTAGAAACTGCGGGGAATGTGTGAGCAGTGTAGGAAGCTGGGGAGAAAGGAGAGCAGGCTCGGGGCTGGGCTTGGACAAACCGACTCTCTGGTATCCCTCAGGGAGTGTAGTGACAGGCGTAGACAGTACAAAGGGTTCCTGGATTAAGGGCTTCCTCGCCTCTGGTGTCCCCTTGACCCCGAAGTTCTCCAGCTTGAGGGTGAAGGATTCGCCTGGGGAGCTTGCTAACACACAGGTATTCAGGCCTCAGGCCCGAGTGTAATCCAGCAGGTCTAGAGTAAGGCCCAAGAATTTGCAATTTTAATGAACATCCTCTGCTCCCACCACCAAAGGGATGCTGGTGCAGATGGAGTTTGAATCACACCTTAAAAGCATTTCTTCAGGTTTTGTCCCCAAAGGGCTGAAAGCACCTGTGCTTATCTGGAAGCTGTTCTGGTTGCCAGAAGCCCCTCCCTCTTGCCTGAGGTCCCTCAGGTAACCCAGGTAACCCAGTTCCAGAGTGTCTCTGAAGGCTGGAGCAGGCCCCTGGAGTGGGCCCACCCAGGCTCTGAGCTGGCCTCCCAGCCCCTCTCCTCAAGGGCCAGCTGAGGGGCCATGTATTCTTCCCTGAGATGTGCCAGACCCCAGGCTGGAGCTGGAGCTGGAGCTGGAGCTGGAGCTGGAGCTCCTGAGAAGGGACAGAGAAAGAAAAAGGCCGGGACAGCATGGGGAGGGGGCCTGCAGTGGAGATCTGGGATGCACTGGGCCCCCAGGAGTGACAGGCCTTGCCAGAGAGGAGGGCTACTGGCTGTCCCCCGTCCTCAGTGCTGAGTCCCCTACAGGTGATGGTCACAGCCAGCAGAGCCGAGAAGGCCTGGAGATCAGGCAGCCCCTTCACAGATGGATTAGGTCCTCACACTGGGCCTTTGCACATGCCGATCATGGGCTTCTTCTGTAAGCACATTCCCATAACTGCTGTAATGCAACAAGCTCTGGCCTCAGATTCAGGAAACAGTGAACTTCAGCTCTGCAATGTCACTGAGACCCTAGGCAGGGAATTCCCTGTCACTTGGACTCACTTTTCCGATCTATAGTGAGGAGATTGGGATGGACAGTGGCTGTCTCGAGCATTGTCTCCAGGAGCACTGGGGTGTGGAGGCACTTTGAGAAAACAATCACAGCCTCACAGAGTGTGCGGCTGGTCCTGTTCTAAGTACTTTACACCTATTAGTTCATTCAATCCTACACAACAATACTAAGAAGCAGGTATTCTCATCTCCACTTCACAGATGAGGAAACTAAGGCACGGAAAGGTTAAGGACCTTGCCCCAGGATTCGGTTAGTGTGTGGCAGAGCTGGAATTCGAACCTATGCAGTTTGACTCTAGAGTCTGTGATTTCATCTACCACATGGTGCTTCTTGAAAAACAATGAGGCAAAAGCTCATCATGATGAGTTAATGACCAGTGTTTGCCATGGGCACAGGGTGGCAGGCATGTGAGAGCTCGCACAAGTCTCATTTGTCTCCGCTGCCACATTTTCAGTCTGTGGTTCTTTCACCCATACACAAGCCCACAGAGACGGGATGTGAATGGAGCAAGGCCACACAACATGTCATGAAGACCGGAGCCCAGGGCTGGTACGAGGTCCTCGCGTTGGAGTTCACTGTGCCACTTCACGCCTCCCTGGACTGACCAGCATTTGGGTCTAAAGTCAATGGGTGGTGCTGCTTACTACTCTTTGAAAAATGCCTGCCCATTCCTGCCTCTGGGCCTTCGCACATGCTGGTCTCTTCGGAGTACATATCAAACATCACCTCCTCCATGAGGCTCTTCCAGATTCTGCCCTTCCTCTGTCGGGGCCTGAATCACATCCTTGCCCCAGCATGTCACCATGGGCCACAGTTTGCCAGCTCTGCATGTGCAGATGAAGCCTAGTGCATCACGGGTGCTCCATAGGGACAGAGGCACTACATGAAATTGAAAGTCTTCAGAATTCTGGCTCAATCACTACCTCATTTATTCTATCAAGGTTTTTTCTTAAATGAAAAAGGAAAAAAAAAAAAATGAATCTAGGCCTGCCTATGAATACAGATTTAAAATCACATTAGTCTCAAGAGTCCAATCTTTTCTTTCCCAGAGTCTGGTCTGATGACCAGCTTCCTTTGTCAAACAAATTGGGGTATTTTTTTTGGTTCACACGTGGCTGTAGAATTTGCAAGTCGGTCCAGCCACATAGGTCTGAAACTCCTGTCACACAGCCCTGTGGGTTGGGTGAGAAAGAGACTGAAAAATGTTCCTCTGTCCTCTAAAAATCGCCAGACTGACACAGGCTGGGCACTCACAAATAAGTTCGCACCTGCGCACCCACCCGCATACCCACCTACACTCCAGAGGCAGAGGGTCGTGTGGCTGTGAAGGGGAAGTGCCAGGAACCTTCTCACTTTCTCATTGCTGCTTTTCTCCTCAGTTCTCCTCAGTTAGAATAGAACCCTTCTCCTCAGGGCCTGGCTGAGAGAGCGGAAGTGGATAGGGAGACAGCAAAGGTGGGGAGTTCAGCGTACTCGGCTGAGCTGGCACCTGGAGGACAGGAGCGAGCCTCCAAGTCAGGGAGCCCCACCGGGGCAGAGATCCACAGCAGCCTCAGCCTGTCTGGATGCCCAGAAAAGCCACCAGGCAGGACGATTGTCCCAGGGCTCAATGGGGATGGCACCTCCTCTCTGAAGCCTGCTCTGCCCCCAACCCAACTGCTTTAGGGGCCCCTCCTTAGCACTCCCACATCCCTTGAGTCCCTCTGTCACAATGCCGATTGCATACTTCTGTGACCATTTATCACATGCCGTCCCCCCCCCAGGAAATTGGGCACTACTAGAGGGAGGAGATGTGTCAGATCCTGTGCAACCAGCAGAGGACCCAGCAGAGTCAGCATCGGCGCTTCAGTGAGTGAAGGAAAGAATGAGTGGAGTTGATGATGGGAATGAAATTTGATGGGTATTTAGGTCTCCGCCTGGAACACCTGTGCATTCTTGCTCTTTGCACTTGGCATTTGACAGTCACAAGTTCTGTCTTTTCTTCTCCCTTCTACTTTATCTTCCATCCTCGTACACAACACTACACCTACACACACCCACACACACACACAGGCACACACTTCCACACAAACCACAGACACATACACAGTTATACACATGCAGACTTACCCAAAGACTCTAGAGATATAACACACACAGTAATGCAATAATATCGGTACACTACGCACAATAATACACATGCACGCACAAAGTAAACAACACCCACATCCTTACACAGCTGCATACACAACGCCACAAATGACACCCAGGTACACATATGCAGACACGTATGCACGGTCATGCAGACAAACATTCCCCCCGCCTTAAGGACACACACTCTGGATGTCATGCCCATTTTCTCT
>NW_011888812.1:8812719-8813953 GCF_000151845.1 Pteropus vampyrus
TGCCCATTTTCTCTTCCATCCAGGGATTTTCTTCTTTTTCTTTCCACTCCCATAAATCTTGTTTTATGATGAACAAAGGGCTTTCTTGTGTTCACCCACCAGCCAATCCTTGCTGAGGACCTCATCTGTGCCAGGAAATACAAGGTCTTCAAGAAAGATAAATAGAGCTCAGACCTGCCCTCGGGAGGCTCCCAGTCCAGTGGAGGAAACAGACACTGAAAACGACAAACAGAAGCTTGTGTGATCGATCATTCAATTCAAGAACTATTTCTTGAGTACTTACTGTGTGGTTGATTTGTGCTGGGCTTTGGGAATACAGAGATGGGTAAAGTCTAGTTTCCCCGGTCTCGAGGAAGTTCTAGACTAGAGGGGAAAGAAATAAGCAAAGATATAAGTATAGTGTCTTGCTATAACGTACAAAAAACAGTGGCAGCCCAGAGAAGGGAGTGTTTAACTCCGCTGAGAATCAGGGAGAGCTTTACAGAGAAGGTGGCATTGGGCTTTGCAGCATGAAGATGAGTTCACTGTGGAAACGAGCCAGCCAGGAGCAGATTGGCATTTGACGCAGAACACAAGGCAGAGACCTCAGAGAAGTCAACCAGCAGTTCTGTGGGTCTGGATTGTGACGCTGAGTGTGTATGTTTGGGACTGGGGGGAAGGGATGGGGGAGGTCTGATGTAGAAGATGAGGCCGAAAAGGCAGAGGACAACATCTTCATTGTACAGTTGAGGAACCTGAGACTCAGGGGGATAAAAGTGGCTGCCCTTAACCTCTGTGGACTCTTTCCTGTCTTAGGGCCAGTGGCAAACCCCACCGCCCATTCTCTCCAAGTGAGACAAGGCTACCTTACTGGAGGCTGAACAGTTAAAAGCTCAGAGCAGGTGGGAGACATTATTATTGATTGCGATGATTAGATGATTATTCTCTAAGGTCCAGCTTCACAGATAATCAGCACCTCAGCAGGCCCCTGGCTGGGGTGATTTGGGCCTTTGAGACTAAGCTGCCCCCAGCCTTGGCCCAGGCCCCTGGCCAGCAGCTGGCTGGTGGCTGTGGGCCTCAGTCAGCTGCGACCAGGACCTAGAGCACCTCCTCTTGGGGATGCCTCGTTCTCCCCCTATTGGTTCTTACCATGCTGCTTCCACCCCCAGCCTCCCTCTCATTAAGCTGAATCTCTCCCACCACCAATTATTTCTCATCAGGCAATTAGCAGCTCCCTACTCCTAGGTTTCTCCTC
>NW_011888812.1:8814853-8842624 GCF_000151845.1 Pteropus vampyrus
CCCCCAGGTGGAGGCAGCGACTTCCTCCTGTGGACACCCCTCAGCTACAGCAAATGCCGGGTGCAGATGGTTGTGTCAGCTGCTTCTCCTTCTTATAATATATTCAATAAATATTAAACGTTCACTGATGGCCTAATATACAGGGCAGGCCTTGAGCAGGAGGGCGGCAGCACCACCTGGTACCTTCAATCTTCAGAGCCCCGAAAGGAGGCTGGATGCAGTTAGTAGGTGATCGGTAAATGTTTGTCACAGGAAAAAACAAATGAGTGCGGTAAGCATTGCCCTCTCCCGCCTTCATTTCAAATGCAAGAGACAGGAAGATGAACACGATGAAGCCCCACACCTCAGAATAATGACTTCTCCCTTCCCCCTATTTGCAGAGACCTTACCATTTACAAAGCACTCTGACATCCTTGCCAACAGTCTCCTGCAGAGAGCGGGAATCTGTGATCTATCATCCCCGTGCAGCAATTAGGCCCTGAGAAGTAGGACGCTTGCTAGAGACCTCGGTGCATGGAGCCCCCAGACTCCCTGGAGACACTGCTGCCCTCCGCCGGCTGGCTACTGGCCGCCTCCCTCCTGGGACTCGGTGGCTGCCTGTCTCTTTCTCTGGTCGTTCAATATGAATATAAATCCATCTGTTCACTTCTCTGTCTCTCTTTCTCTTCCTGTGTTTCCCTTCCTCTTACCTCAATTATTTATTTCTGTCTTTATTCCTCCGGGCTCCCACTCTTCTTCTGTATTGCTGACCCTGTCTCTCTCTCTGTCTCTGTCTGACTCTGTCTGTCTTTCTGTCAGTCTCTTGTTTCCCTCCCTTTTTCCTTCTCCTGAGCTGTTTCAGTCTGCCTTTCTCTCCAGAGCCTCACTTGTAGCTCTGACTCTCAGGCTCCACGGCCGATGGGGGTGGGCAGCAGGACAAGGAGGAAAAGGTCTTTCCAGCAGGCAGAAAATGGGCCAATTAAAGCCACAAGGCTGCTCAGGCAGCTGAACAAGGAAGAAGCAAAAATAGCCCCAGGCAGGGCTAGCTGAAAAGATAAATAGAGAAGAAGGAAGAAAGGGCCAAACAAATGCAGAGTCCCAAGTCAAGGTGTTTCCTGGCCAGACTAGGAATGGGTGGTTCCTTCCTGCCCAGACTAGGGGGGTGGACTCTGGCTGTGCTTAGCCAGTGCCCCTGCCTCATCTTCTACCCCTGTCAGATACTTCCTCCCACCTGGAGGCAGCCTCAGAGACTACCAGACCTCCCAGGTGCAATGTCCCACCTCACGCCTTCAAGCTGTGATGGCCGCTGCTTCTTATCACCATACGGCCCCCTCCAGCCTGTGGGGACGCAAGGGGCTGGGAGTAGGGAGGTGGAGGCACCCCACTCCACCTCATCTATGGTCTGCTTTTGTCTGCCCTTCCCTCCCCAGGAATCCAGGGAGGACAGATGAGGCTGGAGCCAAGTAGAGCTACTGTAGCCCATCAGGGAAGAGGCGAGGGGCTGTAAAGTGGCAATGTAAGTGCCAAAATAATACCTGGATGAGTTGATCTGTCACTCCCACCTGGCCCCCAGTCTGGGGCTATGATCTGTCCCATGCCCTCTCCCTAACCTTCCCACCCACTCCTCCCCCCGCTTCTGCCTCCCCCACAGCCTGCCAGATTCCCTGGACCTGCCTGGATTTATTGCACCTCTGTGCCTTAGCTCCTTCGATTGTTTCCTTCTAGAATGCTGTCCTTTCGTTCTCGCATATTTAAATCGTCCCCTCCTCCATGCAGTCTTCCCCGCTTCTCTCACATTATCTGGGCCTCTCCTACGGCCACTTCACACCTTCTGTTTCATTCTTTGTGCCTACCTTAGTATCCCCTATAAACTCAGCATCTTCAGGGCTGAAATCTGGGTCTGATTCAACAGTTCTTGGGACAGGGCCTGACCCAGAGAGAAGTCTTTTAGAAGAGGCTTGATGGAGGAAGGAGGGAGGGAGAGAGGAAGGAAAGGAGGTGAGAGTCAACATTTATGGGCTCACATATCTGTATGAGTAGGGGGTAGGGAGCGTGAGTGAGCCTGGCAGAGGGAAGAGTGTGTGCAAAGGGCCAGGAGGGGGAGAGCACAGGGCAGATTTTGTTTGGGACACCCGAGAAAGTCAGTTGGACTGAAACGTAGAGTTCTGGTGGCAGCAGATGAGCAAAGGACAACAAGAGCCAGATCTGGAAGGGCTGTGGGCTCAAGGAGTGCATTCAGATGCTGTCTACGAGCAGGGGACCCCCTGAAAGTTTTCAGGTTGGGAGAGACATGACCATGGACGCAATTAATTGAATAATGTCTTTCGAAATTCCTTTTGTTAATGCAGAAAGATTATTTTCTTTTGATGTTTTCCTGTAAATAACATTGTGCTAAATCTATAAATCATCTGGGAAATTAAAAAGCAGGAAATTGGGTACTGCTTTTCTTGGCAATGAAAAAATCAAAAAAAAAATGAAAACAGAATTAACCTCCTACCCCCAAATTTAAAGTTTCTCATTGACCAAGCTTTCTATTTCAGTTCTATTTTAACAAGACTCCATTTTGTATTTCTAGCCCCAAAAGTTAACAATTCCAAAATCAAAGCTCATGTCCATTAAAATAATACTGTTCCATTGAAGAAAAATAACTAGAATGCCAAAGCTTATTCTTTTGGTTAAATAATACATTTGTCTGGCTTGGATACACTTCACAAATCATTCTCAAATGTTCACAATAGCTGTGATTAACCTAATGAAGGGAGAATAGTTTACGGGCTAAATAAAGGACTGCTTCAAATAGCTTAGGTAAATGCACTTTGTATAGTGCCATTTGATTTTCTGATGTAGTTACAGAAGTAAACATAAAACAGAAATTACTGTTAAAAGACATCGTGCAAGCCTGTGGGAAGGAAACCTACATGTGTCTATCCTGCAGTCAGCATAGCTCATTCATTCAGCAGGTCAGTGTGGTGCCTGGAGACGGGGTGCCTCCTTTAGGCAGCCGTGGGTAGGGAAGGCCTTGATCAGGAGGTGGGTTTTAGACCTGAAGAATGAGAAGGTGTTTGTCATCAGAAAAGCCAAAGAAAGGGTGGTCTGGGCAGCAGGACTAGCAGGTGCCGAGGCCCAGGGGCAGGAAATGATTTAATGGAGATAAAATCGGACAAGCAGCTTGGGATCCCCACAATGTCACTGACATGCTGGGCAAATACCGGCTGCTCGTGGGTTTCTCCACGTGCTCCATGTCCCCTGTTTGTGCCTTGTCTCTTCCTTCCTGCAGTGGGGGCAGAGGGGTCCCAAGGCTGTTCGGGACCAGCCTCCTCCGTTTTCTGGCTCAGCCGTCCTCCCTCCCATCTCCCTTCCAGCCTGTCGTGCAGCTGCTGTCACCCTGGCTGTTGGGGAGATGAAGTTAGCAGCAGGCACATGCATTTTTTAAGAACCCAGCCATTTAAGGACATGACGTCTCTAAACAAACACTCAAAGGTCACCCTCTTCTCTCCAAGTGGGGTGGTGCCCGAGCCTGGGTCAGGGATTCCGGGTGGGTGGGGAGGGGTGAGTTGGAGGGCAGTTTGCTTGTCTGTACTCTCTCTCTCCAGGGGGTCCTGGCCCTAGACCCTGAAAACCAGCTGTGGCTGCCCAGGGCCCGGAGGCTGGTCTCCTTCCAGCTGGTGCCTCGAATAAGTCCAGAGTCATTCCTTGGGCATTCTGTAGAGAACTGGCTTCTGTTTCCCTTTACATGTTAACTTTTTAATTTGTACTTTTTACTGTGAAATTAGATGCACATTATATGCATCTAATAATATATGTAACATATCCACTTAAAAATAATTTATTTATAAAAAATAAACAAATTAAGTCCTGATACTCACTCCTTGCCCTTTGCGTACCCCTCACTCCTCCCACCCAAGTTAACCACCGGGCTGTTGAGCTGTTGCAGCCGCCCACCAAGGACTAGCAACACACTCATAGTAGGAAAATGTTAGGTTTCTTAAGCTTGTAGCTGCAAGGGAGCATGCAGACCGTGGGAAACTTGGGGGTGCCTCGGTGAGGGGCATCAGAGAAAACCCCTTCGGGCTCTGGGCTTGTGCTGGATGATTCCAAGGAGGACTAGGGAAGTGAGTCCAGCTCTGGACTGAGCACTGTCCAGAGACTGGGTGCGTGGGCATTTTGACCGAGAAGGCCGAGGGCAAAAGCAGGGCTGCAGTTATCCCTGGTAAGAGAGATGCTCTCACTCAGAAGAGCGGTAAGGAAGAGGGAGCCACGGCATCCGCCGGGGCGCAGATCGGCCTGATCTACGTCTTACAATGAGCACAGTTTATGGCCTTTGGGAAACGTTGTCTGTTTGTCAGCAACAGAGTCTCATTACTCAACATTAATCATGTCGAAGGAAAAATAATGTCGACTAGGTGTTTCATCGCCCAAAAGGAATTATTTGGGAAAAAGGAAAGGGTTGCAGACGTGACAAGCCATGTGCACACTCTGGCCTGTGAGCCAGGATGGAGGGGGATTTGCAGAAGGGAAAAGGAAGTTAAGGAAAGGGGAAGTAAGAACCATAGAGCTTTATTATAAACAGAGTTCTTCCTGCAAGGCCCTCACATGTAGGGTTCTCACAGAGCGCGAGAACTTCTACAAGCCCTAGCTCCTCCCGTAGACCCTCCCGATTGATTTGTTTGCTTAAAGTTCCAGTTCATCTTTATCAACCATGTCCTGGCTTTTCTCCGTGGTATGTATGTAAAGGAGGCACGTTATATATTTCTGTATGACTAAACAGTATGTTGTATATCGCCACCACCACCACCATCACCTTAAGAACAACCATCCCCACCACCTTCACCACCTCCACTGTAACAACCCCACGAGCATCACCACCACCGCCACCATTACCATCATCACCACCATCATCATCACCACGATCACCACCACCACCATCACCATCACTATTATGTACACTAACCCACCTACACAGGCAGCCTGAGTGGGAGGTCACATCTGTTCTGGGTGTTTCATGTGTGGGGGTGTGCATCTTATTTATGACAGGTTGTTGTAGAAGGAGCGGGGAGAGGAGGCTATTTAAAGTTTGAGGCTGAGCAGCCACGAGGAGCCGAGATTGGCTGCAAAGGTCTGGGCCCTCCTGCTGTGTTTCTCCCCTCATCCCTCAGTCTCTGGAGGCTAAGGGGCTGGGCTGCTGGACGACCATTGGCAACTGGGAGTCAGAACAGAGCTGGACTGGCAGGGGCT
The DNA here is from genome assembly GCF_000151845.1 of Pteropus vampyrus. NCBI lineage: Eukaryota > Metazoa > Chordata > Mammalia > Chiroptera > Pteropodidae > Pteropus > Pteropus vampyrus. Next base: position 8,820,068 of record NW_011888812.1, read on the forward strand.
CAGATCCACCTTGTGCTGGCTCCCAGCAGTTTCCTGAGTGGCGCTAACAACTCTGCTTCTGTGAGCCTCAGTTCCTCATCTATAAAATGGGAATAATTATAACCAGCCTCAGTGGGCTGTGGTGAGGATTAAGTAAATTCAACTGCCGTGCAAGTAGCTAGCATATACTTGGAGCTCCATGGGCATGTGTACCTTTCTGCATCTGGAAAAGGGCTAGAGCCACGAGTCGGCAGGTAGCCATGTCCTCTCCTGACCCCCAGTGCCGGGCAGGAGAGCTTCTGGGAAGGCCCAGAGCAGGTGCAACCTTCCACCCAGGCTGCTCCTGAATGCCCTCCGACCCAGCCCTGCCTCCAGCAAGGAGGGGCCCCTGAGGGTGGGGCAGGGGCAGCGCAGGAGTAGAGAAGAACCAGAGGGAAGGAGAGGGAAGGAGTCCTGACGGGAAAGAAGGAGAAAAGGCAGGAAGAAAACAAATGTGGGAAGAAGAATGGGAAAGGAGAGTGACGGGGAGGAAGGAGGAGAGGCGAGGAAAGACGGACGCGAAGGAAGACGGGTAAATGACGAGAGAGGAGAGAGGAGGGGGAGAGGGAGGAAAATGAGTGAGAGGCACTTGGTGCTTAGTGTCCAGAAGAGAAAAAGTCCCCGGCAGGGACCACAGGCCAGTCCTGTTCACCCTCTACCCAGCCCCCAGCACGGGCATGCGGAGGGGCGGGGCTGAGCGGCTGGCCTCGCCAGCTGCGTGACAACCTCCCTCCTCCTTCCACCTGCCGCCACAGCGGGATCCTACCAACCTGCCACTCTGTCCAGTGAGAATAATGGGGGCTGTCAGGAGCCGTGTCACCAGCTGCCTCCCCAAAAGGAGGTGACGGCAATGTCTTCCGGCCCTGGACTTCAAGGCCAACTGCCAGCCCAGAGAAAGCAATGGGGGGCGGGCAGCAGCTGGGCCCTTCTTGATGCTCCTTCTCTTCCCTCTGCATCCTCCAGGCCACTCTCCCCAGGGGCTCCCCTACATTTGTCTGCTATTTGCTCATCACGATTGGGGGCAGGCAAGAGGAAAGGCAGTGCAGAGGGCACTAGGGAGTCAGGACACACGGGTTTCAGTCTCAACTTTTTCATTGTGGGAAGCTGTCCCTCATTATCTGTTTTCTCTTATGTCCTAATGAATGGCATCCCTAAATGTAGACTGGATGCTTGGCTGTCCTGAGCTAAGACTACATCTCCCAGCCTCCTCTGCAGTTAGATGTAGCCATGTGATTAAGTTCTGGCCGGTGCAATATAACTGCAACGGCTGCGCCACATCCTTTTTGGAAGGGCATGTTCTTTTCCAGCCCTTATACTTTTCCACTTCGGACTGCAGACATGATGGCTGCAGCTGGGACAGCCATATTGGGTTGTGAGGTAGAAGTCTCATGTTAAGGATGCCAGAGCAAATTAGGAGCATCCTGGGTCGCTGATGATCATGGAGCTTTCATACCAGTCCAAGATGCTTACCTCTCTTCATTTACTGGAGAGAGAAATAAACTTTAATAAACTTAAACCACTGATTTGGGGGGTTTCTGTCCCTTGCAGAAGTATATAATTCTAACTGGTAGAGCGTCTAACTTGTGGTCTGCCCTTGGGTAGGTCACTTCTGCCTCTGGGCCTCAGTTGATCCATTTGAACAAAATGAGAGTTTTGGACTTGTAGAGCATCGCTAAGGACACTTCTTGTTCTGATATTTTAAGGTCAGAACCCAGGGTGGGGGGTTCACTGCTGAGGTTAAAGGCCTTGCCTCATGAACCAACTTTACAGCCTAACAAGAGACTCTGAAAAATAGAGAAGTTACCAAGAGCTGAAGGTGCATCAAGACTAGGAAAAGGTAATATAAATAAGTGTCTCACCAAAGAGCACGAGGCCTTAGCTGACTGGGGCCCTGCTCACCTCTCCTACCACATGTCTGTGGCCCCCTCTGTTACTGTCTATACTCCAGCCACAGTGGCTTCCTTCCCAGGGCACCAAGCTTGTGCTGACCTCAGTATCTTTGCCTGCTGTTTCCTCTGCCCAGGATGCTCTTCCCTCCAGATCTTTGTTCAGGCTTCTGCTCACTGGCATCTCAGAAAGGCGCCACACACCCCCCCCGCCCGACTCTGCTGTCTAACGTTTCCACCCTTTACTCTCTATTACAATAGAGTCGAACGTCCTTTATAGCTAACATTTTCTTGTTTATTATTCGCTTCTTTTTTTTCTGACTTCTCCAGTAAAATATAAAAAACTCCATGAGAGCAGGCACCTACCATGTTGACTGCCAGATCAGCGGGACTTAGAGTAGCACTCGGCAGGGAGTAAGTAAGTGCTGTATAAATGCTTGATGAAAAAGCATAGGTGAGGATGGAAAGACGAGAATTGATGAGACAAGGACCTTTTTATCAGACATTTATCGAGCATCTACTATGTGCCAGGCACCATGCTGGATGCATTATGTGAATCATCTTATTCACTCTTCCTAAAACTAGGAGTTGTTATTCTCATTTTTTTAAATCTGGAAACTGAGGTTCCAAGATCCTAAGTGACCCCATCTCAGCCACCAGAGCTATAAGCAGTGGGACTGGTATGTCAGACCAGGTGCTCTGGATGGAGTCCAGTTGGCTTTCATTATTCTAGCCAGACCTGGATGCACTTTTTCAGGAAATAAAAGTCATCCTTAGATGTCCCTAAAGCCTCTGTTTAGCTTTTCCTCTCATCCCTCTTGCTAAGCAACTCACCATCACCGCCCCCCACCCCCCAGCAGCCACTTCACTGGCTTGGGTTTTCAGCATCTTTCCCGTTGCCATCTGAGGAGATTGTGCTCCATGGCTGCGGAATCCCAGAGGAACTGGGTGGCGTGAACAGATAGGCTTCTTCCCACTTTGAAATGTGAGGACTGTTTCCTTCAGGAGGGAGAAGAGAACACTGTCACTTCCAAGCGGTTCCTGTGCCAGGCCTGCTCCGAGAACTCCTGCCTGCTCATTGCACGTGATCTTCACACCAGCCCCAGCAGGGAGGCAGCTGTGTGCCCTGGTGCTGGTCTCTTCATCTCCCTGGGCCTCAGTTTTCTTATCTGGAAAATGGGGATAATGACAATACTAATCCTTGCGGGATGGCTGAGAGGTAAATGGGATGAAGGCAGGGCAAGGGAATTTGGTTTTAAGGTTTAAATCAAGAACATTTCCTGCAGCTAAATAGAAAACACCATGACCTATACCCTGTGGGTGGCCCTCATATCTCTGACTACGACATCTTAATGTCATAAAATATCAATAGCTCATGAATTTGAAGATCCCCCTCTATCCTGAGTTTTCTCCCTTCCCGGCCATGTGCCCTTAAACAATCCCTTCACCTGGCCGAGCCTCATATTCCTTGTATGTAAACGGAAGGGGTTGGACTAGTGTCTCTTCCAGATCCCAAATTCTAAGTCTTCTTAACGAAAGGACAGGTGTGCTCCAGCCTCTTTCATCCAGGTCTCTGGGTGATGCATCCAAGTCTGGAGATGCTTGCAGTGGTGAGAGAGGATGGTGGGGAATATGACAGTTCTCCAAAAAATTTGGAAGGCAGGGAAAAGAGCCGTGCAGGCAACATCACGTCATTGGCAAAGGTGCCAGAGAAATGTCAGAACAAAATGTGCTGGCTGAGATCTGGAAAAGAAAATCCATTCCTGACTGCCCTGAAGCAAATTCCTCCACTTCCCTACATTCATCTCTGGCAGAGGAATTAGTCACTTGGCCATTCTCTTCAGCACCGTGGACAGTACCCTGAATTCAGCCTCCAGGTTCCCATCCAGGCTTCAGTGTACCAGGCACAGTGACTGGCACCACGGAAAACAAAAGGGACGGCCTTGCTCCCCTCGTAGTTAGGAACTTGCTATCTGGTTCAAGGAGAAGACTGACATGCAAGGAAAACTCACTCATACAGTGTTGGGTATTCGTTCATGCTGCAGAAGGACCCTCCCAGCCAATGTTGAACTTGACTTCCATTCATGCATTTGGCTATAATTGAGCAGCTGCTGTGTGCCTGGTTCTTCACCAGATATCAGAGAGGAAGAATACAGACAAATGAAGACTAGGCCTGCCCTTAAAAAGCTCAGAGTTAGTGGGGGAGATTGGAAACCAATAATTACAAGACATACGCAAAAAAAAAGCTTGCCCTAAATGGGTGCTTATGATGTGCCAGGCGGGGCACTAGGAGCTTGACACATGCTGGTGTAAATGAGCTAAATACTGTTGTTAGTCTCATTTTACAGGTGAGGGAAACAGGTCGGTTGACTTGCCCCAAGGTCACTCAGTGATGAAGAGGTAGAACTGAGATTTGTACCCAGGTGATCGAGTTCCACAATCCATGATTTAAACCATTACCACAGACTATGAGATCGTGAGGAAGGCCCTGCCATAGACTGCCTACTTTAAAGCTCATGAACTTGGCTCTTCAGGACACAGTTACTCTTACTCTCCATACAATTCCGACAGTGTCAGCAGTCTCCTAAATCCACAGCAGATTAGGAGCAGAAAGTTTTACGGGGTGGGAGAACTGTTAAGAGGCAGGTACCCTGATAGCAGTGAGGAAGGACGGCTGACAAGAAACCAAAACTTTTTTTTAAAGCACCATAAAGTGATATCATGTGGTAGATTTCAAAAGCATCAATGCAACATACATCCAAAGATATTCTACTTAATAAAGTAGGGAAATAGGTCATATTTTCAAAACTATTTCCATACAAATGCTAAAAGGAAATTGAAAGTTTCAGTAAGCAAAAGAGCAAGCCTCCAGGTACACGGATTAGCCATTTGCCCCTAGGATCCAGAGGACTGAGACCTTTTCGTGCGTTGCATCTTCAGAATCTTACAGAATCCTGTCCTATCTATCAGCTCGCCTGATCCTCACACCCGCCCCATTAGGAAAATAGGCAGAGGGACCAGCCCCACTGCACAGATGGAAAAACTCAGGTTGGCTTTGCACAGTTTGCTCCAACAGCTCTTCATCTTCAGGGTCAAGCTTAGCCCAGGTCTCCTGACTGGCACCCCTTTCCCCCTTCTCCTTCCTGGACGGAGGGACACACCAACCCGCAGGTGCTCAACGCCTGCTGCTGCTGATTGGCTGGTGAGATGGTCCTAAGCAGCATCCCTCACCTTCATGGGTCTCAGTGTGGTGACATCACAGAGGCTATTTGCATACCTGTCAGCCAATCAACACTCAGTCCTCCGGCAGATTGTTCCTCTCTGTATGGGACAAGCCCTCTCCCTGGGACTGAGTCCAGACACTTCCTGTCACCAGGCCTGTGCTATGAATTTTGCATGTGTTCTCTTAGTGAATGTGCACAACAACTGGCCGAGTTAAGAACTGGTTTTATTCCCATTTCTCAAATTAAGAAGTTCCGAAGCTTAAGGAGTTAGCGAAATTCTTGCAGATGCTAAGTGGTAGAGAAGGAAGTAGAACACAGCAGTGTCTGACTCCAGATGCTGGGTTCTTCACAGCTCTAGTGTCCTCCAACAAGGGTACAAGTGGACATTTACTAGGGCTTGAGTGGGGCCTCTCAAGGCTTCGCCTGGGAAAGCAGCTTCTTCAGATCCTTCCTTCCAGCCCCACACACACTTGCTGGCTGAGAGGAGTCCCTGGTGAGTCTGCTCCATCAGAGCTGGGGACTGGCAAGGAACTCCCATCTGGGGAGGGGGCTACCTCCTGGAGAGCCCTGAGTTGGGGGCCCAAACCAGGATGGAGCTGGGGTCTTGGTGCCCAGGTGCTGTGTCCTGGGCTATTGTGTGATTAATGAGCCCTGATGGCTCTTCCTGACCTGCCTTCTGCGAGGCTGACTTTCCAGGGACTGTGGACGGCAGATGCCAGCTGGATGCAGATGAAGGAAGACACTAGGCCAGCCTCTGAGCACTCCCTCAGGCCTGGCACAGGGGGAGCACCCCAGTGGGGGCCCAGGCATGCCCACTGACCTCAATAATCCAGCCATTTGCAGGAAGAGGGATCCAGGACCACCAACAGCCTGGGCGAGTCTCCCTCTCACTGAGTCACCACACAGGGAACAGCCAAGATAATCAATTTAATGACTACACAACCAGGGAAGCCTTCCTGGGAGTGGTGGCAATTGAGTTGGGCTTCTTAGGCTGGCGGACCGGACCGAATGAGCCAACTGTGGAGGGAAGAACATGCTGGGTGAAAGGAATAACAAGGGCAAAGAGACTGAGGTGGGTCCGAGTTTGCCTTGTAGATGGAGATGACCGCCCACTGAGGTCGGTCTGGTAGTTGACGCAGAGAGTGTGTGACAGGGGTAACTCTAGAACCCAGGTTTCTTTGCTCCAGCCCGGGGTTCATCTCAGTCTGAACTCCAGCCCGCATTTCTGTCATCTTGTCTGTCTGGGTGTCAGCGGACCTGGCATAGGGTAGGGTCACCTCTGCAGTGTCTGCTGGGCAGGGCCCAGGATGACTACCAGCGACTTCCCCCCGCCCCTCCCTCTAAAGCTGGAAAACTGACCGCTGGCAGGCTCACCGCCTTTAAGGTCTTAGAGCCCTGCCTCTGTTCTGCGGTTGGTCCTTTGGCTCCATCTGGTGGGAAATCTGTGAAATGACAACAGTGGACCTTAAGAAGAGGCTGGGGCTGGGGAATGATGATGGAGGAGAAAAAGGAGGAAGGTGAGAGGAAGGATGAGGAAGGGGAAGAAGAAATAACTGTTTTATAGCCTCTATGGATCACCATGTGCTTTTGTGAGAGACAGACTAATTTTGGTGTAACTTTCTAGCAGCTATGCACAGCCCTCCCTAAGCCTGCTTACTCATCTGTAAAATGGGTATAAACACACCCCCCCCCACACACACACACGCACGCACGCACAGAGTTACCTTTGGTGAGGTATTGACCAAGAAGCTTGAGGGGGTTTTCAAGGGTGACAGTGACGGCTGTTTTCACCGAGTATTTTCAAATACATCTATGCTTTCAGTTCTCCAACAATCCCATAAGTAGACGGACGTTTTACAGCTGAAGAATGGAGGTTTGGCAAAAAAAGGGCTCCGGATTGTCTAATTTCATATCCTACACCTTTTTTCCTGTGCCTTGACCTCAAGCCAGCAGGGGCTATGCAGGGCGCAGGTCCTCGGAGCAGTCCGGGCAGGCCTGGGGGCCACTGTGCCCAGCAAAGCGCCAGGTCAAGGTGTTGGTCATGGGAGTGTGGGGCAGGGGAAAAGAACGGGGCGAAGCTGGGCCCAAGTCCAGGCTCTGCCTGGTGACTGGGGAGAAGGCCCTTCTCACTCATGGGCAACAGTTTCCTCATTTGTGAAATGAGGGTGAGGATAGGCGTGAAAGCTGAGCGCCATCGTGGAGGTGAAGACGCTTTGGGTCCTCTTGACCTTGAAGGACAAGCAAGGTCTGTCCATTTTACAGATGAAGAAGCTGAGGCTTAAATGCTACAGGCCCTCCCAAGCGCCCACCTTAGACTTCAGCCCCAAGTTGACCCAAGCTATAAATACAGCCTATGAAACAAAGAAATAGGAGTGAACGTCTGGGAGTGAGGGGTCCTAAGGCCAGAACAGAAACCTTGGGCCGTGGATTAAATATGAAGATGTAGTCTGCCAAAAGAGACAGGAGGGCATGGCACCCTGGAACAGGTGACAGCCTTTTGGTTAATTCAGATCAGGGTTCACAGCTATGCCCTTCACAGCTGCAGCTAGCTGATCCAGTGGCCCTCCTCCCAGCCATGGTGACACCAGAGCCCTTGGAGGAAACTGGGCCTCCCAGTCCCAGGTCTCCTCCTATAGGATGGCCTGTCCCAACAGCCCAGCATGGCTCTAGTATGTCACCTAGTGGCCACTGTATGAATTGCCAGGACAAGGCACCAGTCTCGGGTTCTGCCTTCCACTCCCTCAGGGCTGTGCCAGCTTCTGCTTGAAGCCTTCCTCTGTGGTGGGCAGCATCTCTGAGCTCTCTCTCCAAGATGCCTGTATCTAAGCCCCAGGTCTACAGAGTGAAGGGGACAAAGATATCTTCTGGGTCAGGGTCATACATCTCTGAGACCACGAAGTCAGATTGGCTCTGGACAAAATGTTCTAGCAATTTCTTTGGGGCAACACAGAGCCCATGGCATTGAGCAGGATCTTACTCCCCAAACTCAGATGTGCAAGAAGTCACCCATTTCAAGTTTTCTTCCAAATTTTTTTCTGAGTTTCTCCTCCTCCTGGGCTTACTCACGAGTGCACGTTCTCCACCTGGAATCACGCAGAACAGAGAAGGTTTCCACAGCCTCAAAGAGGGGAAAGGGCCTTCGGAGAGGTCACCGCAGACCCGGTGAGCCTAGCCCACGGAGGCAGGAGGTCTCGTGCTCTGGGCCAGCCTGGGCTCAGGTGTTCTGCCCTGGTTGGCAGCCCCAGCCCAGGTCCGGCCTCCCTCGGTATACTGTGAAGTCACTCCCCTTGGAGACCCTGCCAGCTCTTGGGGTGACCAGGGTGCAGGGAATGGCTTTCAGCTACTTTCTGGTCCTGTCGCCTCTGGCTCCTTAGCAGCCTGGGGCAAGTTTCTCTTTTCTTTGTTGTTTCGGTCACTATCTACCTGTTTCAGTCAGCATTGCTGGTTACACATCAACCCCAAACTGGGTGCCTAAGACAGCCATTTAATTGTGATCATGGCTTCTGTGGGTCAGAAATTTGGGCAGAGCACGATGGAGGCAGATTGTCTGTGCGCCACTATGCCGGAGGGCCTCGGATGCGGACTCGAGGCTGGGGGTGACTTGATGGTGGAGGCAGGAATCATCTGGAGGTGTCTTCACTCACAGATTCAGCAGCTGACACTGGCTGTTGGTTAGGACACTGCGTGTCTGTTCTATGAGGACTTTCTGCATATGTCACTCTGGGCTTCCCCACTGCATGGCGGCTGGATTCCAAGAGTAATTGTCCCGACAGAGTGAGGTGGAAATGCTTGGCATTTTTCAGATCCAGCCATGGAAGTCACACAGCATCTTGCACCATCCTCTCCTGGCTGAGGCAGGCACAAAGGGCTGCCCAGGACAAAGGGAGGGGACAGAGGCCACACCACTCGATGGCAGTGGTATCAGGGCCACACTGTAAGAAGAACGTGTGGATGGGAGATACCATCTTTGGAAAGTCGATCTGCCACGTCACCCGGCCCGGAGGTGACACTTTCAGAGAACAACAACCAGACAGTGTGCTTTCCCACGTGCAACCCTAAACTCCCAGAAGCAAGGCAGCCCAGAGCTGGGCTACCTGCAGACCCTGTGAGGGCGAGGGGGGTGTGGAGCGGGAAACGCCACAGTGAGAGATTGAAGACTGAGCTCTGAGTGGAAAAGCTTTACCACAAGCAGGAAGCCTGTGCAGGGCAGAGTCCAGGCTCTGGGGATGAGGCTCCGGGGAGAAGTGGAGCAGGTCTGTCAAAGCCAGGAGAAAACTGCTTCTGACCCAGATCAGGAAAGCAGGGTCTCCGAGTATGGTGATCGGCTGGCAATACCTGGGCTTGTCAGATAGGTAAGTGCTGGACTGACTGAAGGTAGTCCAGCGCGGGCACCAGTGACCAAGAGCGCCAGCTGAGCATGAGACATAGAAGCGTAAGCACCAAATGAGAGACGTGGCGCTCCGTCTGGTCTGCACTGGGGTCACCAAGTTCGAGTTTGTCAGGACACAAACGAACATCTCGGGAAGGATGGACCTCAAAGTCCAGGCACTGCGGAGGTGGCCAGGCACAAGGTCGTGGGGTCAGACGTGCCTGGCTTGACCCTGGTCTCCACCATCTGTGTGACCTTGGGCAGATGACATCTCCAAGTTCCACTTTCTCACCTGTAAAGTGGGGATAATTATTGTTCGTAGAGTCATAAGCTACATAAGTTCTAAATCAGTACGGCAAAGATCGAGCACAGACAAAACCACCCTTGAGAGCCCCTTCATTTCCCTCCGCCCCCCAACATGTAGCACATGCTTTCATGGGTACAGCCGTGAGAAGTGATTCTAATGAAAACTAAATTTGGAGAACCGACGAGCTAGAATAGAGATGGGCAAAAAGGAAGTCAGGAGCAGGAGGCTGGATTTCACACCATCTGCCTTTAAAAAAATATCCAGCCCTTAGCTGAGGCGGGAAACGGGGTGCGGGATAGAGGTGTCAGATTTGCCGACTGGCTTCTCCCTCTTCTGTTTCCATATTAATCCCCTATGACCTTAATAATTTTTTGTAGATATGTGTGCTCTTGTGAACCTCAAATATCCATGAAAACTGCCAGGACAGTTCTTGGCACATAATAGGTGCTCAATAAATGTGGCTGAATCTGAGTCCGTTAGTAAAGAGCGTCATCCCAATTCCCCCGAGTGTACTGCGACCCTAGTTGTCACAGCCTTTTACTTGGGATCTCCAAATCTCCCCCTGATCCAGCACTCTGAGGGGTGACCCTGGTCCAGCAGGACCCCCAGGACCGTGCTCAAGCACCAGGCTGCAGTCCGTTGCGATTGGTTGATCCCATGAACTTCTAGGGGATCACCCTGTCCACGTGCCTGCTGCCCCATGCAAAGCTATGAGGAGGAGCCGGCACCTGCTTCCTGAACTTCTCAGGTGGCATGTCCTCCTGCAGCCCCAGACTCCTTGCCTGGCCTAGGCTCTGGCTCCTGCCTTAGGGCTGGGTTCCAGAGGCAGTTTTGTCCTTCTGGGAGTTTGGCTCACCCAGGAGGGGGCATGAGGACAAGCTGATGCCAGGCGAGAGCACAGGGCCCATCAGAGGCAGCTGTCCTTGACATCTTTAGACCCATCTTTGCACCGACATGTCCTGCAGCTGCGTGAAGACCCAGGCTGGCCCAGTGCCCCTCAGCTGTGAGGCCCAGGGCCTCCATCCAGCACTTCTCAACTACCCCCTGCGATGTCTGCTAATGCGAGAATGAGCACTTTCACCTAGCAGGCCAGGCAGCCAGCCCAAAGCCGCTGACGCGAGTGTGAAATTTCTTTGAAGTCTTGGGTTTTGTGTCTCAAAATGACATACACATTCTGCATTCTGCTCCACGATGTTTCCATTTTTGTTTAAATCTAAAAATAGTGCTTTAAATTACTTCCATGGAAGAAAACCGACTCTCCAGGAAGATGACAAGCTCATCTTGTGACTTCGTCGAAACCCCAGCTCACCGCCATGTGCCTCTGGGCGCTCAAGCTGGACATGTGAAAATGCTGGCCCTCACCCCCTGGGTAGACTGGATTTCTCATCTTTCACTTCCTACCTGTGCATGGACACCCTCCTTCAATTTCGGTCCCTCTGAAACTGTGGCCAGTGACTTGGGGCCACCAGGAAAGACGGCCTCTTTCCTCGCATATAGAACGGAGGCTTCGCAGTGCCAGGAACCCACATGCCTGTGTTAAAAGCAGCACAGCCAAGGAGAAAGGGAGCCCCGAGACAGAGCGGAGCCCCGATGACGTCCCGGCTCTCCTGGGCCCAGCACACCTTGGCTATCCCATAAATCCCTCTTGTTCTGCCGAAGCGGCTAGTAAGAGCTGAGCTTTATCATTCACAACTAAAAGAACCCTAATTAATCAACGTTCCCTGGAGAGGAGACCACTGGGGTGGGGTGGGGGGACCCACAAGCACTTGGAGGCCATCGTGGGAAAAACGGAGCATGGGCCAGAACCGAGAAGGAGACGTAGGAGACAGAATGAGGCAGATTAAGAATGGGAGATTAAAGAAGGGCTTTCTGAGTCAGATCGTTCCGAAAACCATAGGCCCTGCTTCAGCAGATAGCAAGCTCCCTGTTTTGTGGAACATGTACGTGTAAGCTGATGACCTCCTGGTACGGAAGGAAAGGGTAGAGGGATTAAGGCACTAGATGGCGGGGGAGGGGGGGGCGGGGTGGTGTGGACTATTTGTCTCATAAAGTTGCTTTCCTTTCTGAGTCTCTGATGCCACGATACTCTCACCTCCCTGCTCCAGTGACTAGGCCTGCCTAAAGTCACCACTCCTATCTCAGCCGGAAGCACTGTGGGGGCAGCAGGTGGGCGCGTGGGCCTTGGGAGACCTGCTCTCAGCAATGGCCGTATGCAAGTCAGGGTTCTAGCAAATAGGAAAACTCGATGACCCAAAGTGACCCATGTCTGACTCTCTCTATTACTGCTGTGGTTTACACTCTTTGCATGCAGACAGCCTTGGGAGGGGCCGTACATAAAATCTTAGCAACGCTGAGCTTAGCACAAGGAATTGCTCGTCACCTTTCCAGTGGGGCAACTTCTCTCCCAGGAACACCGAGTGCTTCTAAGGCAAAAGTCAAAAAGTGGAGGCCAAGGGTAAGCCTGAGAAAATGCGGGTCCGAGTAAAAGGTCCTTGTGGAGAGCTGGCTTCCCCACATCCCACCCCAGCCCTGCCGGAATTCACCAAGGAAATGTACAGTGCAGGGCGGGGGCGGGGGCGGGGGAGTGGGGATTCCAGGGGCATTCGAGTAAGGAAAAGGGTCAAGTGCACACTACAGATTCTCAGGAATTCCTTCTAAATATGTCATAGAAGAGGCCATGCTGGAGAACGCCCCGGAAAGCCACATGCAGCCTGACTCCAAGCATCTGGCTTGCTGGTACAGCCAAGGGGCTCCTCTCTGATCTGTGGGTGACAGCGCCCAGAGGGAGGACAGGCCACTCTGCTCTGGCTGCTCAGACACAACGACCTCACCTAACAGCTTGGAGACAGAGGGCCCCTTCAAAGTGCCCCAGGCTGGTGGCTGTCTGGCAGCTGGGTCACGACTTCATAACCCAGTGCACTGTATAACCCAACGTTCAACTTCAGAATCACCCCACGTTCGTAGTGGTATTACTGCAGTTTTCCAGCAGAGGGCGGTAAAGCGCTTCAAGGAAGAGGCGCCTTTTCCTGATTTGCTCAGAAACCGTTACGCTGCTTAGGCAGCAGGAATCTTGGAAATGACAATCAGCTCTCCAGACACTAAGAGTAAGATTCTTTTCTCTATTTATGTAACTTTAATTTTAATCAAAATAATACATCACTTGTGAGAAATATGTGAAATGTTTCTCTAAGCCACTGCAGAACCCAGCGTTCTCCTTCCAGCTGCCCTCGTTCGCTCCCCACATGCAACCACTTAAACTGCTTTGGGTGTTTCTTCCGCTGATTCATCTCCATCTTTCCAAATAACCTGCTCGTAGTACTATTTCTTGATTCCTTCATTTTAGACATCATCTTTGACTTACTATAGAAGATGAGGATTTATCTTTCTTGTAATGTACCCCATCTCCTTCTCCCCCAAACACATACTCACACACTTTCTATCCCTTCTCAGTGTAATCATCTCACTATTTTTGATTAAATCAATATTCTGGACATTTACTTACCTTTTGGGCCTGCAATATTTCCGTCATCTCTGGACTGACGGTACCTTATTTGTCATTATAATTTTCCACCTCTTGTTGCTTCTGACCAAGATACTCATTTCAATGGACTTGGACCCACTGAAATCACTAGTCTGACCACTCCATCGTTCAGCAGTAGGTGGCCTAATTGGAAGTGGAATGGCCTCTGGAAGACTTGGTTAAATGCTCCTTGAGAGACAGCATCCTGAAATTGAAGTTCCGTCTTATAGGGTGTAGAATCTGCTTTCATTCAGCAACCAATATAAGGCATTATTCCTCTGATATCCACAGTAACTGGGCCAGAAAACATGGAGGGGAAGTGGCTTCTCTCACTATTATAGCTAATAACCACTTCCAGATTTTTGTGCTGCTTGTTCCCACAACTTTGAACTCTACTAATTTGGAGCTCTTTGTTCTCAAGATAGAAACACTTCCACCGTGTAATGCAGTTCAGCTAGTGGGTGATCTGGGAATCTGGGTTCCCCTGCCATGAACCAACATGCACAAGAGGAGATTCATCTGCTGTCTGGTGCGATCGATCCTGATGATCAAATTAGGCTGCTGCTCTGTGATGAGCGGACTATGTCTGGAACCCAGAGGGCCATCTGGGGGTACCTCCTATTCTTCCATGTCCAATACTAAAAGTTAATGTAAAGCTACAGTAATCAAGAAAAAACCCAGACCATTGACATGTCAGACTCTTAGAGAATGAGGATTTGAGTCACCACAACCAACTTAGGTTTCGGCTGAAGGAAAAGGAACGAGGCGTGAGCGGTAGAAGGGAATTGTAAAGCTCGGCCAAGGCCTGGTGGCCAGTGATGGAAGCAAGGACGGTTGCAACAACATATATTTCCTTCTTGCTTATGTGTATATGTACTTTATATTTGCATATCTTACTAATTTCTTTTTCATTATCTCTTCCTTTCCCCTGATGATTTTATTAAAGGATTGTCGATGATGGTTAATTTTACAATTTAGTCTTTAGGTTACAAAATATTTAAGTGAGACCTTGATTCAACTTGAGGAGTAATTAGTATCACTCACAGATAAACATTGTGACTGTGACCCCAGAGCTGGAAACGATGTTCGGACGATGTGTCTCCTCATTTGAAACAGTTCCATGCCTACTCCTCTATGCTCGGCTCTATGATACTGGGCTCGATCCGAAAATTTCATTTCTCACTTGCCAACTGGCTCTCTGCCATTTGAGGGTGACTAGCAAGAGAAAGAAAAAGTCAAGAAAAGGGGAAAAGGGACTCAATCCTTCTTGCTTATGTCTATTTCTGTCAGTGTAACCCCAGCAATGGCTCTTGACCTTGGCAGTGGCAGTGGGTTCCAGTGGATGTTGGCTCCTTTTTCCAGCTTCCTTCAGCAGTCCCAGAACCTGCCTCATTACATTCCTCGGAGGTGCTCGTACCAGCTGGGTAATGCCCCTTCCTTAAGGGTCAGAGTCCCAGCTTTATGAGACTCTCTTCTGAGATCCTGAGGTGCCACTAGCAGACAAACAGCACCCTCTCCCCAGAAGTCTAAGTGACAGTTGTACTGAGCCCCATCCTTGAGCTCTGGAGACACCAGCCCTGGCCAGGAAGCATCCCCTCCAGAGGTCTGCATTCCATCTCGATCTTTAGTATTTGATGTCCACCTGTGTGCCTTGCTTTCTGAGGGTAGTGAGCCTTAGGCGAGCTTTACCCCAGCTGCACAGGACAAAGGCTGGTAGAGAAGCTCCCCTACAGGGTGCCTGGGCCAGGAAGTGGATTGGCAGCCTGCAGGAGAACAAAACAGAGCTTCATTATTGCATTAAGAAGTTAATGTGGAAAAATAGGTGCTGGTTCTGAAAGGTACCAAAACAGGCACTGATAAAATTCAATTTGTATTCCTAATATAACCTCCTACTAAAAATAGGAATAGGAGGACATTTCCGAAATATAAGAGAGATGGTCAGAAACCTATAGCAAATATCATAAAAATAAGTGAAAAGCTGGCATCGCTAATAAAACAAAGATGCCTGCTGTCTCCACTCTTAATCACCATTGTTTTGGAGCTTCTAACTAATGCAATAATAGAGGGCAATGAAGTAAGATTCATAAATATTTAAAAGGAAAGGCAACATTACTTGCATGAGATATTCTTATCTATCAAAAAAAGTTCGAGAGAATCAACTCAGGACTATTACAAACAGTATGTGAATTTAGTAAGATAGCTAGTCAGAATATAAATTTATAAAAATGAATAAACAGCAAGGACTATTTAGAAAAAAAAAACAAACAATGTAATTGAAAAAGATCCTACTCACAGTAGCAGCAAAAGCTATCAAAATACCTCGAAAGAAACCTAACAACAAATATGTCAGGTGTATAAGAAGGAAACGATAAAACTTCACTGAAGCTCATAAAAGAAGCCTTGACTACAATGCAGAAATACACCACATCCCTAAAGGAAAACTTGATATTGTGGACATGTCAGTTCTCCTCAAATTATCCTATAAATTTAATGGCATTCCATCAAAATCCCAATAGCTTTCTCCCCTCACCCCTCAACCCATAATCCCGGTCCAACCATGAGAAAAGCATCAGATAAACTATAATAGAGTAGCATTCTACAAAACACCTGACCAATACTCCTGAAAACTGAGGTCATCGAAAAGAAAGAAAGTCTGAGTAACTGTTGCAGCCAAGAGGAGCCTAAGGAGACATGCTGACTAAATGTGATGGAATCCTAACAGAAAAACGACTTTAGGTTAAAAAAAAAACTAAGGGAATCTGAATAAAGTGTGGATTTTAGTTAATAGTAACGTATCCATATTGGTTCATTAATTGTGACCGATGCGCCATACTAATGTAAGATGCTGATGACAGGGGAAACTGGGCGAGGGGTGTATGGGAACTCCCTGTAGTATGTTCTCCATTTTTCTGTACATCGAAAACTGTTTTAAAAAAATAAAGTCTAAGAAAATCCCAATGGGATATTTTTGAGGGGGGCGGTGCGAAGAAGGGGAAACTTTTGACTTTGTTCTAAATTTTACCTGGAATAATAACTGGACAACAGGACTCAGTTTTCTTTTTAAGATTAATGGGTGCCTGCTAAGTTGTGGTGAAAAGCCCTCCGTCTCTTCCCATCCTAAAGATCAGCCTCAAACAAGGAGAAGAAAAAACACAACACGAAACCCATCCTGGATGAAAGGAGGAGGTGTGAAAACCTCAGATCACCGTGTGAGAGGGAAGGCAGTCGAGGAGGAATGCCTTCGCAGGGAAGTCTGAGTACCAGTGGGGGCGATGAGAAAGGACAGACAGTTGCCCACCCAGCACACAGGAAAAACTCAGGAATAGGAGGGACCAGGCCCCTTAGAATGTTGAGGTGAAGCCTGTGGTGACAATATAGGGATCCTTTCCAAAAGCTTATACAGGAAGCAGTGAGATTCCCAGATTGCCCATCCCTACCCCGCCCATGGCGGTCAAGGGGCGATCCTTCTCCTGTCCCTGCCGCCCACTAGAGAGATGCCTTTCCGAGAGAAATGGACACACGGAGTGACCTAGCGTGGCTTCACCAGGCACTGGGAAGGTTGAGAAAGTGTTGAATGGAAAACATGAGTATGGAGACGTCCAGCTTCTCCTCCACTCAAGTCCCAAATTAGAGGTCTCTCTGATCTGGCATCATTCTGAAGTCAGCCCAGGATTAGACTTATCAGCCCCAACTTCCCACCTGGTCCCACCCCTCACGCACACACCCACTGGCGGGAGAGTGAGGCTGGTTCTTTGTAAAGATCGCCCTTTGGGACACACACATGCCCAGGGATTTGGCCAGCCTCAGCCTCTAGTGAGCCCCGTCTACAGATCCCACCCGCTCAGGCCCAAACATGGCCTATTTAGTGCCTCACCCCCAAAATTGAAAAGGTAGCCAAGGATCACCGGACATTTGAAGAAAACCCCAACATGAAAGAAAAAACTTGAGAAAAATCTTGAGAAAAAACTTGAAGGAGCAGATAAAACAAAGAATGGAGGGAAACGATATTCTTGGAGAAGAGAAAACATTGCATCCATTAAAAATAAAGGAAGCTATAATAAACCAAGCATAAGAAGTCTTGTTTCTTGATGGAAATGTAAAATAAGAGAGCTTTTTATTTTTTTAAGTTTAAATGTTCAAAGATAAGGTCATGGAAATCACCCAGAAAGTGCAATAAAAAAGCAGAAATTGTGGTATATCAATGGAATGGAATGCTACTCAGTACTAAAAATGAACAAACTGCTGGTTCAAGCAATAATAGAAATAAATTTCAAAACATGCTGAGTAGAGTGTTGTAAAAAAAAAAAAAAAAAAAAAACCAACCCAAACCCCCAAACCAAGATTATGTAGCCCAAAAGCCTATTCTATTCACTATCTGATTCTTCTCAGAAAGTTTGCTGATCCCTGCTATAGGAAAAAAAAGTGTCTAGGTAAAAACAAAAGGTTCTGATACATCATCTAACAGGTTTGAGAATGTTGAAAATTGTAGTGAACAGCGTTCCACAGTGTTGGAAGGCATGTAAAATCTCAGATGTTCACAAACGACTTAAGCAAATGAAAAAAGATGAGTCCATTATGAATTCTAAGAAAGAAAAAAAAAAACTCCTGTAAGATAGAGGAAATTTAATTACAGGGTGTCTTTGGCTCAGCAGTTCACAGTATTCACATGGCCATTATCATGAAAACACTGAGTAAAGACACAACCCAATTTGAGACCCAAAGAGATTGAGCCTATGGTGGTGGTAGGTAAGGGGCGTCGGGGAGAACGAAACATAAATGAATGAAGGACTCTCATCTACCATGTCAGAAAATCAATAGAAAATGTCTTAAATGGATTAAACGAGAGCTAGAAATATAAGCATAAAACTTAAGAATATGGAGGTGAATACCAGCTAAGAATTAAAATCCAACCTTAGGGAGCTGACCAAGTTCATTTAAATAAAAAGATAAGGGAATGTGGGGGCTATGCCCTAACTAATATTAGAATGTACTGTAAAGCTACAGTAATTTAAACAGATTGGAACTGTACAAATAGGCTAATGATCAACAGTACATACCAGAAAGATAAGAAATAGGCATATGGTGACATGAAAATTTATCACATGATATACAAATGGCACTGTAAAACAATGAGAAATAGATGAATTATTCTATAAGTGTGTTGGGACAACTAGCTATCCATTAAGGAAAAAAAATAAAGTCGGATTCCTACATTATGTTCTGCACCAACATAATTTCTAGGTGGATCCAATATTTAAACAAAAGAAAATTAGAAAAAAGTCTAGAAGAATGTTTTAATAATCTTCTTAAGGTATTTCTACGACAACAAAACCATAAAGAAAAAACAGAAAACAGTTAAATTTCTATCTAGCAAAAAACATCATAAATAAATTTGCAAAAAAATGTCTGAATTGAAAAAATAAATTGCATTATATATTACAAAAGCTTTTGTTATTCTTAATATGGAAACTACATTTACAAATCCATGAAATGCACAAGGTCACTAACTTAATAAGGACAAAAGGTATGATCAAGTAATTCACAAGAGAAGCACAAAAGATTACTAAATATGTGAAAATATGTTCATCTTGCTAATAATACATGTGATTTAAAACAACGGTGAGCTATATATCACTTGCACATCGCGTTACCAAAGATTAAGCAGATGGGCGATATATATTGTAAGAATGTGCAGAAACAAGCACGCTCGTACAAAGTCAATGAAAATTGATGCTGGTGCTATCTTTTTGGAGGGTGAGCTGGCAAAATGTTTCAGGACGTAAGCTGGGCATACGCTCTGACTCTGAACTTCCACCTTTGCAACATATTCCAAGGGAATAATAATAAGAGATGCACACAAAATACACTTCTAAGTACCTCTAATTCAGCAGTTTGATGATAGAAAAATATGAAGTAACCTAAATATCCATTTGTTTACATGTCTTTATGTTGGTCTTCCCTGGGAACCGTGAGCTTCACGTGGGCGGTGGCTCCAGTATCTGGTGTATAGTAGATCTTCGATATATGTTTCAGGGGTGGATGATGGATGGATGAGTGAGTTGATGAAAGAAAGGAGGGAAAGAGGGGGAAACAACGTTGGAAGTTATTTGGAATCACTTAATCTAGTGACTCCCATATTTTTAATTTTATGTACATTCCAAAATAATTGAGGGAACTACTATAGATTTGTTAACTTTTTATTTTGTCATGGAAGGCCACAAAACTGTCTCCATCTTTTACATATCCATTCGTAAGAAGACTTTTAAACACCAAAATGATAGGGAACACACAATCTCAGGATAAAAGATGGTCCTGTAAATTGAATAGATTTCGCTTTATGAAAAAGATCTGTATTGCTTTACGGTTTCCATTTTCCCAAGGACCAGGGAAAAGTTCTCTGACAGAGGTGGCTTCATGGACTGGCATGTGGAAACTGGTGCCTTGTTTTACGGATGGTGAGACCGAGGCTCTGAGCAGGTGTGGGACCTGACTGTAGTTTCCCAGCAGCCAAACAGCAGTGGGGGGTGGGGGGTGGGGGGGTGACCAGAACCCACATTGCTTGACTCCAGGCCAGAGCTCTGTCTTCACAACAGTGCCCACAGCTTAGCATTATTCCTAGGATGAAGAATATTCACCAATGATGGGGACTCTGGAGCTCATCAAACTTAACATCTGATCTGGGCATGAATTACCTCCAGAAGAGCCCTACCCCTGGCTTGCATACCCCCAGTAACAGGAAGCTCACCATTTGCAGTGACAGTCCCTTTTGCTGGAGGGCAGGAGGAGAGGGCTCAGTTTCTTAGGCAGTCTTTTTTCTTTCCTGAAGTTGAAATCTGTCTCTATGTGGTTCCACACAGTAGTCCTGAATCTCGCCTGCCCCGCTCAACTGCATGGGGTCCTGCAGGTTTCAGAATGTGTGGTATTTGGGAGTCTTATCTTAGAGTTTCCTGGGATTGAAAAGCAGTCTCTCTCTTGCCTCAATTTCCATCCATCCCTCCTTTTCTCTAATGGACAAGAAGAAAAGAACAAAACCAGAAACACATTTTTATCTTCTGAATGATGATTGGATCCAACATTCCTAACCCCAATTTCCAGATGAGGAGACCGAGACTTAGAGAGAGATGTAGAAACCATCAGTTCCGACACCCTACATAACCGAAGTACCCCGAAACGGAAGGCATCATTCAGACGCTCAGGTTTGGAAGCTGCGCTCCACAACTAGCACTCAGATCGAAATATCCAACTTCTTTGACTTCGCCAGCCTTCCAAGGCCTTGTCTGTGACCGAGGGCGGTTTGCAAGGCCAGCTCTACAGCCAACACTCACCTGAGAGCTGAGGGTTTCTTTTGCCTGCTCCCCTGGCTATATCTATTATTAAAAATTCTCGAGAACAGCTGTGCAAATCCCCTATAGTTTACATAACTTCTTACGTCTTAATGTTACAAGCAACAGAAATCGCTCTGGCTGATTTGGGTCCCCAGCCTCTAAGATGACCCCCAGTGATCCCTCCTAGTATTCACTCCTTCATGTAGTCCCCGCACACTGTACCAGGGTCGGGCTGTGTGGCCAGTAGAAATGACAGAAGCGATGGTACATGACTCTGAGATTAGGTTATAAAAGATTGCAGCTTGCCTGCCTCCCTGTCCCATTCACTCTGGAAGAGACCAGCTGCCATGTCACGAGCAGCCCTATTGAGATGCCCACAGCGAGGATCCGAGGCCTCTTGCCAACATGATCAGGGCAACCAACTGCCCCAGAGTTGCCCGGGACTGGCCTAGTTTCAAAGCTGAAAGTCCCGTGTCCTGGGAAACCTCCTCATACCCGGGGCAAACCTGGATGGTTGGTTACCCTACACGCGAGGAAGTCTGGGAGTAGATTCTCCAGCCCCAGGCAAACCTTCACATGACCACAGCCCCAGCTGACAGCTTGACTAATCTCACGAGAGATTCTGAGCCAGAAACATCCAGCTAAGCTGCTCCCAGAATTCCTGACTCTCAGAAACTGTGAGATAATAGATGTTTGTTGTCTTCAGCTGCTAAGTTTGGGGGTCATTTGTTATGCAGCAATAGATAACTAGTATATTGATTTAAGCAAATGAGAAACATATTGAAAGGCTATCAGGTAGCTCATGACCCTCTGAAAGGCTGTAGAACCAGGTGTGGGGTACACAGAGCCAAAGCCACAGCCAAGGTCATGCCACAGAGTAAGTGCAGTGAGGACGCTGCCCAACACTGACCAGCAGGTACTATATAACTGGCATTAGCAGTCCACCAGCTCTGCTGGATTCAGCCACTGGCACCCTGCCCCTGAAAACTGACTATATTGCGTCCCCACTCTCACTAGAAAGGACCATTTATCGTCCATGCCTCTATGTGTCACTAGCTTCCAATTCAAGGTCAAGATAATGCATCTGATTGGCTGATTCTTGATCACGTACTGTGCCTTACCTTCAGGAAGACTGGGTGTCTTAGTCCTTCGGGTTGCTTATAAACAACAGAAAATTATTTCTCCTAGTTCTGGAGGCTAGAAATTCAAGATCAAAGCACTGGCAGATTTGGTGTCTGGTGAGAACTTTCTAGTTCATAAACAGCCGGCTTCTCTCTGTGCCTTCATATGGCGGAAGGCACGAGAGTACCCTCTGGAGTCACTTTTGTAAGGGCACCAATCCCATTCATGCAGATGCTGGACAGCCAGAAAAAAAGGGACGTGTTCACATCAACCTCATCTCTAATGTGGGGATAATTAAATAAGATGGTTTGTGAACATGCCTACTTACT
Organism: Pteropus vampyrus; assembly: GCF_000151845.1. Taxonomy (NCBI): domain Eukaryota; kingdom Metazoa; phylum Chordata; class Mammalia; order Chiroptera; family Pteropodidae; genus Pteropus; species Pteropus vampyrus. Next base: position 8,842,168 of record NW_011888812.1, read on the forward strand.
CACCCGGCACTCGGTAAATGTCAGAAGCTACATGGTAGCCGAGGTAATTGTGTGAAAACATAAATCGGGTCCTGTGTCTCCCCAGCTGTAAAGTTGCCAATGGCTTCCATTGCAATTTAGGTAAATCCGAACCGTAGAAAAGCGTGGCTCAGATCCTACCCACGTGTCCCCCTCGTCTCCATCCCTGTCTCTCCTTCCACATTGCACTCCAGGCGCACTGGTCTCTGCCACCTCGTACCACAAGCCCAGCTAGGTCCTGTTTCAGGGCCTTTGCATGGGCTGCGTGCCCTGCGAGGAACTCTTCACTCGGCTCTTGTGGGGCTGGCTCCTTCGCATCTGTCAGGACTCCCATTGAAATGCCACCTCCTCAGAGAAGCCTTCCTTGTCCTCATGGTCTAAAGTGGCTCCTTCACCCCCACCCTATATCCTCTACCTCCACTCCAATCACATGCTGGGC